>NW_005359225.1:3682279-3685076 GCF_000412655.1 Myotis brandtii
GCGTCCAGTTCTAAGTCTGCTTTTATTAGTGATGATGATATTGCTAAATATGTCAATTCTTGCTGTGAAGATGACGATTTTGTGGAAGATATTGGAGAAGAGTGTCCCTCTATTTTAACATTATATGTTTTGTTCAAATTTTTTTCCTACTAGTATTTTATAATACAATCAGCAAACAATATATGTCAAAGATGAAAACAAATGTAGTAAAGGTTTCCTTAAGTTTTTGAATATGTAACTTCATTTACTTGCGATTCATAATTTTTTCCCTAAACTGCTGTAAAATCAGCAAAAACGCCTTGGCAATTTTAGCATAGTTCCTAGGATATTGGTTGGCACTCAAAGGGTTAATTTTTATTTCTGTTAATATCACTGAAAATAGACTCCCTTTTCAAAGGTGAGTTGTGGGAACCATGGACAGTAGCTAGTAGTGAACTCTGCCTTTTTACCCTTTACAAATTGGGCCTTTGTTTCAGACATTTCACTTTGATGAACTTATAATATTCAGCTCTGGCTATTTTTTAAAAATATATTTTTATTGATTTCAGAGAGTAAGGGAGAGGGAGATAGAAACATTAATGATGAGAGTGAATCATAGATCGACTGCCTTCTGCATGCCTCCTACTGGGGATCAAGCCACAACCTGGGCATGCACCCTGACTGGGAATTAAACTGTGACCTCCTGGTTCATAGGTCAACCTCAGCCACTGAGCCATATTGGCTGGGCAGCTCTGGCTATTCTTGAGCTGTTTCAAAGGTCTATGATATTTTGTAATTTCCCACTTCCCTGAGGTGAGCATTTGAGAAAGATTTGATGAGGCAATGGTGGATGAGAGATATTTACTTAGCTAAGGAGATTTGCCATCTTTGGAGATTTAGTCACAAATGATAAGGTTTGTAATATGTTCTCTTTCTATATACTTGATACTAAAATCCACAGTCAGCCTAGTCTTGGGTTCTGATCTTAGCTCTACTCCTTGACATGCCTTGTGACAAAGGATAAGCTTCTCTCCTTTAGTTCCTGAATCCATAATAATAATAATGTGGGACTGATTAACCTTGAAGGCTCTTCTGGTTCTGATATTTTAGGACTGTATAGGGGACACAGATCAGCCTTTTCTTTGACATTCTTCAGGTATACAGATTATAATGTATTAAAGAGTAATTATATCACAGTGACTGTGCACATACTGGCTTATTCAACACAGGCTCATGAAATAGTTCTTAATGGTGATCATGCTACACTGGCTTTTTTCTTGTGTCCTTTTTTTGTCCTCTGCTGCCTTTATGTTTTGGCTGTACCTTCTGTCATCCTGCAGAGCAAGCCATAGACCCAGAGACACTCTGTGTTCTAGTAGTACCAGAAAAAATAACCCCCAAACCCAACCAGCTGCCTCCATTTAAACTGGCCTTCTTGGCAATTATTCCTTCCTTCCTAGGCAGTCTGCAGGACTCAAAGGACATGGCTGTTTTGCCCCAATTTGGTAGAAAACCCCCAGGTCTCATTTCTCCTATCAGTTGTAAGGGCATAGATTGCATTTCCACTCCTGCTTTATGCAGTTTTAAAGATATTTGGAAGGAGGCCAGAAATGCAAAAGACAGAGCTATAAGGAATTATATTTAGAAAAATATTGTTTAAGACAACTGTCTTTGGACACGTTTTTTCCTCATTTTTATTAATTTGCTTCATAGAATGTCAAAGAAAAGGCCGATATGAGTAATAGCAATAAGCATTCCAAGCATTTCGTAGCACTTTAAATTTTAGAGCCTCCTCCCCCACTTATATAACATATTTTCATAAACAGCCTGGAGATGATGCTTGCTATGAATGGTTATTTTTTATTGAGTACTTATTATATGTCCAACACTAAGTGCTTTACATATATTTTTTCATTTAACTTTTATATCAGTTGTAAAAGTTGTATTATCATCATTTGGAACAGAGGAAGACACTAAGACCTGAAGAAATTAAGTAAGGTGCCCAAGATCACACAGTTAATATGTGATGGAGCTGTGATTTGAATCCAAACAATGGTTTCTGGCTCCATGGCTGGTTTTGTTAATGTTTGTACTTGACTGGCTCTCTGAGATATGGCAATGTATGTTTACTTACAGATGAGTAAGCTGATTAGAGAGGCCATAACTTGCCAGTTATAACATGGCACATAAATGGCTGATATAGGTGAATTTTGATCATTTGATTTAGAATCTGTGTCCCAGCTGGTTTTTATTCATTTTTAACTGTCTTCTTTTTATATTCTAATTTTATATTACTTCACATTCTTTTGAATTAGTCTTTAATTATAAATAAATTATAATAAGTCTTACTGGAGATGCAAAGAAAAATAAGATCTTGGATGTATTCTCAAGGAACTAATGGTTGATTAGGTGTAACAAAAAGGCATGCATAGAATTAGAGGTGCCATCATATACTAATGGGGGAAAGTCCTAAATGAGTAGATTAGGCTATGAGTGATTTAAAGAAGGGGAAATAAGTGTGAGCTATGATTTAATAGGGAGAGGTTTCTTTCGGGGAGGGGTTGTTAAATAGCTACACTAATAACAGACAAATATGTAAATGGACCGTACCTCCACGATGCCACGCAGCTAATCAGGAGGGAACATGCAAATTAGCGGGACGAAGATGGCAGCGGCCAAGGAGCTAGCCGGAGTGGGCGGGAGGCTTGGCTTGCCCCCGGCAATGGAGGAAGCCAAGCTTCCTGCCCGCCTGGGCCAGCGCCAAAGGCCCTTAGCCTCTTACCCAGGCTGGCCACGCCCCCCCATGGGGTCAGGGTCC
>NW_005359225.1:3685512-3704022 GCF_000412655.1 Myotis brandtii
AGGACAACCAGGTTGGCAGGGGGGCAGTTGGGGGCAACCAGGCCAGCAGGCAGAGGCAGTTAGGGGTGATCAGGCTGGCAGGGGGGCCAGTAGGGGCGATCAGGCAGGCAGGCAGGTGAGTAGTTAGGAGCCAGCGGTCCCGGATTGTGAGATGGATGTCCAACAGTCGGTTTAGGTCTGATCCTCAGGTTCAGGCCTAAACCAGCAGTTGGACATCCCCCGAGGGGTCCCGGATTGTGGAGGGTGCAGGCTCAGCTGAGGGGACCCCCCATGCGCATGAATTTTGCACTGGGCCACTAGTAGTATATAATAAAAGATCTGCAGCCCTCTTAAGTGTGATTAGAAAAAATAAATAAAACTACAGAATTAGGAGCCAAGTTTTTTATAAATAGAAACACAATTCTGAAATATTTATATATGAATAGGAAAAGCAATATATGTATGTGACACCTTCATGGATTTGTCATTTAGTATGTTTGTGTTTTCAATGCCTAATTTATATAAATGTTTATTGAATGAATTTTTTGGTCAAAGTCTGAAGTTGCAGGGGTACTGTGTCATCCTATATAATAAAAGGCTAATATGCAAATCGACCAAACGGCAGAATGACGGGTTGCTATGACGTGCACTGACCACCAGGGGGCAGGTGCTCAATGCAGAAGCTGCCCCTTAGTGGTCAGTGTGCTCCCTCAGCGGGAGCGCCGCTCGGCCAGAAGCCCTGAGCTGGGCTCATGGCTGGTGAGCGCAGCAGTGGTGGTGGGAGCCTCTCTCGCCTCCGCGGCAGCGCTAAGGATGTCCAAATGATGCCGAACTAGAGGGCACAGGCCGGGCTGAGAGACTCCCCCAACCCCGAGTGCATGAATTTCGTGCACTGGGCCTCTAGTTATAATGTGCTATAAAGGGCTAACGATAGAACCTTTAAATAATATCTAATCTAGCTGCTGCTTCTAACTGATGAGTGAAGTAGGGCCCAAAGAGTGGAAGCAACATTTCTAATAAGTTGTAGGGGAGGACTACTTCGCCTGGCAACACCAGCTATTATTCTGGAATGAATTGCTAATGTTTTCACAGAGATTTTATGAGCACAAGTAAAACATACAGAGAAAACATTATTGAAAGTATTTTGAATCACTGAGTTTTTTACTGATAAAGTGAGCCTATGGAAGTTTGTTTTTTCTCTCCTTATTTCTATAGATCTCATGCACCAGGTTTACATTAGAAAGGTTCAATAAGTTGAACCTAACTTTTGATCATAGCTTTCCCACAGTGCACATCTAGCAGAGCTTTTTCCCCCTCAGAGGCCTGGTTGGAAACAGTGGCCTTTATTTCTGATGTATAATTTACCTCTCCTTCCTGGTGTTTGAGCCTTGTTGGTCTTGATAAATGCCTGTTTTCTGTGCACAGCCTGTAGTTAACATGAGGGTCCTGGTGTGCAGCTACTTGGGAAGCATTGGGTGAAAATGCCTGTGAGAGTGGGCAGGGTGGGTTATTGCCAGTGCCTTTAACTCCTTTGCTTAACCCAGTGGTCGGCAAACTCATTAGTCAACAGAGCCAAATATCAACAGTACAACGATTGAAATTTCTTTTGAGAGCCAAATTTTTTAAACTTAAACTATATAGGTAGGTACATTGTTATTAACTTAATTAAGGTACTCCTAAGGCTTAGGAAGAGCCACACTCAAGGGGCCAAAGAGCCGCATGTGGCTCGCAAGACGCAGTTTGCCGACCACAGGCTTAACCCATTAATCCAGGCATCTTGTCTAGTCATAATGAATCTATAAACCTCAATGCCAGTAGAGGAAACTGTTGTAAAAAGAATCTGTTGGTCTTGTTTCACTACAGAAAGGAATGGAGGTTGCCTGGCCAGTGTGATTCAGTGGTTGAGCATCGACCTGTGAACCAGGAGGTCATGGTTCGATTCCCAGTCAGAGCACATGCCTGCTTTGCAGGCTTGATACCCTGTGGAGAGCATGCAGGAGGCAGCTGATCAATGATTCTCTCTCATCATTGATGTTTCTCTCTCTCTTTCTCCCTTTCTCTCTTTAAAATCAATAAAAAAATATACATATTAAAAGAAAAAAAAGAAGAAAGAAATGGAGATCAAACACAGCTCAGTAGTGAAGGAATTGGAGTCAACAGTCCTGGAGTTGGCTCTAGACTCTGTCATTTATAAGTCATGTGACCTTGGACAGGTTCCTTAGTCTAAACCTCAGCTATCCCATCTATAAAATGTGTTAGTAATACCAAGTACCTCACAGGGGGATTAAATTTCCCCCCAGATATATTTGTGGTTTGTTCCTTTTCATCCTCTTTGAGGTATTTTCTCGGGTGTCATCTTTTTATTGAGGCTTTCCCTGATTATCTTCTCAAAATTCTAATTCTTATATGGCATTTCGTATTCCCTTACCCTGATTTATTTTTCTGCCATACCACTAATTGGCCATATTTTTTGCTGTTTGTTAATTGTCTTACTCCCACTCACAACAAAATACAATAATAATAGTAACAGGTAGTTCTTTTATGTTGGGCACTGTTCTGAGCACTTTGCATATGTTAACTAATCCTTATAGAAACGCTATTAAGTGGTACTATTATTATGATTCCCATTTTATAGATTTTAAAAATTGAGGCATAGAGAGGTTAAGTGATTTTCAAAGAACACTAAGAGGTTAGCATTGGGGCATGAATCTCAACCTAAGCTCTCTGACTCGAGTCCTTGCTTTTAATCACTATACTATATTTCCTCATTAGAACATAAGCTTTTTGAGGAAAGGGTTGTTTGTCTTTTTTTGTTCACTATTGTTTTGTCAGTAACTACAGTTGTACCTGGCACATAGTAAGCAATGAATATTTGTTACATGAATGAATGTATAACATGTGAGAATGAATTGATACATGTGAGAAAAAAGTTAAATGGAGTTGCTTTGAGTTTTTTACCTTGGCCTCTCTTTATTATCTAGGTTCCTAACTATTGCTATAGTCCTGTGCTATTCAATACAGTAGCCAGTAGCCACATTTCAGGTGCTCAGTAGCCATATGTGGCTAACAGCTACTATATTAGACAGCACAGATGTAGAACATTTTATATATATACTTTTAAAATTTTTTAATTACAGTTAACATATATTATTGTATTAGTTTCAGTTGTACAACACAATGATCAGACATTTATATAACTGACAAAGTGATTAGTCTAGTACTCATCTGACACCATACATAGTTATTACAATACTAGTGGCCCGGTGCACGAAATTCATGCATGGGGGGGGGGTTCCCTCAGCCCAGCTTTCACCCTCTCCAATCGGGGACCCCTTGAAGAATGTCCCACAGGGATTGAGCCTAAACTGGCAGTCGGACATCCCTCTTGCAATCTGGGACCGCTGGCTCCTAACCGCTCACCTGCCTGCTTGCCTGATCGCTCCTAACTGCCTCCCCTGCCAGCCTGGTCACTCCACACAGCCTGCTGTTAGGTTGTTACTGTGATGGAGTCCCAGACAATTTGCATATCTCTCTATTATTAGTAGCCTGATCTCCCTAACTGCTCTCCCCTGCCAGCCTGATCATGCCTAACTGCCTCTGCCTGCCTGATTGCCCCCAACTGCCCTCCCCTGCAGGCCTGATCTCGCCCCCAACTGCCCTGATTGAAAATCGAACACCAGCAACCTTTCGGTGCACTAGATGATGCCCAACCAACTGAACCACATCGGCTGGCCCCATGACTATTTTTATAACTGCCAATTGGTACTAATTAATCACATCACCTTTTTCACCCATCCCCCCCAACCCCATCTGGCAGCCATTAACTTCTCTGTATCTATGAGTTTATTTCTATTTTGTTTGTTTGTTTATTTTGTTGTTTAGATTCCCCATGTAAGTGAAATCACGTGGTATTTTCTTTTTCTGACTTATTGCACTTAGTATAATACCCTCTTGGTCCATTTATTTGTCACAAATGGCAAGATTTCATTATTTTTTATGGATGAGTAATATTCCATTGTATATATGTACCACATCTTCTTTACCCATTGGTCTATTGATGGACACTTAGGTTGCTTCCATTTCTTGGCTATTATAAATAATACTAGAGGCCCGGTGCACAAAAATTTGTGCACTTGGGGGGCATCCCTCAGCCCAGCCTGCCCCCTTTAACCGTCTGGGAGCCCTCACAGGATGTCCTACTGATGTCCCTGTGGGGAGCGGGCCTAAGCCACAGTCTGGCCTCCCTCTGTGGAAGGCAACTGGCCGATCAGGTATATAGATACTTTCTGAAGGCAGCACAGACTCCTTCCTTATTTCTTTCCTCTGTGGTTGGAGAATAGGGGACTAAAAGGTGGAGACAGAACTGTGGCCAGGCCTGGGGCTCTTGTAGACAGCAGAAAGAAGGAGAGGGCTGGGGAAAGTCTAGACACGGTTTTCTTCAATTGTCCTCCCTTTCTCTGGGCCCCTCGCTCTGTTCTTTCCTTGTCGTGGTGGACGCTTGGGCCTCGGACTGACAGGAGCCCAGCGATGGTGGAGTTCAGCCCCCTCACTTCTCAGCTGAACATACAACCGCCTCACATTCCAAGTGGAGCTGTTTTCAAGTGGCTAAAGTGCTAAAGACATGTTCTGGGAGCCCTCCTTGGCTCTGAATTCCATCTGACGGTATATTCTACTATTATGTTATTTTTCATCCATGTTTCATTATTCCGTACTGCCTTTATACCCTTTCTGGACTGCTTCTGCTAACCTCTAAGCAAATAAACATAATGATTGGTGGGTAGTTCGTTCACAGCAGTCATCATCTCTCAGATTAATCTTTCCAGATGTTCATTGGACGTCTTTGCCTCTGCTTGTTAAAAAATGAAGGCCATTTTCAATGCTTAACTTTGAAACCATTTACTTTTTTTTTTCTTTCTGAAACCTTTTTTTTTCTTTTCCCTAATCAAGCCCTGCATATAGAGATTCTAAATCCTATCAGTTCTGACTCCAAAATATTTCCTATATTTTTTTCTTTTCTATTTCAGCTCTTTCTTTCTATTTCAGACCTTCTGTTTCTCTTCTACAGTCCATTCTACATCTTCCCATGAAATATTCTAAAACACAGACATGACTGTCACTTTGTTGCTTCATTCCTTCATGGCTTTCTATTCATCTTCACAGCAGTTCTTTAGATTAAATGATAGTATTTCCATTTTATAGATGAGATCATTGCTTTTCTATAGCAGACAGTCTCAAGAGTCTTACTCTTTTTGAGGGTCTCTAATTACCCTTCTAGAATCCCAGACGTGAGGAGGGGATATTCCAAAGTCCTGGATGTCCCTATGGACATTGTAAGTATGGGCCATTGAAAATCACATGTGATGAGGATGTTTCCCCAGATGAAATAATGATAAGGTCATCATTTGTTAAGTGTGTAATCTGCTCTGGCAAAACATACATTGTCTCATTTAGTACTTCCAACAATCTAGGATATGGTTACCACTAGTATTTCCACAATACAGCAAAGGGAACTGAAATTAAGTATGCTATCCAAGGCCTCACAGCTGCTGTGACCCAAAAAAACCTATGTTCTTAATCATTATACGAAGTTGGTAGGCAGTAGTACTTTGCATATATTGCTTCTACAAGAAAGGGGATGATGATTTTTTTTTAAAAAAAACCATATTTTGATTTCAGAGAGGAAGGGAGAGGGAGGAAGAGATAGAAATATCAGTGATAAGAGAGAATCATCGATCGGCTGCCTCCTGCACACCCCCCACTGGGGATCGAGCCCGTAACCTGGGCATGTGCTCCCAACCAGAATCGAACCCGGGACCCTTCAGTCTGCAGGCCAACGCTCTATCCACTGAGCCAAACCAGCTAGAGCGGGATGATGATTTTGTGTGCTATAAACCTGATGTTGAGAATTTCCGATCTGGTGGGCTTCTGGGTTTGCTTCAGAGAACTAACATTCTAGTAGACCACTTTGATTCAATGGGTCCTTCAATAAATACCTACATTACTTTATATTCCCTTAGTATTCTATGTCCCATGACAGATAGATTTAAAATGCCAATCAAGACTAATGACCAGCAGAAGGGAGAGGAGTTTTACTGGGACTGCATTGTCATACAGCTAATTTGTTCATTTATCTATCTTTCCATATAATTGTTCATCTGTCCATCCAGAGAATAGTATCAAGGTGATACAGTGGAAAGTTTGCAGTCTAAAGTCAGGCCCTGTTTTTTGTTTAGGGCCTTGTTTGTGATCCTGACTTGCCATGTATTTCTACGGTAGTCCTTTCCCTTCTCTGTGCCTCAGTTTTCTCTTCTAAACAAAAATAAATAAAGCTGTTGGATGTCATGACCATAGACCCCTTCCAATTAGCTCTTTGCAGCTAGATGTGATAAGTAATATCGCAGTTGTACTTTGGAAAAGGAGCACCAGTATTTTTATACTGTATCACAGGCCTTATGTAAGAATTTAAAATTTTACAAAGTAAGCTTATATATTTGCATTGCAAATCTAGCCTTTTATAAGCAACCATTGAAGAGGGACTGTGAGGATTGGTGAGTTATAGTCTTTCTAGAAATGCTGGATCACTATTTTTTGTAGCTTGGGATGTTATAGCAAGTCTGCCTGCAGCAATCCATTTCCAGCAAAGTATAACTTTGCTTCAGAGGTGTGTGCTAATTTCAGGTCATTGTATTGTGTGATTGTGAAATTGATATGCAATCAATTTATTCAGCAAATATTTTCCAAGCACATAACTGTGTTCCTGACTTTGTGCTAGAGTTAGGAATAAAACTGTGATCAAGACAAATCTCTGTTCTCCGTGGGCTTTACAGTTGGAAGTGTGAAAGATGAGTAGGAATTATCTGAACTAGAGATAGGGGAGATGAGGGATAATCCCCGAATGATAGAAAAAGTGGTATTTTAGGCAGAGAGAACAGCGTGTGTAAAGACTTAGAGGCAAGAGAGTATTCAGGGGAATTTAAAGAAGATCAAATAGCTAGATTATAAATTATGACGGCAGGAAAATGCTATTTTGAAATTACAGCCATTTTAGGTAATTGCATCTGGATTGTGAAACAGCATGATGTCATGGAAAGGACACTAGACTTCAGATCTGAAGTTGTAGATTTTAGTTCCTGGCTTTCCACTAACTATAAGATCTTGAACAATTTATATAACTTCTCTGATTATGCTTCCTTATCTGCAAAATAGTAATTGTTATCTCTTGCACCATCCTTATAAACTATAAAAGTATTACATTATGAAAGCTTCTGCCAAGCAAAATGACATCCTCTCTCTGTTTCAAGCACTTTGTTTTAATATAGCACCTTCATTTTAGTCATACTTACACATAGCTGTTTCCTCACTAAAAAATAAGTTCTCTGAGGGCAGAGAAATGACACATAGTAAGTGTCAAGTACTTGTGAGGTTTAATGAATACAGATGCTCCTCGACTTATAATAGGGTTATGCAGAAATCTAATGTGCAGTCTGATTACATTTGGCAGACAGTATAAAGAAGCACACATCTATAAAAACTGGGCTTCATTGCATATTATACTGATAGAATTAAGGAGGGAAACCCCCCTGAAATGGAGTTCTCTTTATTTTGTTTGGTAAGAAAAAGTTAATGTGATATTAAGCTGTTGAGTTCCAATAAAGTGTTTCCTTTTATTTACCCATTAATTAATTAAACCACTCAACAAATGTTTACTGAACACCCAGCTTTATACCATGCCCTTTAAATTCTAGAAATGCAATGATGAATAAAAGATACGGTCCCTTCACCTCATAGTGCTTAAAATGTAGCAGAAAGAAAAGAACTGGGCAAGCAAATTATAGCTGCAATGAGTATTTACTACAGAAAAGTTCAGAGAGCTCCTTGATCATAAAATGGCCTATAGCGATGCCCAATCTGGCCTCTGAGGTCCTTCATAAGAGCTGAGTGGACATAATTAAGAAGTGGGACAGGATGATAATTACTGCCATGTTTTCCCTCAGAGTCTATATTCCAGCCTTTCTATACTCCATATTCTCTGAATGTGCCTTGCTTTCTCATGGTACAATTTCATGAATGGCCTTTCCTTCCCCTTCTCCCTCAAAACAGATCAAATGACACATGTTTTTGAAATCCTCTATATCGCTCCCCCTCCCAGTTACATATGATTAGGTTCAGCTGTATATAACAGAAATCTAAAATAACAGTGTTTAAAAATATAGAGATAGGTAGACCAGAGCTAAAATGATTGCTTCACAAAATCAAGGGCCCCTTCCACCATCCTTAGTTTGATTATTCCATTCTCAAGGTCATTTCATGGAAAAGAAGGCTAATCTTTAATCATTATGTCCCAGTACTAGATACCAGAAAAGAGTAAGAGGAGAAGGAAGGGCACTACCCCAGCTAACACTGTTCTCTTTAAGCTGCTCTTAAGCAGAAGTCCTACACCATATTTCAGTTATATCTTATTAAACAGAAATAATCACATAGCCACATCTAACTGCGAGAGGTTGAGAAATGGAATCCTGTAACTCAGTGGTTGCCAATCTTTCGGACCTCACGGACCACCAGTGGTCAGAGGACTACAGGTGGCGACCGCTGCTTTAACCAAACATATTGCCACCTAGTGGCAGTCATAACACGCCCCCAACCTGACCTTTAGTTAGTTGTCTTTCTTTAAATTCTAGCAGTCAGCATAATAACAGTACTATATTGCTCCTAAATGTAAGTTTCTATATCTGTTTTCTCAATATAAACACCCCAGGAACAGACATTGTGTCCTGCTATCTCTGAATCTGTAACACTTTATTTTATTATTATTTTTTAAAAAAATACATTTTATTAATTTTTTACAGAGAGGAAGGGAGAGGGATAGAGAGTTAGAAACATCGATGAGAAAGAAACATTGATCAGCTGCCTCCTGCACACCCCCTACTGGGGATGTGCCCGGAACCAAGGTATATGCCCTTGACCAGAATCGAACCTGGGACCCTTTAGTCCACAGGCCGACGATCTATCCACTGAGCCAAATTGGTTAGGGCTGAATTGGTAACACTTTAGAGAGAGCATAGCACGGAAGGTATCAGTTCATGTGTATGAATGAGGGTATTAACGAAATGACTTAATTCCTTTTAGCTCATAAAAAATGTGTAACTAGCCCTGACCGGTTTGGCTCAGTGGATAGAGCATTGGCCTGCGATTGAAGGGTCCCAGGTTTGATTCGGGTCAAGGGCATGTGCCTTGATTGTGGGCACATCCCCAGTGGGGCGTGCAGGAGACAGCTGATTGATGTTTCTAACTCTCTATCCCTCTCCCTTCCTGTCTGTAAAAAAATCAATAAAATATATTTTTTAAAAATGTGTAACTACTTAACTGAATCACAAGTTTATATTTTAACAGCTTTTTTGACATAATTTACATATGATAAAATTTACTCATTTTAAGTATGCAATTTAATGATTTTGTTGTTGTTGTTAATCTTCACCCAAGGATATTTTCTCATTGATTTTTAGAGAGAGTAGAAGGGAGGGGAGTGATAAACATTGATGTGAGAGAGACACATTGATTGGTTGCCTCCTGCATGCACCCAGAGCAGGCAGAGGATTGAGCCTGCAACTGAGTACATGCCCTTGATTGGAATCGAACCTGGGACCCTTCAGTCCATGGGCCTGAACCGGCTAGGTGTATCCACTTAGCCAAACTGGCTAGGCCTACACTTCAGTGATTTTTTAATGAATTTACAGTGCTGTGCAACTGTCACTAAAATCCAGTTTTTATTACCCTAAAGAAATCTCTTGTCCCCATCTGCTGTCAATCTCCATTCCTCCTCCAAGTCCTAGATGACCAAATATCTACTGTTTGCCTCTATAGGTTTGCATTTTCTGAACATTTCATATAAAACTAGAGGCCCGGTGCTTGAAATTCATGCACGGGTAGGGTCCTTAGGCCTGGCCAGGGCCTTCCTTCCCCTGCTGCTGGCTGCTGCCCAGGACCTTTCTTCCCCTGGCCACTGGCTGCCACCCAGGGCCTTCCTTTCCCTGGCCGCCGGCTGCCGGCTGCTGGCTGGGGCATTCATTCGTTCCATACCACCCCCTGGTGGTCACCGCATGTCATAGTGAGTGGTCGAACTCCCAGTCGGTCAAACTCCCAAGGGGACAATTTGCATATTAGCCTTTTATGATATAGGACTACAGGCCTGGTGCAGGAATTTGTGCACCAGTGGGGTCCTTCGGCCTGGCCCGCAGGATCGGGCCAAAACCGGCTCTCCGACATCCCCCGAGGGGTTCCGGATTGCTAGCAGTTGAGCGGCCTTAGCAAATCATTAGCATATTATGCTTTGATTGGTTGAACGGCAGACTGCATGACCAGACACTTAGCATATTAGGCTTTTATTATATAGGATAGCACCATACAAAATGTGGTCTTTTGCTTTGACTTCTTTCACTTACCATAATATTTTTCAAATTAACTTATGTTGTAACATGTATCAGTGGTTTTTTGCTGGCATTGTTGATATATTTATAAAATCTTAAAAGTTATTTTTTTAGTGATTAAATGCAAATTATGTATTTATTACAATCTACTTCACATACAGTCTACTTCAGATGCAAGCTAATTTTCTTTCAGTAAGTTATAGAAACTTCGTTTTAGTGTAACTCCATTCTCCTTGACTTTGGGCTTTTGTTTTTATATAAATTAAATTTTTATCTATTATATGACCATCTAAGCTTTTCAAAAAAAGTTTTAATCTTCACCTTGAGGACATGCTTATTGATTTTAGAGAGAGGGAAAGGGAGAGAAAGAGCAAAAAAGAAAGAGAGAGAGAGAGAGAGAGAGACCTGACCAGGGATTGAACCCGAAACCTATATGCCCTGACCGGAAATTGACCCTACAACCTTTTCGCGTATGGGATGACACTCCAACCAACTGAGCCACACTGGCAAGAGCAACCATATAAAGTTACTGTTTTATAGTTGTCTTTTAAGTCTGTTAAGAGAAAAAAAGAGAAAAATATTTATACTATCCTATATAATAAAGAGGTAATATGCAAGTTGACCATCACTCCAACACACAAGATGGCTGCCCCATGTGGACACAAGATGGCCGGCAGGGGAGGGCAGTTATGGGCGATCAGGCCAGCAGGAGAGGGCAGTTGGGAGGGACCAGGCCTGCAGGGGAGGGCAGTTGGGGGCAATGAGGCAGCCAGGCAGGCGAGCGGTTGGGAGCCAGCAGTCCTGGATTGTGAGAGGGATGTCCGACTGCCCGTTTAGGCCCGATCCCTCGAGGGGTCCCAGATTGGAGAGGGTGCAGGCTGGGCGGAGGGACACCACCACCCCACCCCGCCGTGCACAAATTTCATGCACTGGGCCTCTAGTCTTTTATATTTACCTCTGTAATCACCTTTACTGATGCTCTTTTTTTTTCCTTTTATGTGGATTTGAATTACTCTCCAGTACCATTTCAGCCAACTTTAATATTTTTGAAAGGCAGCAATGAATTATCTCAGTCATTATTTATATGGGAATGTCTTTGTTTTTATCTTTAATTTTAAACAATAGTTTTTATTAGAGTTATAAATTTTGGTTGACAAGTTTTTTTCCTTCAACATGTTTTCTGTATCATTCCACTGCCTCTAGCCTCCATTATTTCTGATGAGAGGTGAGCTGTTAATTTTAATCTTATTGTTATTCCTTTTATCTGATAAGTTGTTTTTTTATTTTTGAAAATTTCTCTTTGGCTTTCAAGAGTTTTTACTATGATGTTTATAGATGTGATCTTTTTGTATTTAGTCAACTTGGAGTTCATTGTCTATCTTGAGTGTGTAGTTTAATGTTTGTTTGTTTAATCAAACTGGGGAAGCTTTTAGCCATTATGTTTTCAAATATTTTTTTCTGCCCATTTCTTTTTTTCCTCTTTCTGGAACTCCCATTAATGTATATTGGTTTGCTTATAGGTCTTTGACTTTTTTTTTCCTTTTTGTTTTTCAGATTGCATAATCTATATAGATCTGGCTTCACGTTTGATGATTCTTTCTTCTGCCAGCTCAAAAATGTTGTTGAGTCCCTCTTGAGTGTTTTATTTCAGAATACAATTTTTCCATTTGTTTTTTTTTTATAATTTCTACTTATTGGTATTCTTTATTTGATAAGTCATTGTCATCATACTTTCCTATAATTCTTTAAATCTGGTTTCCTTTAGTTCTTTTTAACATTATTTATAATAGCTGCTTTGAAATATTTGTCTGCTGATTCTGACATCTGGGCCTCCTTAGAGACAATATCTATAGTCTCCTCCCCATCTCCCTGCTAAATGGGTCACACTTTGCTGTCACTTTGCATATGACATGAAAACTACATATTTTAAGTAATACAATGTAGTTGATTCAGATTCTTCTCCCACTGGCAGGGGTGGGGGTGTTGCTGCCTTTTTTGCTTATTCAGTGACTTGCTTAGACTATTCTATAATGTCTGTCTCCTTTGCAGTGTATGACTGCTCTTGTCTCTGATCTTTTTTTTAAAAAAAAAACCATGCACATTTATAAAATTATTTAACATGCAAGTAGTTTATTCTGGTCATATTTTAAATTATTATTTTAATTTTAAAACTTGCCTTTCTAAAGGCCACTCTTGGGTAAACATAGATTAGTGATTGACTTAAACCCTAGGCCAGGAAATCTTCCACTCTCTGCTGATAGGTCTGTCTGTCCTTTAGGGAATGCATTCAAAGTTCAGACAATTTACAGTTCTTCACCTGCCTTTACTTTCAGTATGCTCAAGGCCTTACATTAACATCGGCTTATTAGTCGATAGCTAGGACCCTCTCAAGTTTCTTGTTAGCAGTGTCTAGCCTTATAGACCACTAGGTCTTATCAAGACCTGTTATGGCTGTTTTGTTCCCAGAACTCCTTTTTTAAAAATATGTTTTTATTAATTTTTAGAGAAAGAGGAAGGGAGAGGAAGAGGGAGATAGTAACATCCATGAGAGAGAAACATCAATCTGCTGCCTCCTATATGGCCCCCACCAGGGATCAAGCCCGCAACCCCAGTATGTGCCATGACCTAGGAATCAAATCAGAGACCTCTTGGTGCATGGGTCAACACTCAACCACTGAGCCACACCCGCTAGGCTCTGAACTCTCTCTTAAGTCTTTCTGACTTATCTGCAGGTCTTTTGCCTGCCCGAACTAGTATTATGACTATAGGTTAGCTTCAGTAGTGGCCTTCCTGGATTATTTACTATTGTTCCTCAGATTGTCCCTCTATTGTTTTTGACAACGATTTTGGGCAATCCAGAGCAGATTTTTTATGCCTGGTTTAAAATAACCTCAACCCACTCTGACTGCACTGTTCTCTTGGCCTGGCCTGCCCTGATGGAATTACCCTCAGGGAGCTAGGAGTTGGGGGAAATGGGCAGCCCCAGGCTAAAATTCCACAGATTTTCACTGTTCTTATTATTCTTCAGTAACTTTTCTTGAATAAACATTTTTCAATGTGATATATGCTTTTAGCTAGTTTTCAGAGATCTGAAATGCTTGTGGGGTTTTTTGTTTGTTTGTGTTTTACAATTTATTGTTGCTTTTTGGGGAGAGGATTGCTAAGCAGTTTAGGTGTTCCAGAAGTTCTATCACCTTGTATTATTTTTGGCCTTGTTACTGTTATTTAACCTTTAAAATTCCCAGCTAGACCATAACCTTCTTTGGGCAGACACTATCTTTCTCTTTTCTCTACTGTATCCATCCCAATATACTTAAACCTTTGAGCTTTAATTTCTTCATCTGTCAAATGAAATTACTAACCTTTGCATCACTTACTTCAAAGGATCAGGTTTGGCCCTGGCCAGTTTGGCTCAGTGGATAGAGTGTCGGCCTGCGGACTGAAGGGTCCAGGTTCGATTCCGGTCAAGGGCATGTACCTTGGTTGGGGGCACATCCCCAGTGCGGGGTGTGCAGGAGGCAGCTAGTCGGTGTTTCTCTCTCTCTCATCGATATTTCTAACTCTCTATCCCTCTCCCTTCTTCTCTGTAAAAAATCAATAAAAGATATATATTTTAAAAAAAGGATCAGGTTTGAAATAGTGTTAGAATCTCATTGTAAACTATAAGCACTTTGTGAATGGTAAATTTTTTTTGAAAAGCTTTAAAATAGCTTGCAAATTACAACACTAACTTTAAATACTGCAACCTGTTGTGCATATGATACTTCTAAGTATCATTTGATGTCATTTTATGCTCATAGATTTTGCTGTTGATTTTAAAGAAATAGTTCAGGTGTTTTTGAAGGCAGCAGACAGGCCACTTGCAGAACAATCTGAGAATGAAAGCCAGCTAGCTCCATCTGGAGGGAAGTATTGAGTATCTCTGACTGTTTTCCTTCTTACATGTCATGCCATCGTCTGGCCCACCACTGCTTGTTCTGTCCAAGATGAGCTATCAAAGGAGGCTTCTTTGGACACTTTAAGCCACCATTATCTTTCATCTGGATTATTTCAATAGCATTCTCACTGTTTTCCCAGCTCTTGCCTTTCTGCCATCTGATGTCAGTTCAACAGTCAAAGTAATCTTAAAATGAAGTGAAAATAAAAACCAAAGAAAAAAAAACAAATATACAAATACAAATTTAAAAATGAAGGCAAATCCTGTCACTCTTCTGCTCAAAACAATAAAAAAACCCCAAAGTCCTTATATTGGCTTACAAGGGCCTGCATGATTTGGCCCTCATTACCTATCTGACCTCACTGCCTACTCTTTTCTCTTTTGTTTACTGCACTCCAGCTAAACTGTTCTCCATGCTATATTTCACACAATCTTCCACTTAAGAGCACATTTGCATTTGCTTTTTTCTCTCCTTGGACAGTTTGCTTTCAGAGACCTGCATGGCTTGCTCTTTCAACTTATTCAGGTCTTTGCTTAAATGACACTTTCTCAAACCATCTTATTTAATATTGTATCCCCTCCCCTTGTATTTTTTCCACCCTCAGAGATTTCTCTATAGTATTTATTGCCATCTGTTATCCCAATATATTTTACTTTTTAAAGTATTTTTTCCTTCTTTCCCCCCGCCCAACTAGAATGTAAACAGGCATTTTTCTTGTACTTGTTCACTGCTGTATCTTAATTTCTCTGTCAAGCTTATGTGAGATAAATGGCATTTAGGAAAAAAGTCTCAGGAAGTCAAACTGTTGGGATTTCAAAACTCCTTAGGAACATAAATACATAGATTCTTGAGCCCCATCCAGATAGAGCATAGAGAATCCTCACACCATGTGAAGGAGTGTGGATTTTATTCCCAAGGCTTTTGAGGAGAGTAATGCTGTTATCCAACCTATGTTTTAATAAAGAATAGCGAGGATGAATTAGAGTGGTTTGGAATGGGGGAAAAAGGACCTTGAGACTGTTGTAATAGTTCAGACAAAAGATGATGAAACTTGACCTAGTGGGCAGTAGCAGGAAGAAAGGTAGGGTTGTCAGGATTTGGTGATTGATTGGGTATGAGAGAAGGGGAGGAATTGAGAATGACTTTCAGGGTTTTGGCTCAGGTGCTAGGTGGATGGATTGTCAGTAACTCTGAGACAGGCAATATAGGGTGGAAGAATGGGCTTGGAGAAAGATGGTGAGTTTGCTTTTGGACATGGTGAGTTTGAATTGCTTATGTTGTTCAGGAAGAAATGTTCAGGAAATAGGTGTGTGTGTAGGTGAGTATTGTATTAAATGATTTTGAGAAAGATGTGGATTTGGAAGTTACTAGGTTTCATGTATCATGAACTAATCTAGACAATCACTAACTACTTTCTGTCTCTATAGATTTGTCTATTTTGGACACTTCATGTAAATGGATCACATGATATGTGGCCTTTTGTGACTGGCTTCTTTCACTTAATATAATGTTTTTAAGGTTCATCATGTTGTAGCATGTATCAATACTTCATTCCTTTTTATTGCCAAATTCTTCTTTTTATGGATATACCACATGTCATTTATCCATTCATCTGTTGGACATTTGATTGTTTCCACCTTTTGACTATCATGAATAATTCTGCTAAGAACATTTATGTGGACATACATGTTCATTTTTCTTTGGTATATACCTAAGAGTGGCATTGCTGGATCATATGGTAACCATATTTGAGGAAGTCAGACTTTTTTCCAAAGTGCCTTTATTATTTTACATTCCCACAAGCATTGTCTAAGGATTCCAATTTCTTCACATCCTTGCCAACTCTTTTTGTTATCTCTCTGTGTGTTTTTATAATAGCCATCCTAGTGTATGTGAAGTGGTATCTCATTATGGGTTTAAATTTTTTTAAAAATTATTGATTGATTTGAGAGAGAGAGAGAAAGGAAGGGATTGAAAAAGAGAGAGATCGATTTGTTGTTCTGCTTATTTATGCACTAGAGGCCCAGTGCACGAATTTGTGCACGGTGGGGTCCGGCTGGCCCACCCCAATTGGGGCCGATCGGGCTGGGCCGGCCAGGGGGAGGGGCCGCGGGCAGTTGGCAGGCTGGCCCTGCCCCCTGGTTGAACTCCCAATTGAACTTCCAGTCGAACGGACAATTTGCATATTAGGCTTTGATTATATAGGATTTCTTGGTTGCTTCTTGTATGTATGTGCCCTGACCAGGAATTGAACCTGCAATCTTGGCATATTGGGATGATGCTCTAACCAACTGAGCTACCCAGCCAGGGCCTCATGGTTTTGATTTGTATTTTTTCATGTGCTTATTGGCCATTTATATAACTTCATTGAAGAAATGTATGTTCAGTCCTGGCTGAGTAGCTCAGTTGATTAGAGCATCATCTCAGTATGCAAAGGTTATGGGTTTGATCCCCAATCAGAGCACATAGAGGAAACAACCAATGTATAAAGAGGTGGAACAACAAACTGATGTTTCTCTCTCCCTTCCTCATTCTCTTTCAAATCAACAAAATAAAGTAAAAATAAAGTGTTTTAAAAAGTGTTTGCTTGCTTCCATTTCTTTCATTTGTGACATATTTCTTTGTCTCCGCATTTTGACTGCTTCCCTGTGTTTGTTTCTATGTATTAGGTAGAGCTGAAATTCTTAGAGTGGCCTTGTGTAGAAGGTGTCCTGTAGGGCCCAGTGGCTAAGCCTCCCCAGTCACCTGAGCTGGGCACTCTAGGTGTGGGCTGTGTGCAAAGTCTTGTTGTAATTGAGCCTTGATTGCTATTGGCCTCACTAGGAGGAGTTGATCTCCAGGCCAATTGGCTGTGAGGACCAGCTGCGACTACAGTGGAAGAGCTGCTCTGTAGGAGACACCCCTATGGATCAGGACTTGCTTCAGTGGGGTTTTGGTGCTCACTGAGTCTGCCTGTTGAGTATGTTGCTCTCCACTGAGCCAAACTGACTAGGGCCGTGGTCGGCAAACTGTGACTCGAGAGCCACATGCAGCTTTTTGGCCCCTTGAGTGTGGCTCTTCCACAAAATACCACGTGCGGGCTCACGTACGGTGCGATTGAAACTTCGTGGCCCATGCGCAGAAGTTGGTTTTTGGCCTGGGTGAGTCTATTTTGAAGAAGTACTGTTGATATTTGGCTCTGACTAATGAGTTTGCCGACCACTGGACTAGGGCTTAGTTGTAATTGATGTGATTGTGGTTCCTCTCAGATTATTGGCCCTTTTATTATTGAGGTAAGAGTTCTTTATATATATTTTAGTTGCAAATCTCTTATTATATATATATGATCTACAAAAAAATTCATTTTTTGGGTTGTCTTTTCATTTTCTTGATGTTATTCTTTTAAGCACAAAAGTTTTTAGTTTTGATGAATCTAGTTTACCTGTCCCCTCACCACTCTTTGGTTATTTGTGCTATTGGTATCATATCTAAGAAACCATTTCCAAAATCAAGGTCATGAAAGTTTATGCCTATATGTTCTTCTCTCTTCCAAGAGTTTTGTTTTTTTAGCTCTCTCATTTAGGTCTTTGATCCATTTGGGGTGCTAGTCTTGAACTTGTCTCTTACTTGCTTTGTGAACTTGGATTGTTGTTCACTTGCCTTTTCTCAGCTTCACTCAGTGATTGCCATGGACTGGGAGTCAGGGGTGGGGGCATTGACTACAAAGATGAGAGAACTTTTGGGGGCAATGATAATACTTTATATCTTAACTAGAGGCCTGATGCACGAAATTCGTGCAAGGGGCTTAGCCCTGGTAACTGCGGTGGCTGCCTCAACCCTCGCTGCCCCGGCTTCGTCCACAAGGACGCTATCTGGTCTAATTAGCATATTACGCTTTTATTATTATAGACTAGAGGCCCGGTGCACAAAAATTTGTGCACTTGGGTGGGGGGGTCCCCCAGCCCAGCCTGTGCCCTCTCGCAGTCTGGGACCCCTTGGGAGATAACGACCTGCTGGCTTAGGCCTGCTCCCGGGTGGCAGAGGGCAGGCCCAATCCCTAGGTGCAGCCCCTGGTCAGGCTCAGAGCAGGGCCGATTGGGGAGTTGGGGCGCCGCCCCCTGTCATGCACAGAGCAGGGCGGATCGGGAGGTTGCAATGCCACCCTCAGTCACGCTCAGGGTAGGGCCGAT
>NW_005359225.1:3706679-3733711 GCF_000412655.1 Myotis brandtii
TTTGTTTACCTTCTTATTTGCAACATAGTATATAGTTGCTTAGAGTTGCAACTGAGAGGCCGGCAAGTGAGGCGGTGAACGTTGGAGTCTGCAGCAAGCAAGCCTCATGCTCGCTTCAGTGCCTGGCTGCTGGCTGCCATCTTGGCTGACAGTTAATTTGCATATACTCACTGATTAGCCAATGAAAAGGGTAGCGGTCGTACGCCAATTACCATGTTTCTCTTTTATTAGTGTAGATTGTAGTTGCGTTTTTACAACTGCATACATTTTTCAAGTCTTATAGAACTGTATACCTAAAATGGGTAAGTTTTACTATATGTAAAGGAACCTGTCTTAAAAAATACCTTCCAACAACTACAAAGTATGCGTTATTTTTTTTCTATTTTGAGGCTAGAGGAAACCAAGGCTTAGAAAGGCCAGTGGGCTTGCCTGTGGTCCCACATTTGATATGTGGCAGTTCAGGATTTGAACCTAAATCTGCCTGATCACAGAGCTTGTGATCTTCCTATTCATTTTTAACTGGCCCATAAACTGTTAACAGTGTGTGGATTCTGTTGTAAAAGGCTGACCTTCCCTTGAAAGCCAGGAACCCTGTCTGTTTGCAAGCAGCACCCCCAAAGTGGCTGTCATATTATTCCAAATTTTGAGCCCCTGGCAGACCTCATTTCTGTCAGACATTAGCTGGGATGGGAATTGATGCTGTTGTGGAGTGCTGCCTAGGCATGATCTCCTTCTGAGACCGTGGCCCTTATTTTGGAGCAGCAGGAGACCAGTTTCAAAGCTGATGAGTTTCTTCGGATATAAAATGCAATTTCATACTTTGTCCAATCAGCAAAATAGAGTCTTCTCAGTAGGAGAGTGCTCAGACGTTTACAGGGCCAGTTGTGCTGCTTAGCATATTAACAGTCGTCCTTATCCTGGCTTATTTAGCAGAGAACTGGTTGGATAGAGGAGAGGTCCAAGGCATTGGAAGTGTATGGGTAGTCTGTGTTGCTACATCACTGCCATCATCAGTTACATCTGCATGTAACTTTACAGTTTTGCAATGTTGTTTTAACATCTGTGACCTCTCTTAATTCTCTCAGTACCCTGTCAAGAGAGTGCTTTTATTTAGAGAGAGTTACTTGGCTGTATTCTAGGATAACTCTGGATTTAAGAATATTTTTTTCCTTAAGTTGTGCTGAGATATAAATCTCCTAACTTTCATCATCGAATTGTTTTAGTTTCAGTTTGTCAACTTGTGGTAGTATAATGTCTGATGCCCTGGGGGTGGTGGGGAGGTGCCAGGTCTGCACATTGGGTACATTTCAGGAAGTTCCATCCTCAGAAATTGTCCAGTGGCATTTTCCTCTTTGCCTATTTGACCTCCTCGGCTTCCTCTCCTTGGGAACCCATCTTTTCTCCACTTCTCATTACAGAACCCAGACAAACTAAACTAATTAATTGCAGAGCAATTGTTATCAAGCCAGTTGTTGACTGCTTGTCTTCAACATTTGACTGTTTCCTATCTGGAGGTGGTACTGGAAAAGTTAATGACCTAAAAAAAAAAAAAACTGCCCATCTATCATGTGAGCCTAGTTAGGAGGGAATTTTTTCATTTTTATGAAGTGTAAATAATATGTACGTTTTCAAACATGTGTTGGCCTGTGTTTCAAAGATGGTTCCCTAAACAAGGTGGGACAAATTGGCTGGCTAATAGAGCTTAATAGCAGATTTTCCGTTAATCAGAATGGAGAATGTGCTTCATTAAGATAATTAACAGAGCACTTGTGCAGGTGGTACTTATTACACACAAATTTCCAAGTTTATTTCTTTCCCTTGAATAAATGTTGAAAGAGGTCTTGGCTGTGTTTCCTTGTTTGCATTAAAATGATCAATGGTGATAAATTTCCCTTTTTTACCCCCCAAAGCTGTTAGTAACTAGTATCTTGTCCTCTGCAGATGCTAAGGGTGGATGAGACACTTGCTACTCTTCCTTCTAGAAGTCTGTGTGCTCTTCATCAGACACTCGGGCTCCCCTAGGGAATAGAAGTGTACCCTTTCCCAGCTCCTGGACTAGCATCCTTAGAATTAAAATGGACCTCAGAGAGGCTAAATTGATTGATTTTACATCAGGATGTTGACAGCAAGAGAGGGGTTAGCATGCTAGTGACAGAGTCATCTGTGATAGTGGGACTAGTACTGGCTGAGAGACAATGGCCTGGGTTGACGTTAGGCAAGTGTTATCTGTTTCCTAATATCTTCATCTGTATATTGGGAAAAGTGTCTAGCAGAAGGCCAACTACAAACAAATGGCTTTTTGTTTTAATCCTGCTTCTACTATAAACTGAAGATTATAGGGAGGAAACTGATGTCAGGGAGAATGAACAGTTAATAATCAATGCTATTTTCTTTGTTTTTCTGTAGGATCCTCAGTCTTCCACAATGAACCCTGTGTATAGCCCCGTGCAGCCTGGGGCTCCTTATGGCAACCCTAAGAACATGGCTTACACAGGTGAGTGGTATGAGAATGGCTCTCATTTTGAGAAATGATGGTTAAGGGCATTGCCAAATAAATTGCTGAATGACTTTTGGTGTACTCTGCCTCCAGAAGGTTTGTTTGGTAAAGCTTGCAAACTTGTAGAAGGGAGATATGTCTAGCGTCCAGTGGACATGGAAATCACATTATTGAGACTAATGCTCACTGAATTGTCAGCTAAGGGAAAGGAAGGGAGGTAACATTCATTTATTGCGTACCTACTATGGGCCTGGGCCTGTGCTGGGCACTTTAATCTTTCTTTTTTTTTTTTAATCTTCTCCTGAGGATATGTTTTTATGGGTTTTTAGAGAGAGAAAGAGAAACATCTATGTGAGAGAGAAACTCAGTTGCCTCGAATGCCTCGAATATGTGCCCCAACTGGGGATCGAACCCACAACCTAGGTATGTGCCCTGACCAGGAATCGAACCTGCAACCTTTTGGTTTATGGGACGATGCTCCAACCAATTGAGTCACCTGGTCAGGACTGGGCACTTTAATCTTAAAGCATTTCTGTAATGTACTTATCATCACCATGTCACAGATGAGAAAGTCATAGTTACAGTAAGAGGCTACAATACAAAATAAAAATAGGTATTTGAGCCCAGGTCTGCTGATTGTGAAGGCTGATTAATTTTCCCCCTGAACAGCATACCAAACTGTTTCCTACTTCTCTGCCTTTGTGCGTGTTGTCCCTCTGTCTCAAATGCTGTTGTCTCCTGACAGCTTCACTTTATTCTTCAAGAATTCAGCTTGAGGCCCAGATAGCACTTTTCCAGGAAGCATTCTCTCCCTTACTTGGCCTTAGGCAAGTTTTTTACCTTCCAGAGCCTCAGTGTTTTCATTATAAAATGAGAGCAATAATATTGCTCTCATTTCATAAGGCTGCTGTAAGGATTAAATGAGCTAGTGTAAAGCACTCAGCATATATTTGGTACAAAGTGCTTAATAACGGTTGTTATGATTTACAAATAAATAAAGATGGGTTGGATGTATGGTAGTGAAAGTGAGTGAGAAAATATATATTAAGTTGCTAGCATGGTGCTTAACATATAATGAGCCTTCAAAAATATCATGAATTTAAGTCGAAGGTGAAGGTAACAGTATGAACAAACACGTGGAAGTAAGAAAGTTTGCTCAAGGTATAGTCAGTACTTGAGGTTAGCTGGAGTGAAGAGTAGAAAAGGGGAAAAGTGGGAAATGAAGTTCAAAAAGTAGATTAATAATGGTCTTGGTGTCAGGGATCTCAGGGAACTCCTGGGTCGTTCCAACTGTCCTATAAGAGAGAGCACTAAGGGTGCTTCAGAAATTCCTCAAATATATTATCTTATATTTTAAAAATATTTAGAACTATTTATATAAAGCACACATACACATAAGATGATCAATGTTGTTACTTTAAGCTTCTAAGAATGCATATTAATTTTAAAATACTGCTAACATTTGCAGCTACTTGTAAATCAGGATTTTTCTCAATGCTCCTAAATAACATTCAGAAATATTTTGGAGGTTGAGCCTGATGTAACTGTAGCGGTCGTTACTAACTTTCAACGTTTTATGTTTGTGTTTATCACAACAGCTTTATTATCCCAATTCTGCCTTAATGTTAAACATTTTCTCTTTGAACTTCTGTGTATTTATTCTAATAAAATTAATTCCAGTAACAAGGACCCACTGGGCAAAACCCCATGCCTCACTAGCTTAGGGAGCCTGTTGCTGTCTCCCTTTCCAGTTCAGAGTGTTCAGCAGCCCAAGTTCCTTTGCCAGAAGAGGACTGAGCTGCTTTGGGAAACAGAGCCCAGAGTAATCCTGTGGGTTTCCTTGGACTCTTGACTGCATTCATTCTTACTGAACTGCTAAACTTGAGAAAGAAGAAAATAGTTGCATTTATCTAATTGTTTGCACGAAGAAGATTAGGCAGTGTGGTATATTTGATAGGGAATAGATCTGTCTTTGCATGGCACATAGTAGAACTAGGTAAATGTGTTTCGATTGAATGAACAACAACCAGGTTCAAATCCCAGCTTTGTTACATAATAGTGAGGTGACTTTAGGCAAGTTGGTAAACCTCCCTAAATTTAATTTTTCTTTTCTAAGTGGGAATGGTATCATCTAATTCATAGAGTAGTCATGAGAATTAAATGTGATTAGTACTTCTCTGGAGGAAGAGAGGACGGGTTGCCTTTGTTTCTACTAATCACCAAGAAATATTATCAGCCTGGAACTGTGTTTTAAGTTGATTTCTCTGCTGGAGATTCTAGGACCACACAGGTAGTATAAACACACAACTAGAATAAATTCAATCTTCATAGGCCAAGGGTTCATATTCTTTTTTTTTTTTTTTTTTGGCTATTTGCTCTTCTTTATTTGTTTTCTCCTCCGGGGAAGGAGAAGGAAAATGGAGAGAAAAAGGAGAGGAAACGAAGCTGAGCCAGCCGCATCTGTGGTGCCCGCCAGCTGCTCAGGAGCGAGGGTGGAAGCCAAGGTTCAAATTCTTAAGGAAATTTTCTTTTTTAACCTAAGCTTCCTGTTGTCTCTTTGTACTTTTGAGCCAGTTTATTTATTTATTTTTGACAATATGATATTCTCTAAGGTCCCAGCTTTATGCAGGGGAATTTGAATTAGAGAAAGTGGGCCTCTCCAAGGCCTAAAGCCTCATGTTCCACACTCTGTGACTTGAAAAGCAAGCCCTTGGATTGCCCAGACCAGAAAACCTTCCTGAAGCAGTCCAAGCTCTCTAAGAGAGGGCCTGATTTTTAGTTTCCTCTGTATTTTTAACTCCTTGAGATATTTTTCTTTCTTAAAGTCTCAACTCTGCCTATATTTGTTAGATAACATAAAGTATTTGTTTGATCAAGTTTTTCTAGGTGTTATGTAGTAGGCAAATTTTCAGGTTATTTTTTCCTTCACGTTGCTGGATATAGAAGATCCAAGTGGGAATGCCAAATACAGTACATTACAGTAAACATTTATTGTTAGTAACAGTAATGATTATGTTAAAAAGTACTTGACAATTACATTTTAGGTACTTCATATATATACTAATTATAATATTATTAATCATAAACTCAATAGTACACTTTTTTTACAGTTAAAGAAACTGGTAGTTTAATTCAGATCATATGACTTGGCCAGTGTATAGTATACCTTTTAAAGGATGAGGAAAAATTTGAACTTGGGTCTTTATATGTGTTTTCTATTATAGCAAGCTGATCTGTCTTAAAATATGTGCTCCTTTGCCCTAGCCAGTTTGGCTCAGTGGGTAGAGCATCGGCCTGTGAACCGAAGGGTCCTGGGTTCGATTCTGGTCAAGGGCACCTTGGTTTCAGAATCCTCCCTAGCCTGGGCCCTGGTCAGAGTGCATGCAGGAATCAACCAATTGATGTATTCCTCTCACATCGATATTTCTCTCTGTCTTTCCCTCTCTCTCCCACTCTCTCTAAGAAATCAATGGAAAAATATCCTTAGGTGAGGATTAAAAAAAAAATAATCAAAAAAATCTAAAAGAAAAAAAAAGTGCTCCTTTCACAGCTCCCAGTGATAAGCTAGGGAAGAGGATTATCTTTTCAATTTCTAGGACTAGGGAGCCTCACCTTTGAGGAGCTAGAAGCCTGTTCCTGGCCAGCAATCCCTCCATGGACTCGACTTATAAGGAGACAATTATAGTACACCAAGGTAAGAGTTATCTTAGAGGGATGTGCCATTGTATTCCAAGAACCTAACATAATAAATAGATGTACAGATTGCTGTGGAAACATGGTGGATTTAGGGGAGAGGCCACAACTCTATCAGAGGTTGATGTCAAGAAAGGCTTCTGAGAAGTCAAGTATGGAACTGGGCTTGAAGCATGAGGTCTTAGTTACAGGTCTGGTTTTGCTACTAATGACTGCAAGATACTGGGCAAATCCTGCCATATCTCTCTTGCCTTCACTTTCCCATTCAGGCTATGAGTTACTTATTTTATTTTTTAATCTTTTTTTTCGGGGGGGGTGGTGCGGTCGGGCTATGAGTTGTTTAACAATTTCCCTTCCAGCTCTTAACATTCTGGACATTATAAATTTTTGTTAGATCTCTTTTTTTTTATATAAAACAGCTGGCTCACTCATTTCCTTAATCTATTTCTTTTGCTTCTTCTTGAACACCATTTTCTGTGTACCTTTTTGGAATCCCTCGTATTAATGAAGGATCAGAAACAGGGAAGATGAGGTAAGCTCAGAACCCTTCCTCCTGTGGCAGTACCTTCTGTCAGCCCTCGGCTTCTTGCCCCAGAGCTCCTGACGTTCTTGGCAAGATCAGTAGGAAACATGGAAGTCTTTTCACAAATATTCTCCTGTGAAAGGGCAGTTATAGCCATAGCCACCACCTGTGAGTGAGTTTCCTTTTCGTGCTAAATATTCTCATGCAATTTATTTTAATTTTTTACTAGTTACTTAAGATTCTTAGTCAGTTGAGATATAATTTAGTGGTCCTGAATATAGCTGAAAACTGGTGGGATCTTGATAAAGAACCAGAAGAGCTTTTGGCTATGCTGCACAGATTCTCATTGGAATGATTTTTGTTGCTTAATGTAGTGGGGAGAGTGCCTCTCCCCCCTTTTAAGTCAAAAGACCTGAGTTTGAGTCCTGCCTCTGCCTCTAACTAAATTTGAACAACTCACTTTACTTCCAAGTGCCTTGGTTTTCTTCTTTATAAAGTAGGAAAAATAACACCTACCCTACCTATCACTTGTTTATGAGACTTTAAGGAGATAATGATCTCCAAGAGCTTTTTAAATAAGACAGAGCTAGTCAGGATGGCACTGGGTCTGTGATTGGACTGACTGTTCCTATCCTGTAGGTTAACTGCTTGGGCAGCCGAGGCCCCAGGGGAGGCCAGGAGGTTGATGAGTTTAGCAACTTTACTAGTGCTGGAACTTCTTTTTTGTGTGTTTTGAAGACAACTCCCTGGCATTTGGGGACAGAATTAGCCTGCTACCTGGAATTCCACTTCCCAAGTAATTATAGGGTTTGGGGGCAGGAATTGAAGAAGTCCAGAGCTTAGAAACAAAGGATGCCTGGGTAAAGAGGACACCCTCTTATGCCCGTGCACTGCAGAGTAAGTTTGTTGCTGTGGATGGGTTAATAATAACAGCTATTTATCATTAACAGTAATGGTTGCTATTTGTGAGCATGCATCGTCAGCCATGCAGTGTTTCCTACCCAAGTGTATCTGACATCAGAGGAGAAGGAATTCATTCCTACATTGATGGGGGAATAGTCCAGAGTAGGTACTCCAAGGTTAAAATTTATTTGAAATTTATGTCTTATCTTCAAAATTCTATTATTAACATCCCAAAAAAGTGCAGCATATTTATTTCAGGGCTTTCATGTACCTGTATTGTTTAGTACTCTTATGGGTTCCTGTGCCAGTTTGAGAACTGTGTCATCATTATTTTACTTAATCCTTATTATCCAAGTGTTAATATATGTGGACACAAATCAAGAAAAATGGAAGACTTGTTCCTGTCACAGAGCCAGAAAGCAGAGGAGCCAGAACCAAGTCTAAATTTGGATGTTTCATGCTCTTACCACTAAGTTACATTTAGTTTATATTATTTGGTGCCTTATAATTGTTTATGTTTCTGTAACACTCATTGCTCTTGCAGGCACTCACTGTATCCTCAGTGCCTAACACAAAGTAAACTCTCAGTGAATATCGATTGGCTGAATGAATAAATGATTAGGCCCCTAATACTGAAGCCTTTTCAGAAGTCCATAAATCTCTGGCAAAGTAACCCCAGAGTTTAGAATAAATGCTTTTGTTCTCTAAAGCCGTGATCCACGGTTAGCTGTAAGCCAGTGCTTCCACACAGAAAATGATATTTGTAGAGAACTCTGGGTAAAAGACAAGCTGCCCAGGAGCCCCTGTGCCTCACTTCCTTCCCAGATACCCTGAGAGCTTAAGGAATCAGTGTCTCAGTCCACCTGGATCCCATTGACAGCTCCTAAGCTGCCTTTACCGGTATCTCAGAATTATCTGTTTGGTTTTTTTTGTTTCTCTACTCATCCCCTAGTATACATTCTCATCCCCTCTCTCTTCTCCATCCTTGTACCCATTCACCCCTGATCATTAATGTCGTGAGCACAGTTGTCTTTTGGACAAACCTTGAGAATCATTCTTTTAAATATTTTTCTTTTCTTAGTAGCAGCTAACGTGGTCTGTGCACACTTAGGGAGATTGGTGAACCTCCACTGTAGGCTTGTCCATTCTTCCAGGGTGTGTTGCCTAGAGCGCCTAAGAGAATTTCTCTTCTGAAGACCCACAGGCATTGCCCAGTGTCCTGAAGTATTTGGAATCTGGTCCTTAAAGAGAAGCACGAAGAAACCTGTCACTACTGGCTTTTAGGGGAGGAGGGGCAGGGAGTGTTGGAGAGGGTTGTTTGGGTTTGTTTGTGTGTTTGTTTGTTTGTTTGTTTGTTTGTTTTTAAAAGACTGGAAGCAAGATTAATTTCATGGTATTGTGAATCTCTTCTTAGAGTTGGAGAGTCTTTTCCAACATCTGAAGGTGGCTAGTTGTGAGTTTCCACAGTCTCAGTGACTGATTTATACCTTATAGCAGTCAGTGGCTTCTAAGTGTAGTCCCAGGCCTAGGAATTTGTTAGAAATGCCGTCCTTGGGCCCTGCCCGAGACCTACTAAATCAGAGACTCTGGAGGTTGTTCTCAGCAATCTGTGTTTTCATAAGCTCCCTAGATGATTCTGATGCTCATATGTATTACTTAGTAAGTGTTCAATAAATAGGCTTTTTCTTCTCTCCCAATTCTATGTGCTTGTCTGGGACTCTTGCCTTCATGAATGTCATAATTCCTATGGAAAATACCTTTTGAGTTCCAAACAGCTTTAGAAACAGAAGCCACGTGTTCGGTATGACACATGTGTCAGCTATGATAGGAGTGGAAGACCCTTTCTCAGATAGATTCAGAGGTCTGTAAGTAGGCAGCTCTAAACCCTGGACACAGGAATAGAAGCTACAGTTTCAAGAAGATGGTCAACAATCCTATCTTCTTCCTTGCACATCTTAGGAAAACCAAATAATTGGCCCCCAAAATGGGCTTTAAAGGACTCATGTTGGGTGAGGTCAAAACTACGATTACTTGAAAATTGCTCAGCTGGTAGGGGAGGTACTTGAATTTAAGTGTCTAAATCAAAATTTTGCTATTACTGCTCTCAGCAGAAAAGAGGCAGAAAAATCAATAATCCTTGGTCTTGTTTAAGCTCAAAACCACACTTCTTGTTACCTCCAAAAGTCTCTGGCTGTCAGAGAGAAGCTTGGGCCTTCACTGTATCACAAGTGCAGTCATGATTGTAAGTTTTTGCTGAGTTCCCTGAACTGTCATATTACGTCTGCATGGTGGGAGGCCTGGAGTTTTCGTGGTCCCATGAGATAGGTAGGGGTTAATAGCCAAGACCTGACTCCAGACCTTCCTTCCCTCATCCCTCCTTAGTGTTGACTCTAAGCTGGGAGAACTGACTTTAGAAATGCAGAGAAGAGGCTGGGCACAGTATTTAAAAGATGCAACTCTGTTGTGATTTAGGATGCTGACAGTCCTGAGTTTGCCTATGAGCTTGGAGCCTCAAAGAAGAAGGTTGAGTAATTTATATTATTGTAATTATTTTCATCATTTGAGTACCTATTCCCTACCAGATCTAGTGGTAAGTGTTTCTCATATAACTTAATGGGTGAGACTGCCTAGTTTTGAATCTTAGCTCGATTTGATTACTGTATATCACTTATAAAGTGCCTGAAGATACCACTTGAAGACTTGACTAATGGTAATTTAAACAAATAAGGGATATATTTTTCTCATATAAAAAGAAATCTGGAGATCAATGGCAGGTGGTATTTATTTATTGGGTCAGTGATTTCAAGACCAGTGTCCTCTGACTCCTGACTTTTCCCTCTTGATCTAAGATGCTGCTATAGCTATAGGCATCGTGTCTATGATCAAGGTAGGAAAAAGGGTTGTAGTGGAACATCAGTAATGTTCATTCTTTTACTAGGAAGGTAAGGCTTTCCTAAAATTCCCTCAGGAGACTTCTGTGTATATGTCATTGGTCAGAACTGGGCCACCTGGCTATTCCTAAGTGCTAGGAAGGCTGAGAAAGTATTTCATTTTTCCAACCTCAGTAGTCAAAGGGCAGAGTGAGTTGGGATGAGTGTGGGGTTAGCCAGCTCATGGTCTATCACAATGGCTTGGGCAAGTTAATTAGCTTCTCTAGTTGCTTTCCTCATCTATAAAATAAAGTTAATAGTAGAGCCTACGTTATGAAGGAGGTGAGAGGATTAAATAAGATCCATGTAAAGTGCTCAGCAAAATACTTACTACTAAGTAACAATATTGTTTTTATTACTGTATTATTATCATCTCAACTCTGCAAAGTAACTGTTATTCCATCCTAATATATAAAGAGCCAGGGTCCATCACGACCTAAACATCTGGACAGACGACCAAACACCAGGCTAGGGTCCCGGTCAGCGTGGTGGGAGTCAGTCCTGGGTCCTGGCGGCCCATGGCAGGAGTCAGTCCTGGGTCCTGGCGGCCTGCTGTGGGAGTCAGTCCTGGGTCCTGGCCCCCCGCGGCGCAGCGGTGGAAGAAGGGAGCTGTGGGCCCCGGCCGCCCGTGGTGCGGCAGCAGGAGGGAGCTGTGGGAACCAGAGCCATGCTGCGATCGGACTGGACTCTACCCAAGGGGTCCCAGATTGTGAGAGCATGCAGGCTGGGCTGAGAGACTTCCCCAAGTGCACAAATTTTCGTGCACCGGGCCTCTAGTTTTACATAAAAGGAAGCTGAAGTTCAATCCATGGAAGTAATAACTTGCCTGAATTCACAGATTTTGAAATGGCAAAACTGGGATTAGAGCTTAGATCTGAACCTAAGCTCTATGCTCCTTTTTCTGCACTGGGAGTTGAGTCAGCAGAGAAATGGTAGTTAACTGGTGAGTCTGTCTTGGTCAGACACATGGCATCAGCCACAGACTTGGTGATTAGGGTTGGAAGGAAATTGAAAAGAATAGGTTTGGACAGGGAGAACCCAAGCAGTAGCCCCTATCTGGGCCATGTAAGAACAAAGAACACCACAACTAGAAGGTCATCATTGGACTGATATTAGATACACCAAATTGGGGCATGCATATTTGAAAAAAAATGGAAATATACTTTGATAAGAATTATAAGAAAAGCCAGCTAAGAGGGATCCCTAATCTAGCCTGGAGAGAGAAAGGTCAAGGGAGGATAAGGAAATGAAGTGAAAGGCAAGGAAAGGACAATTGAATAATTGAGGACAGCCTGAACAGTGACATGGAAACAGAGCAGTGGAATGGAGTATGCTAGAACAGCTGTGCATTTGGTGTTGGTTAAGTGTAATGTGCCAGGCCAGGATTGGCAAGAAAGGAAATAGGACATCTTCATGGATAGTGGCCAGACTTGGAGGGCATACTGAAAAATTTGGAACTTTATCCTTGGCAACAACTGTTATCTTAGTTTGGAACTTGACCACCAGATTGGCATTTTTGAAAGATTTCTCTGGTTGTGTGAGGAAGATATATTGGAGAGAGAGAAAATGGCGGTTAGAGGGTAAGTTAGAAGGCTCTTAAAATAGTTCAGTATTGAACTAGGGGTGGTATTTGGGATGGAGAGGACATGCTTGAGACATTTTTAGAGAGAACAGAATCTGGCATACAGTAGATATTGACTATTTGTGGAATAGGAGTGAGTAAGTTTGGACTTGACATTGGATTTGAGGAGTGAGGGAGGAGGAGGAATCTGGATTTATCCTGGGCTTTCTCTGGCTTAAGAGACAGGTTGCATGGTCTTGCCTTTCACTGAGTTCTTGGGAGCACTGAGGCCAGCATGTGTTTCTCAGGTAATTTTCTTATAACCTTGGGGAATCCCCCTTTTTCCTAGTGCTGGGATTTCTGAACTAAATACACCTTGGTAATTACAGGGCAAGATAATGCTATTCCCATTTTACAGATTTGGAAACGGGTGCAGAGTAGTTAAGTAATTTGCCTGGGATCATCCAGCTACTCAGAGTTAGGAGATATTCTTTCCTCTTCATGTTGTCTTTGTGTAAGATTCTTGAACTTCCCATTGTAATTTCAACTGATTATAGGCCATAATAAAACAAGCAATAAAATTCAGAAAATTAGATTGATCTAATTACTCAGCTGTTATGATGAGGCAATGAGTTAACCATAATTCAGTGCACCTTCTAATTCAATCCAATAGAGTGTACAGCATAATTTGTACTGTACAAAGAAAGATCTGATGCCTCCTTAGTGTTAAGAGTAAAAAATAAAATAACTTATAGAAATAGAGTTTACCATTCCCCTACATTTATTCTTCTTTATCAGATAGATCTGATTTCCATCTTAACTGTCACTTATATAATTGTAAGTAAATTAACCTCTCAGAGCCTCAGTTTTCTCACTTAAAATTAGATTTGTTTCAGATAATGCCCTATTGGTAGATATTTGGGTTGCTTTAACCCCCACTGTTAACCAGTAGCACAAAGCAAAAATAATAGACTGAAGGTGAATGAGAAATAAAAATGCAAAAGCTTGGGGACACTTTTATTTACAAATTTTTAAAAGGGACAAGAATGTTTTACAGTGCACAAAAGATTATAAATACACATATACACACAACAGTATACAAATTACCTGTATTCAAAGCACAGTGACTGATTTAGTGTTTCCACAAAAAGCCATGCTCACTAGGAGCTTGCTTTTGTCCAGCTTGTGATTGGCCAAATGGCAATAGGCCTAATCACCTGGAGCCATGCCCTGTTAGGGAGAGGAAATGGAAGAAGGTAAGGGACATGATTGAAGCTCTAGAAACTTTTCATTAAATGCCTTAAAATCCATGGGCAAACAGCCATTTTCAAAAGGGAACTTTTAATGAAAGGGGTAGAGGTGGGGGACTAACATTTATTGAAATAGTTAGCACTCTGTGCCAAATACTTATGCTATGCATTTTGCATGCTATTTCTTTAATTTTTTTAGCCTACAGTATAGGATATTCCTGTATTCTTGAGGCTCAGGTAAAGAGACTTGCTTAAGATTTCATGTCTGGTAAGTGGTACAGCTGACTTCTGAATCCACATTTGCCTGCCTTCAGAGCCCCTCTTCTTTTTTTTTCTTTTTTTAAATATATTTTATTGATTTTCCACAGAGAGGAAGGGAGAGGGACAGAGAGTCAGAAACATCGTTGGGAGAGAAACATCGATCAGCCACCTCCTGCACACCCCCCACTGGGGAGGTGCCCGCAACCAAAACATACGCCCCCGACCGGAATCGAACCCGGGACCCTTCAGTCCACAGGCCGACGCTCTATCCACTGAGCCAAACCAGTTAGGGCGCCCCTGTTCTTACTGGACTAGGATCACTACTACAGAAGGGCCAGAATAGAAAACTTGTGACTCTTGATAGGAATGTTTAGATGGGAACCTACAAAGCAAGTTCAGAACTGCCCTGCTTACCCTCCTAGCCAACCCATGTACAGATAAGAAAAATAAAAAGAGGCACTGATCTTGACATAGAGTTAGGGACTCAGAAAATCTTTACCAAGCAATAGATTAATGACTCTGTCTTTTTTTTTTTTTTCACCTTAGGATATGTTTTTTTTATTGAATTTAGGGAGATTGAGAAAAACATCGATTGGTTGCCTCCCATAAGGGCCCTGACTAGGGATCAAACCCACAACTTAGGTAGGTGCCCTGACTGGGAATCAAACCTGCAACCTTTTGGTGTGTGGGATGATGGTCCAACTGATTGAGTCACACTGACCAGGGCAGAGCGTGTCTATTTTTAAAAACATTAGAACTGAGACATTTGAAGTGATTTGCCCAAAGTTACAGAGTTAATAATTAGAAGAGCTCAGATTTGAATGTAGATCTGCCCATAAATAAAACCTGTGGTGTTTCTGTAACACGTTACAGTTTGTCTTAGTTTGACACTTGCTCTCAATGTCCACAACAGTGTTACTTGTTTGAATTATAACAATAGGGGAAGATAAATGCCTGGACATAAATAACTCTCTACTTAAGGTCTCTCTTATAGCTAACTTGCATTTCAAAAGCCAGACCAGGTTGGACAGGAAACTAAAGTAAATGCTAAAATTCTTTTTCCTGTTCTCCTACAACACTTTGTATCTCCTTCTGTGATAGCCTTTACCCAGGAGGCCTAGTACCAGAGTTACTTTTGTACTTGCTGGTCTCTCCCATTAGATGGTGAATTCGTAGAGGATAGGGATTATGTCCTTTCATTTTGCATTTATTGTAGCACCTAGAACACATTAAGTGTTCATGTGAATTTTTAATTGAATTGAGCACTACTTGTATACTTAACTTACGTTTGAAGGCAGTCACTCAGGTATTAACATTTAACATATACACATTCCAAAAATGTTTGATTTCTTGCCTTTAGCCCACAACTGGGAAAGAAAGGCTGTAAGGGTGCAGGCCTCATGATAAAATGCGTGTAAAAGTGAGTGCTAACAACTTGAGCATAAAAAAAAGATGCATTTAGCTCTGGCCGGTGTGGCTCAGTGGATAGAGCATCGGCCTGCGGACTAAAGGGTCCCGGGGTTTGATTCCAGTCAAGGGCACGTGCCGGGGTTGCAGGCTTAATCCCCAGTAGGGGGCGTGCAGGAGGCAGCCGATCCATGATTCTCTCTCATCATGGAGGTTTCTATCTCACTCCCTCCCTCTCCCTTCCTCCCTGAAATCAATAAAAATATATTAAAAAAAAAAAAAGATGCATTTAGCCTTGGCCACTGTGGCTCAGTTGGTTGGAACATTGCCCTGTACACTGAAAGGTCATGGGATTGATTCCCGGTCAGAGCACATATCCAGGTTGCAGGTTCGATTCCTGGTCAGGGTGTGCATGGAAGGCAACCTATCAATGTTTCTCACATCCATGTTTCTCTCTCTCTCTCTCCCCCTCTCCATCTCCTCCCTTCCTCTCTCTCTAAAATCAATAAAAACATAAAATGAAGTTAGAAATCAATAACAGAAAGACATTTGAGAAACTCAGTTATGTGGAAAGTAAATTACACATTCTTAAATAACCAATGGGTCAAAGAAGACATTACAAGGGAAATTAGAAAATGTTTGGAGATGAATGAAACATAACATATCAAAACTTACGGGATGTAGCTAAAGTAGTACTTAGAAGAAAATTTATAGCTATAAATACCTACATTTAAAAAAAGAATGATTTTAACTCAACAACCTAACCTTTTACCATAACACAGTGAGAAAAACAGAGCAAACTAAACCTAAAGCAAGTAAATGGAATGCAATAAATATTAAGGCAGAAACCAATGAAATTAAAAAATATAAGAACAATAGAGAAAATCAATAAACCAAAGGTTGGTTCTGTGAAAAGATCAACAAAATTGACCAACTTTTATCCAGACTGATCAAGAAAAAAAGAAAGAAGACTCAAATTACTGAACTCAGGAATGATACCAGAGACATTACTACTGACTTTATAAAAATAAAAAGGATTATAAGGGATTACCAATTGTATGACAACAAATTAGATTCCTAAGTGAAATGGGCAAATTATTAGAAAGACACAAACTACCAACACTGACTTATGAAGAAACAGAAGTCTGAATAGACCTATAACAAATAGAATTAGTAATAAAAAATAAAAAATAAACAACTTCCCACAAAGAAAAACCCAGGACCATACAGCTTTATTGTTAAGTTATTAGAAACATTTAAATAAGAATTAATACTAGTCTTCCACAAATTCTTCTAAGAAATAGAAGAGGGCCCTAACTGGTTTGGTTCAGTGGATAGAGCGTTGGCCTGCAGACTGAAGGGTCCCAGGTTCGATTCTGGTCAAGGGCATGTACCTTGATTGTGGGCACATCCCCAGTAGGGGGTGTGCAGGAGACAGCTGATGGATGTTTCTCTCTTATTGATGTTTCTAACTCTCTATCCCTCTCCCTTCCTCTCTGTAAAATTTCAATAAAAATATATTTTTTAAAAAATGCAATTGGGACATAAAGGACCTGACTTAAAAAAAAATAGAAGAGGGGGGAACACTTTCTAACTCATTCTGTAAGGCTAATGTTGCTCTGATACAAAAACATCACGAGAAAAGAAAACTGCAGACCATTATCCCATTTGAATATAAATGCAAAAATTCTCAACAAATAAATGCAAATACTAGTAACTTATAGAAAGGATTATATTATACACTGTGACCAATTGGAATTTATCCCAGGAGTGCAAGATCCATTTAGAATAGGAAAATCAGTCAATGCAATACACCATATTAAAAGAGTAAAGGAGAAAAACCACATAATCGTTTCAATACACACAGAAAAATCATTTGACAAACTCCAGTTTCCTTTCGTGATTTAAACAAAGAAACAAACAAAAACCCAACAAGCTACAAATAGAAGGGAGTTTCCTTAGCCTGAAAAAGGACATTAATGAGAAACCTGTGGCTATAATCACACTTAATAGAAAAAGTGTGAATACTTTTCCTCTAAACATTGGGAACAAGGCAAGGCAAGTCTGACCACTTCTATTGAACACTGAACTGGAGGTTCTAACCAAGGCATTTGAGCAAGAAAATGAAATAAAGTCATCCAAATTGGAAAGGAAGAAGTAAAACTATCTTTATTTGTAGATGACATGATCTTGCATATAGAAAATTCTGAGGAATCCACACACCAAAATATTAGAACTAATAAATAAGTTCAGGATACAAAACAAAAAAACAATTGTGCGTATACACAAATTAATTTGTATCAATATACAAAACAGAAATCAATTGTATTTCCATATAGTTGTAATACTAAAAATGAAATTAAGAAAATTTTATTTATAGTATCAAATGAATACAATACTTATCAAAGTATCAAAGGAATACATTTAACAAAACAAGTATAAAACATATACTCTGAAAACTGTAAAACATTGTTGAAAGAAATTAAAGATCTAAATAATTGGAAAATCCTCCCATGTTCATGGATTGAAAGATTTGATCTACAGATTCAACACAATCCCTATCAATATCCCAGCAAGATTGTTTGCAGATTTTGACAAGCTTTTTCTAAAATTCACATGGAAACTTAAAGGACCCATACTAGCCCAAACAATCTTGATAAAGAACAAACTTGGAGAACTTCCCAATTTCATAGCTTATTAGAAAGCTACAGTAATCAAGGCAGTGTGGTTCTGGCATAGGGATAGACATGTGGACTAATGGAATAGAATTGAGTACCCAGAAATAAACCCTTGCATTTACAGTAGATGATTTTCAATAAGGATACTAAAAATAATTCAGTGGGGGAAAAATAGTCTTTTCAACAAATGGTGCTGGGATAATTGGATATCCACAAATGAAAGAATGAAATAGTGCCCATACTTCACATCATATGCAAAATTTAATTCAAAATAGATCAGAGACTACATGTAAGAGTTAAAGCTATTAAAACTCTTTAAGAAAAAACTTGGAAGTAAGTCTTTTGTGACCTTAGATTTGGCAAGGTCATGACACTAATAGTGCAAGCAACCAAAGAAAACAATAAATAAATTTGACTTCATCAAAATTTAAAACTTTTGTGTGTCAAGAGACACCATCAAGAAAGCAAAAAGATAACCCACAGAATGGGATAAAATATTTGCACATCATCTGTCTGATAAAGAACTTGTATCTAGAATATATCAAGAACTTTATAACTCAATAATAAAAAGACAACCCAACTAAGAGGAATCTGAATAGACAGTTTTCCAAAGAAGATATATAAAAGGCTAATAAACACATAAAAAGATGTTAAACATAACAAATCATAGTCATCAGGGAAATGTAAATCAAAACCACAATGAGATACCACTTTACACCCTTAGGATAGCTGTCATCAAAAGGTCAGATACTGCCCTGGCCTGTGTGGCTCAGTTGGTTGCATGTACTGAGAGGTTTCCAGTTCGATCCCTTGGGGGCCATGCAGGAGGTAGCTGATGGTTGTATTATTCTCACACTGGTGTTTCTCTCTCTCCCTTCCTCTCTCTATAAAAACCAATAAAAAATCTTTTTCAAAAAAGATCAGATACTAACAAGTGTTTGCAAGGATATGTAGAAATTGAAACTCCCATATACTGCTGGTATAGCCACTTTGGAAAAAAGCCTGGTCATTCCTCAAATGGTTTTTCTGTCTGTGACTTGCTTATACTGTTACTAGAGGCCCGATGCACAAAAATTCGTGCAAGAGTAGGTCTTCCTTCCCCAGGCTGCCGGCACCAGCTTCCCTCAGGCACCCAGGACCTGGGCTTCCCTCCTCTGGCTGCCTGCAGGCACTGGGGACCCGGGCTGGCTTCCCTTGGGCTGCCCGCAGGCACCCGGGACCCTGGCTGGCTTCCCTCCAGCCCCAGCTTTGTCAGGAAGGACATGTGGAAGACGTCCCATCTAATTAGCATATTACCCTTTTATTATTATAGATTTTTATTTGGGAATGCCAATCCTTTTATCTTTGCCTGACAGAAAGTATTTCTGACAGAATCCTGCCCATCCTATAAATTCCAATTTTCCAAGCATATATACTTAGAAACAGTACTGCAAGGTTGTATGTCTTTATTTGGTATTGCAAAATTGCCCTTCAAAATGCTTTAACTAATTCCCATTGTTTCAGATCCTTCCCAACACCTGATATTGTCAAATTTTAAAATTTGCTCAATCTGATTGGTATGAAATTTTATTTCATTTCTTTTACTTTCATTTTGCTGATTACTAATGTGGTCGAACATCTTTTCCTTTTCTCCTTCTCTCTAGTCATTTGAGTTAATTCTGTGAATTGCATGATTATATGCTATTGGCTTATTTTCATTTCCTTATTATTGATTAATATGAATTCTGTATTCTGGATATTAGTCCTTTGTTAAACATGTTACAAATCTCTTTTCTCTGTGATTGTTTTTTTTTTTTTTTTTACTTTGGTTATAGCATCTTGTCATAGAGATTTAAATTTTCATGAATTAAATTAACATTCTGTGGTTTTTCCTTTTGGTCTCATCTAAGAAATACTTTCTAATCCCAAAAATCGAACTGATATTCTTCTATTTTTTCTAATAGTTTTAAAGTTTTGTGTGTTTTAAAAAATGTTTAGGTCTTTGGTCTTTCTAGAATTGGAGAAATGTGAGGTGAGGATCTACGTTTTCTCTCTCTCTCTTTTTTTTTTTACACAGAAAACCAAGTATCCCAATATGTTTCATTGAATCTGAGCGGGATTCTTCCCTTTACCAAATCTCTTTAAACAGAATAAAAGAGTGGATTGACCTGGGAGGGAAAGGGCTTCACCGACCAAATAATCAATTTGGAGAATTTCATCTTACTCTTTTATCTCTTTTTAGAAGAAAAATGCAGGAGGGCAGGAGTCATTGACCAAACAATCTGTAAAGTACTGAGTATCTCCCCATCTGCCTTATAGATGGGGTGAAGGGGGTGGTGGGGGGAGGGAAAGCAGCAGCAGCAGCAGCAGCATACTCCTGGAGTGGCGATTGAAACAGAATAGAGCATCTGCTTTCCATTAAAATTTCTCCCATACTGGCAGATAGGGAACTTTGGGGATATTTTTAGATTTGTAAAAGAATTTGCCCCCTGAGGAATAGCACACACTTGGCCGTATGTACTTACCTAGGAGCAATTTTATTATTAGCTTTTACTACTAATAAATTCTTTTTGTTTTTGGTAATGATATATATTTACTTTTCTCCTGGAATTGCTTTTACACTAAAGACATACCAAGTTTAAGATTACTCTGGTTTTAGCAGCCTTTCTGGCTCAGCCAGGGTGAATGACCCACAGATTGCTGGTCTTTTATCTGGACGGGTAAATTCTCCCTCAAGATGCAACACATCCTGGAGCATAATTGATATTCCCCCCTTTCTTGTTCCTTGGGGAGTTGCCTTGCCCTAAGAACAGGGCTTCACTTACACCCTTACGGTCCCTGGGACTCACTAGTGGGAGGCTGGGTGACTGGGCCTTGAATCCAGTGTGCAGGCTACCTTAAGTTCTGGCCCGGTGGGCAGGTAAGACCAGTGCTACAGAACCACTGCCTGCCTGGCTGACCTGTATTCTCCACAGGGCACTCTCAGCAGCCATGCCCCCAGCTAGTAGGAGGAAGTCAGATTCAGGCTTTTTTTCTGGAATGAACAAATTCAAGAGTCCATTTAATTTAGTTTCTTTACTTCTGCCTATTAAAGAAAAGAAGAAAAAAGCCTATAAGCCCTGCAGTTAGAACATTTCCATCTTATTCCAAAGCCTTTTAGCTCATGGCAATAAAAATGAGATTTTGCTGTCAGGATGAATTTTTGTAGGCTCTTTCTCCTAAACATCTTTGTAGTTCCCTCTCTCTTTATTCAGTTGTTACTGTTTTATATTTGCCTTTGGTCTACTGCAGTAACTTCCTATCTGGTCCCTCTTTCTCTGGTCTCACCCACTCTGAATCCCTTTTTATATGGCTGCTGGAGTAGTATTTGTAAACTCCCCAATTTAAAATCCTTCAATAGACTCCTGTTATTTATTTATTTATTTATTTATATTATTTTTTTAATATATTTTATTGACTTTTTTACAGAGAGGAAGGGAGAGGGATAGAGAGTTAGAAACATCGATTGAGAGAGAAACATCGATCAGCTGCCTCCTGCACAGTCCCTACTGGGGATGTGCCCGCAACCAAGGTACATACCCTTGGCCGGAATCGAACCTGGACCCTTTAGTCCACAGGCCGACGCTCTATCCACTGAGCCAAACCGGTTAGGGCGACTCCTGTTATTTATTAATAATTTCCATCCCTTAGCCTGGAATTCAGATCTCTTCACAATATATCCCCAATGTATCCATTTATCTTCATTTCCTACCGCTCCCCCCATCATGCTGTAAACTTCAACATACTGAGCTATTTGCCATTTCCCTAATATGGCATACATTTTCATGTCTTCATGCATGAAACAAATATATACTAGTATTTCTTTGTCCCCACCCTCACAAACTTCTGACAAACTCCTGCCACTCATTTCAAGGCCAACTAAAATGTTTGTTCTGCCCTAGCCGGTTTGGCCCAGTGGATAGAGCGTCAATCTGCGGGCTGAAGGGTCCCAGATTGGATTCCGGTGAAGGGCACATGCCTGGGTTGCGGGCTTGATCCCCATTAGGGGACATGCAAGAGGCAGCCAATCAATGATTCTTTCTCATCATTGATGTTTCTATCTCTCTTTCCCTCTCCCTTCTCTCTGAAATCAATAAAGATATATTTTAAAATAGAATAAAATGTTTGTTCTTCTGAGTAGTCCTTCATTTCCAACTCTCCCAGACCTGTTCTTCACTCCCTCCTAAGCATTCCACTAACATCTAAACATTATTTGATGATGTATTATATCTGTTGCTTAAAGGATAATATAAATAACCTATATTATTCCCTCCATTAGACCACAAGATTCTATGTAAACAACCTAGCACCATGCGTGGCACAGAAGATGCAGAGTGTGCTGATGGATAATGATGAAATCTGGATTAAGTCACAGTCACGTTAGGCCTTCACTGATCACCTATCACCAGAGTTTTATGTCAGTTCAATTTTTTAAAAATCGGGGAAAACACATCTGTAGGAGAATGAACAGGGCAGGGGAAAATGGCATTGTTTTAAGGGAAGTCTGACAAAGGTGGGCAGTCAGAATGGGGAACAGTTGAAGGAATTGGGTCTGTTAAATTTGTGCAAGAGAAAATTCAGGAGGAATAACTGATCTTCATATCTCTGGAGGGTTGTCCTGGAGCATAGGGAGATGTGTTCTGTGAGGGTAGATCTAGGACCAGTGGTTGCAAAGGTGTTCAGGGTTAGATTCCTTATAAGGTAGGTTTTTAGCTCAGACTGAAGAATTTCTTAAACTCCAGAGCTCTCCAGCAAGAGCTTTGACTGCCTGGAGAGGCTTGGGCACACCACCATTAGAAGGGTGTGCTGGCAGAGGCCATGTGGCCAGCCATGTGGGCCATTACAAAGGGTATTTCTGTACTGAGTGGCAAATTGGACTCAGTCACCTCTAGTACCGCTTCTAACTCTGTAATTCAGTGCCTGTGTGATGCTTTTCAGTAACACGAGCATAACCTATATTAAGATAGTGGGAACAGAATAGCCTTTTTTTTTTTAACTGAACCATCTTTGACCAGATTGATTCTCTAGAGTAATTTCATATTTTCCCAGGTTTTGAAGCTGAAATAAAAGAATCTTAGCAAAGAAAACAGCAGCCAAATCTAGAGGTTTATGCTGAGGAGACTCATTTTTTGAGGAGAGGCGGGGAAGTTGGTAGGAATGGACTTGATCTCTCACTCATCAGGCCTGGGTTCTATCTCCACTCTGCTAGTTGTGTAAGATAAGCCTAAGCTTCAATACCCTCATCTCTAAAGTGGAACTAAGTATTTCATAGAGTTAGGGTAAAGATTAAGTCAGATAAAGAGGTGCCTGGCACAGTGCATTCTGACTGTTTGCTTATCTTTCTCCTTCATTAGTTAGTGACCTCTCAAGGCCAGGGACCCTGTCGATTTATTTTTGTTTTGAACCTCTCATAGCTCCAGAATACAACCTCCCTGGTAATCTCTTTATTGAGTACCTATTCTCTACCTTATCTATGCAAGGCACTAGAGATGCCAGCATCATCATCAACAGAAGCAGCAAGATGAGCAATATCAGCTGGGGACAAGGAAACAAAAAATTCGAAACAAAACAAAGTTGTGGGGAGGAAGCCCAGCTTACCTGTGATGCCCTTGCTAGGCAGAGGAAGTTGGTGGTAGGGAAGGGATATTCTCTATTGGCCACACAAGACTATTGCCCAGCCTGCATTTGAGTTGAGATGCTTGCTGATCCAGGCTGGGGGTAGTGTGTTGACAGGGCAGGAAGTGGGAAGGAGGAACTGACCAAGAGCCATTGTGTACAGACAAATGAGACTTAGCTGCGCCTTCAAGGAGCTTACAGTTTAAGGAGGGGGGCAAGATAGGAAATATAAACAAACCACTGAAGTACAGTGTAATAAGTTCTGTAATTGGGGATGCAAGTGTCTTCAAATGTGTTCTCTTCTAAAGAATAGAAGCTATAGGTAGAGTTTGTGCAGTATGAGAAGTCACTTTCATTCGGAGCAGTCTAATGGAGGGTGCGTCTTAGGAAAGGAAGGCGTTCACTCTCAATAGAGATGTAAAGGCTGGAATGAATGATCCCATGAGTGTGCTGTGTAGAGGAGGCTCTAGTCCATATATGAAGGTGAACCAAATGGCCTTTAAGGTACTTGTAACCTCAGCAGTCTGTGACCCTAAGTCAGGGGTGGGCAAACTTTTTGACTCGAGGGCCACAATGGGTTCTTAAACTGGACCGGAGGGCCGGAACAAAAGCATGGATGGAGTGTTTGTGTGAACTAATATAAATTCAAAGTAAACATCATTACATAAAAGGGTACGGTCTTTTTTTTTTTTAGTTTTATTCATTTCAAACGGGCCGGATCCGGCCCGCGGGCCGTAGTTTGCCCACGGCTGCCCTAAGTCCATTCCTTTACCTTGGCCTGAGGATGTCACCTATAAAATGAAGAGGGTTGGGCTAAAGCTCCTACTGTTTCTATTCTATGCTATCTGCCAAATTTAAGTGAGTGAAATAAAATCCCACTTGGAAGACTTGATGGAGGATCCTATAGTTGCTCATAAAGGGAAAGTCACAATCTCTCACATGAACCTGAATAGAGTCCAAGCATGAGACTGGATCACTTTGGTTCCCAGATAAAATCCCTGACATTTTTTTTTTCCCAATCCTCATCAGAGGATATTTTCACATTGATTTTTAGAGAGAGTGGAAGGGAGGAGGAGAGACAGAGAGAGAGAAACATCAATGTGAGAGAGACACATCAATTAGTTGCCTCCCACATGGCCCCAACCAGGGCCTGCAACTGAGGTACATGCCCTTGACCGAATCGAACCTGGAACCCTTCAGTCTGCAGGCCGACGCTCTGCCCACTGAGCCAAACCAGCTAGAGCCTAAATCCCTGACTTCCTTCTAGAGAAGTGGCAGACCTCCACATTGCTAATTAAGTGACAACAAGTTGGCTGCCTCAGTTCTGAAATCAGAAAATGAATGGGGTCTGGGGAAGAGAGATTAATTTTCTTTGAAACTGGGAAGGATTTAGGGAAAGGCATATTAACAAAGATACACTATTAAAGCTCAATATTTACAAATCCCAAAGAAGCTTTTAAGGATTTAGGGATTTAATCTTTGACTTTTAAGATCAACGTTTCATGGTCAGTCAAAATACCAATGACATTTAAAAACTACAGAGAGCAGTGAGACAGGCACTTACACATTGCTAGTGCAAGTGTAGATTGATAGTCTTTCTAGAAAGCAGTGTGACAAAGTATGTGAAGACTGTTAGCATGTCACTTCTGATCACCTTCTCTGCTCTAGCCCTGATCTGAGCCCCATCTTCTGTTGATGACAGATGTTTACAATGGCTTCTATGCTTCCCCTCTTATAGTCTCTTTTCAACACAGCAATCAAAATGACCCTTTTCAAACATAAGTCAGATCATGTTGTAATTCTGCTCAATATCTCATGATGACTTCTCATTTCACGCAGAGTGAAAATTGAAGTTCTTACAGCTTATAGGGCCCTACATGAACTAACTTCTACTACTTTATCTACTCTGACTTCTACTACTACCATTGTCCCCCTCGCTTATTCCACTTAGCCACACTGGTCTCCTTGCTCTTCCTCTATGCTCAGAACTGAGGGCCTTTGCACTGACTATTTCCTTTGCAATGCTCTCTTTTCAGCCATCTGCTTGGTTAACTCTATTTCCTTCAAGTCTTCGTGAAAATCTTACCTTCTCAATGTGTCTTATGCTGGTTACCCTATTTAATATTGCAATGCCCACCCTCAGCACCGTTGCACTTCTGATGCCCTTTATCCTGCCCTTCTTTTTTATAGCGCTTAAGACTGTGTTTGTTTATATTTTATCCACTGCCTCTCACACCCTCTTAGAATCTAAGCTCCATGAGGGCAGGGATCATAGTGTCTGGCATGGAATAGAGACTCAGATATTTGTTGAATGAATGAGCTTTAAAAATAGCTGTCTTTAAAAAAAATTAGCTGTCTTTTGACCTAGAAATCTCATTTCTAGAACTGGTTCCTAAATAAATAATTAGAGGTGCAGCTAAAGATTTATTTAGGTTCTCATAGCTTATGTATAATAAAGAAATGTAGCAAACAACCTAAACATCTAAAAATAGTTAATGGTTAATTCCATTGATATAGCTACATAATAGAATATTATAAAGATATTAAAATGTTTTTGCATGACCCATACATCTGCTGTCTACAAGAGACCCACCTCATTAGAAGGGACTCACACAGACTGAAAGTGAAGGGATGGAAAAATATCTTTCAGGCAAATGGAAAGGAAAAGAAAGCTGGGGTAGCAATACTTATATCGGACAAAATACATCTCAAAGTGAAGGCCATAACCAGAGATAAGGAAGGCCACTTCATAATACTAAAGGGATCAATACAACAAGAAGATATAACCCTGGTAAACATATATGCACCCAATGCAGGAGCACCCAAATACATAAAAAAACTCCTGGAAGATATCAAAGGAGAGATCGACAACAATACAATCATAGTAGGGGACTTTAATACACCACTGACACCACTGGATAAGCCCGCTAGACAAACAATCAGCAAAGAAACAGCAATCCTAAATGACTCACTAGATCAGATGGACTTAATTGACATCTTCAGAACACTTCACCCCAAAGCCATGGAATATACATTCCTCTCAGGTGCTCATGGGACATATTCAAAAATAGACCACATATTGGGTCACAAGCAAAGTCTCCACAAATTCAAGAAGATTGAAATCATAAAAAGCTTCTTCTCAGACCACGATGGCATAATGTTAGAAATAAACTACAATAAAAACAACCCAAAATACTCAAACACTTGGAAGCTGAATAGCATGTTATTAAATATTGATTGGGTTACCAATGACATCAAAGAAGAAATTAAAAACATCCTGGACACTAATGACAATGAAAACACAACAATCCAAAACCTATGGGACAAAAGATATTAAAATGTTTTTGAAGAATGTGTAATTACATGGGAAAATATTTATAATGTTAAAGTGTTGGAAGGCAGAATATAAAATTAATATATCCCTACTTCACACTTAATACAAAAAATGGATCAATGATCTAATCTAATAAAAGAGAAACATGCAAATTGACCATACCTTGCCTACACCCCAAGCCACGTCCACCAGCCAATCAGAGCGACTATATGCAAATTAACTGGACCAAGATGGCAGCTGGCAGCCACGGAGATGGAGCAAGCAGGAGGCTTGGTTGCCCCGGCGATGGAGGAAGCCAAGCTTCCTGCCTGCCCTGGCTGGCTGTGGCCTCCACTAAAGGCAACAAAGTTTCAATTATAGA
>NW_005359225.1:3735348-3758125 GCF_000412655.1 Myotis brandtii
CAGGCCGGGCTGGGGGGACCCCCCCCCCCCACCGAGTGCACAAATTTTTGTGCACCGGACCTCTAGTTTAAATATTAAAGCCCAAACCATAAAACTCTTTGAAGAAAACATAAGGCTAAATCTCCATGACCTTGGATTTGGCGATGGATTCTTAGATATAACACCAAAAGCATGAGCACAAAAGAAAAAATGATATATTGGACTTCATCAAAATTTTAAAAATTTTGCATCAAAGGCATTATCAAGGAAGTGAAAAGATAACCCACTGAATGGGAGAAAATATTTGCAAATTATATATCTGATAAGGGTTTACTATCCAGAATATATAAATTCAGTAACAAAATAACCCAAATTTAAAAATTGGCAAATGTTTTGAATAGATACTTCTCCAAAGTTGATATACAAATGCCAATAAGCATGTGGGAAAATGCTCAACATTATTAAGCATTAGAGAAATACAAATAAAAACCACAATGGAATACCACTTTATACCTACTAGGATGTCTGTAATCAAAAGTAACTAGTGTTGATGAAGATGTGGAGAAATTGGAAACTTCATGCATTGCTTGCAGGAATGTAAAATCGTGCAGCCACTGTGTAAAACAATTTGATGGTTCCTTCAAAAAGCTAAGCATATAATCATCATATGGCCCAGCAATTCTGCTCCTCGGCATATACCAGAAAGAATTGAAAACAGGAGTCAAACAAGGACTTGTATCCCAATGTTCATAGCAGCATTGTCCACAATAGCCAAAGGGCAGGAAAAAAACTCACATGTTCATCAACAGATGAATGGATAAATAAAATGTGGCCCATACATAGAGTGGAATATTATTCAGCCATAACAAGGAATGAAGCTCTGATCCATGCTACAACATGAATAAACTTTGAAAAACATTATGCTAAGTGAAAGAAGCCAGACACAAAAGGACAAGTAGCGTTTGATTTTGTTTATAGAGACAGAAAGTAGATTAGAGGTTAACAAGGGGCTACAGGGAGAGGGAATGGCAAGTTATTGCTTCATGGGTGCAGAGTTTCTATTTGGGGTTGATTAAAAAGTTTTAGAAACACATAATGGGGATAGTTGTACAACATTGTGAATATAACTAATACCACTGAATTATACACTCAAAATGGCTAAAATCACAAATTTTGTTACATATATTTACCACAATAAAAATTATCAAAAACCCCCCACAAAACACCTATACCAGATATAAAATATACAGTGTTGGGCTGCATCTGGTGTATGCAGGTTCTCTAGAGCCAATTGTGAGCAACTCTTCCCAGCTACTCGTTCAGTGATGTTGGTAGCTTGAAATTGGCCAAGGTGGGAGTATTTTTATTATGCAGCTTCACAAATGCTACAAAACAGAGCTTCACCTCAGTCCCCTCGAGCCAGTTAAGTATTTACCTGCATACCACTAAATATATGTATATAAAAATAGAAAACTGTCTGGAAGGATAGATGCCAAACTGTGATTACCTCTAGGGAGAAGAATATTGTAGCCAGAATACAACAGAAAACTTACACTTCTTATCATATACATTTCTATATTGTTTCAACATTTTTACAGTGAGCATATAGATATATATTTCTTATACTGTTGTTTTTTTTTAATGGACAGGAAAATCTGCATATGATGGGATTGTGGTGTGATGGCTTTTTTCCAGAGAGGGTAAAAGCTAATCACATATACTGTCTGAAATGGCCTGTGAAGAGGCTGAAGGCCAAACCTGGGACCTGGATTCTGATTCCTCAGAAATATGCTTTGCTTCTTGCCCAACTAAATGGAGCTTTTCTTGTCTCTTTGTAGGTTACCCCACAGCCTACCCAGCAGCAGCCCCTGCCTACAACCCCAGCCTGTACCCCACCAATAGCCCCAGTTAGGCTACAGGTAAGGAGAAAGTAGAGATAATAGTGGTGAGTGGGATAGGAGGTGGGATCTATTGAGAAAAACAGACCCACCTGCTGGCTTTTCCCTGTTCTTAATTACTCTGGGCTCAGCCTGTATAAGTATGATTCTCCTGCGAGTTCCCTCTGGGAACTGGGCAGTTCAGCCTTAGGGTGGGGGCAGGAGTAGAATCTCCTCCATTCTACTTGGGGCTAAAGATTGACCCATTTCTCCTCTGTCGGAATATCTGAGACATGCATCCTCCTCACAGAACCTTGTCTGCTCTCCCAAACAACGTCCAATTCCATTCTTTGCTCAGTTGCCTCTGAAGGTGTCATTAGAAACTCTCTCTCTCTCTCTCTCTCTCTCTCTCTCGCACACACACACTTCTCTCTCTCTCTCTCTCTCTCTCTCTCTCTCTCTCTCGTACACACACACACACACACACTTTCTGAGTGTGTGTGGATTTGGAAGAGAGTGAGAGACTTGCCACCAGGGGATAAAGAGCTGGTTTTCAAGCTGCGTCAAATAACTTGTTTTTCAAAAATCATCAAGATCCAACACTCCTTGGATTCTTGGCTGGTGCTTTAACACTCGAGGGGCAGGAGAAAGAGTGTGGGCTCTGCACTTAGTCCTGGGTTTGAATCCTGATTACTCAACTCACTAGTTGTGAGGCCTTGGACAAGTTACCTGACATCTGAGAAATGTGCTACTTACCTCAGGGTTATAGATGGTTTAATGTAAGTTCCTCTTCATTTACTCAGCAAGAATTTATTTGTTGATTGTCTTCCACACTGGGATAGAAAAAAAGAAAGGATGCCATCTTTGGCTCAGTGGCTTACCGTCCATTTGGGAGCTGGCATATAAACAAATTCCTGGCTGTGCAGCGTGATGAGTATTGTAGAAGGGCTACAAATAAGAGGAGAAAAGGGAGAGAAGGGAACAACAGTCTGCCTAAGATGAAAAGTGTGGGAGAGGCTTCACATAGGGCCTAGCAATGGCGACTTGAAGAAGTAGGGGTGTAACATTGGAGGCCCAGCTGAGGGTGGAGGCCGTGAATTTGTCCAGCCTCTGTTCCCCAGACCTGGGGTATTTTCTCATGATGTTCAGAACTTCTGGTGAGAGATTGTGGAATTGTTTTAGGATTAGTTTGGCAAGAAAGTAGAGGATGGGGAATAAATAGCTAGTATTTGTTGAATGGTTCCTATGCTCCAGGGACTATTTTGAGCTCCTTATGGATATTAACTTGGTTTATATCACAATAAACCCTTGAGGTTAGTACTGTTGTTATTCCCATTTTTCCAACTGGGAAAACTAAAACTTTAGAAGTCAGGGAACCACCCCAAGATCCAAGCCCAGGCATCCTGCCACCACACCTGCGTGTGCTCTTAACCACAACATTGCACTTGGACCTGGCCAGAGAAAATTGAGGGTTAGACTAGAGCAGCCAGACCAGAGAGGGAAGGGAGAGCAGATGGAGGGAGCTGAGACTGGGGGTGGGGTGGGGGGAGTAGACATTGGAAAGCTCTTGGCACATATAAAGTACCAATTAAACTTTAATTTTAAAACAAAGTATCAGCCCTCATCAAACTTGATTTTCCCCAATTTTGAAAATTCAACATATTTCTAAGCTGTGACTAAACCAACCCAAACCATTTTCTCAGAAACCTACAAAATCCATTAGAGAGGGTGGGATTAGCTCATGGTGTCAGAAAGCCCCAAACTGGGGAGACCAGGGTTATAGCATCCTGGTTGCCTGGTCTGCTTCATATTCAGGAGGCTGGCGCCTGCATCCCCAGGCCTGCTGGCTGCAGTGGGGGAGCTCCTGCTGCAGGGGAACTGACTGGCTCAAGGACAGAGAGGACAGTGTGGGTTACTTTCAGCTTCCTGCCAGAGCCAGCCACTGTGATGCTGAGAGTTGCCTGTGGGATAGAAACCTGCAAAGGAGCCAGGCTCTCAGGTTTAAATTTCTCTCGGCTTCTTCAAGGAGACCAAAAAGTTGCTTTAGAGAGAGCTATTTTTCGCAGCTCTGAGTACCCTCATATGTCACCTGTCCAGGATGCAGGGCAACATTTCAGTGGTCTGAAGGCAGTGTAGGTACTTGGAGCTTTTCCCCCAAGCTCTTAATGACTTCGGGGATCTTATTGAAGAACTCTTTGCCCCCCCCCCCCCCCCCCCCCCCAGAGGCAGGAGCCAACTGATACTTGTTTTCGGAATCTGGAGGCCAAAGGATGTGTTGTATTGTCATATTTATGGAAATCTGACTTGAAAGTGAAAGGAAAGGATAAGTAGGATAACGGATATAGATAAGGATGAAATACTATCTCACAAGAAATCTGTTTATAAGTCATTTTCATTGTTTGTTTCACTTGATTTCATAGCAGCCTTGTAAAGTGCAAGTGTATTTTTCCCATTTGACATGTGATGATCCTGGGGAAAGGATTTGTGTTTACTGAACACCTGTCATCTTCCAGACACTGTGCAAGGCATGTCACAAGCTTTCATTTTTACCTTAGTCTTGTAAGGTAGCGCTTCTTGTCTCCAGTTTTGCTCAGGGAGTTAAATAACTTGTCCAAAGCTGCTCAGCTAAAAAGCAGTGGAGCTGGGATTCAAACCCAACCTGTTTGAGCCCACAGCCTGTGCTCCTCCTCCTGCACCACATTTCCCCGGAAGCCTCAGGGAGGGGAATGCCTTTGCATTGGCTGTAGCTCTCTCGGGCTTTACAGAGAGCTCTTCAGAGGCCAAAATGATGATTTTGTCCCTGAACCTTCATGTCCTCTAGCACATAATCTCTGTCATGGGTGAAGTCCCTCTGCAGTACTTGGGGGAATTGAAATTTACTCTTAGCATGGACAGGCAAAGAGTGGGACCCTGGCCTTGTTCACATCCAGGCCGCTTCCGGGTCAGCTGCTGGAAGATGCCATCGCATTCAAGGAGGTGCCCCTCTGGGCTTTTCTGGATGGCAAGTCTGTCACTCCCCTCTAGGGTGGAGGCACTTCGCACCCTCTGCACTCTCTGTTTCTTGTGTAGCTTGGGGTAAACTGCTAACTTGAGACAAAGTCTGTTTTTGTAACTGCAATGTATACTACTTTGCACAGATTCTTAGTGGTAATTTCAACTAACATTTCTATCCAACAGAGTTTCAGTTCCTGCATTCAGCTTATGGTAGGAGAGCTATTTTTCCTCATATGTATTATGGCCTATGAATGTGTTATCTCGTAACAACAGTAGACCCCCTCTCCTGCCCTCCCCAAACCCATCCCCTAGGCTTGGGCTCCCCCAGGTGGCTCAGCAGCAGTTCCTAAAGCATGCAGGAACATGTATGATGGTGCAAAATCATGGGTTGGAGACACACATGAACCGTCCCCTAGGGCAGCAGTGAAGGATCATGGCACTAAAAGGCGTCTCTCCCCTTCCTCACCTCCGGAGTCCCATCTGACCCAGGTCAGAAACCTTTACCGTAACTGGCTGCTAAGTTCAAACAAGTGAAACAAAATTTTTGGGCTGCTATGGCTCCTCTGTTGGCTTTGAGGCGGCCTCTTGGAGGAGTACCTGGATTATGCCTATAAGAATCAAAAGCAAAACAAAAACAGTCGGCCCCCAGATCAGATTCTTCATCTCCATTGGCAGTCTGACATGTTTGAAGACCTGGTTGACTTGAGATAAAATCTGTTTCCTTCACCCAGATCTTGAGCTCTGGATCTTTTTCAGGGCATTTTCCTGAATGGAGAGAGGTGAGGGTCAAGTGTGCCAAAATGAGCGAGGGACCAGAGCTGGGTTCTCTGGGCAGTGTGGACTCCAGGCCCCAGGCACCACAGGAACTTATGGGCACCTGTGAGGGTCCCAGCAGTGTAACTTGACTAGGTCCTTTTTGTCATAGACAGGAAGGGACCATGGGAGGGACTTGCCACTTTCACCACCCTCACCTGGGCTGCTCAGGACAGTGTTTTTGTAAAATCTCTGCACACCTTCTCAACTTATACCCTTAAATGATTTGGGTGCTGAATATTGAATTTGTGTGTGGCGCATCTTTCAGAAGATGAGCTGTGAAAATTTCTCTTTGCCACTGTTGTGTGCTGTGTGATCTTGGGCAATTTGCTAATGTCTTCAGGCTATAGATAATGTGTTTTATTCCAGATGACCTGTAAGGTCCGTTTAAATGCTAACAACCGGTCCTCTTAAAATTGTATTATTTCAGTTTTGCTAATTACAGACTTGTTTCTCCTATCCTTTATGGGGAGTCACTTGTTTGCCTCAGGATGTATGAACCTGGACAGAGGACTCAATAAAAAGTGGGAGAAGCTCTCATGCTCCCTCATCCCTCCAGTTATAGCATCCACAGTTCTAGTCCAGGCCCTAAGCTGGTCCTTTGAACCTATAAAGACCAGTAAGACAGGGGCCCTGTTCTCAAAGAGCTCCCAGTTTAGTAGGAGAGACAGAGAAGCCGGCTTCTAAGAATTACAGTGACTGGAAAATAGTGGGCCATATGGGATCTATGAGGGGGCTGTGGTCAAGGAGTGGGGAAAAGAAAAGACTCATAATACAGATGGATGAGTCTTTAGCTCATAATTGATGAATTAATAAATGTTTACCAGTTAGCACTTAGGGAAAGACTGGGCCAGGAAGGGTGACCATTGTGAGCAAAAATACAGAAATGTGACGTTCCTTGGCACATTCTGGGAATGACAAACAAGTTTGTGTGGCGGTACAGGGTTAGAGAATGAGAACAAGAGAGAGTCTAGAGAGATCATAGGACTAGATCATATGGGGCCTTGAACGCCACACAAGGAGTTCAGCAGTGGACAACTGTGGAATGTTTTTAAAAAAGGGTTTGTGATTAGGTTTAGGTCTTAGAAATAGCACTCTGGGTACAGCTTGGAGATTACAGTTGGCAGGTTTAAAAACAAGCAGAACAGTGAGGAAGAAATTGCAGAAGTTCAGGTGAAAGATGATGAGAGCTTAAATTAGAGATCTGGGATAGAAGAGTAAACGGATATCAGGATTAGAAACTGTAAGACTGGGTGATACTTTATATTTTTTTAATATTTAAAAAAATGATTTATAGAGAAATGGGAAGGGAGGGGGAGAGAGAAACATAAATTGGCTGCCTCCCAGGCATGTACCCTAACAAGAATGGAACTGACAACCTTTCAGTGCACAAGATGACCCCCCAACCACTGAACCACGCCGGCCAGGGCTATGACACTTTATTTTTGATCCTCGCATCAATACTATGAAGTGATCAGGGAATGATTATTATTGCCATTTTAGAAGACAACAAAATGGAAGTTTAGAAAGGTTGTGACTTGCCCATGGTCTCACAGTTAATAAGTGGCACAGCCCAGGCTAGAATTCAGATTTCCTGACTTACTACATTGTTCAGGATGATGGTCCCTTGCTGCCTCTCCTCCTTGTGAGTGTGCTTAGCAGACTGTTCAAGTGTCAGAGGGCACGAGGGCCCCGTATCCAGGGAAGTGAACAACCCAGCACGTGGATGTGGGCAGCATGCTGTGACTGGGCCATGGCCCTTCACTGCCAAGGGTTCTCTCTCTCTCTTTCTCTCTCTCTCTATCATTCTCTCACTCTTGCTCTCTCCTTTTTAAATTAAGAAATAATACATATACTATAGTATATACAGTCCACTAGTCTCAAATATACAGCTCAGTAATATTTGACATATGTATACACTTATATTTAACTACCACCCGGTTCTAAATATAGAAACCTTTCTAGGAGTTGGTACCTTTCATGGCATCCAGGAGCAAACGTGCCTGTCAAAGCAACCTCCTCTGTTACCATGCCTCTGAAAGGCTCAGTTGGGTTGTCTTCATCCCACAACTGAGCTCTGAACCACTCACCAACAGAATGGTCACTTTGTACATGGAGGAGGAAGATCATATGGCACAACGAATGAGGAAGCCAAGTTGACAGCTAACATTCTTTTTTGGTTTTAGTCTTTCTATTTATCCAGTTATTTAAATTATTAAGTATTTAAAAATATAAAGAAATGTATTTGTTTTCTTTATAATGAAACCAGAAGAAGATATTCACTTCTTCAGGAACATGTATAGTTTGGTTCACTTGATCACTTGGGAAAGACATAATCAAAGGCACAGTCGCACTTGCTTCTTTCCTGGTTAATCTGAAACATTATTTTACTGTGTGTAATGCTGTCTTGTTCACTCTCTGGTTGGCGTGTGGCTGTGTTGCATCCCCCGCTAGACCATAAGTACCTTGTGTGCAGTGACCATGACCCACGTGTGTTCCTGTCCACCGTGGCGCTCCCCTCAGTGCTGAGTGCAGTAGGCCTCAGTCACTCTTTGGTTAATTTTGATTTATTTACTTTGTCACACAGTCCTTCAGGCTAATGTCAGGCTTTTGGCTTATGATGAAAATTATGGTACAGTATTCACCACTCGGGGAAACAGCTGGACCAGAACTGGACCTCCAAATTCTCTGCAGCCAAATTCAGGCCTCCTGAGAGTCCCTGTGAGGTCTTGAGGGCATGGATTTTTCTATTTAGGGAGGTGTTTTGGGTGGGCAGAGCTATCCAGCCACATGGAGTGGCAGGTTCTAAATTTAGAGACATCTTGATAAGATTTTTCAGCACTAATTGGATCCTTTATTAATCCCCAATCCCCACTCACCCCTATCCCAGAAAAAGAAACCCAAAAGAATTATTTAAAACTGACTGCCCTCATCCTACATTGTCTGCAAAGCCATGTCTTGATGTCCAGCAAAGGCCCTGGACTCTGCATGGGATTCTGCTGAGTCTCCATTTCTTTGGCCAGAATTCTCCTTTTAGTGTCACCTCCCTGCCCATGATTTTCTTCTCATTTCTCAGCATCCACTGTACATATTGCGGGCCATTAATGCAAGCTCAAGGTCAGCCCACAACAGCTAGATTTATAGCCTTGGATCAGCAAAAACAGCAGTCCTTGACTTCCTTCTCTGGGCCCGGTATCTCATGACCAAAGGAACTGAGGCGTTACCAGTTACTCAGACAGGCAGGGGGTTATGGGACCTCTCTGGAGGTGGGCTCTCCTTATCCTGGTGGAATTAGAGTGTACAGGCACCCTGTCTTCTCATAACATCCTGTCTTACCTTAGCCCCTTATTAAAATGTTTCAAGTATATCGGACTGTTGCCAGTGCAGCCCTACCTCCTTCTAATATTCTTTAAAACACCCATATACATAACTCCCAAGACCTTATTTGAATAGAAGAGATACTGTTAAAATAATTATTTTTACTCTAAGTAGCAATTTGTGTCAAGAATGTTTCTCTTCTAGTATTTGAAAGTTTATCAAGGGAAATATCTAAAATGTTAGGCATTTCCCCCCTTTGAAACCCTATTTCCTCTCTCCTTCCCCACAGGATACCATGAAGGTAAGTTTTTTTGTGTGTGTTTTTTTTAAGTTATTCCCACTTCTAGAACATATGAAGCATCATCCTTCACATTTTTCAAGCTGAGCTTTGAGTCAGCCTGGGAAGTCTCTGTAAATTTCTTTCAAACTGGGCCTCATCTCTATTTCACACCTACTCAGGTTTGACATTTACTTTCTTTTCTTTTTTCTTTCTTTCTTTTTTTTTTAAATATTGATTTCAGAGAGGATGGGAGAGGGGAGAGAGAGAGATAGAAACATCAAGAATGAGGGAGAATCATCCATCAGCCGCCTCCTGAACGCCTCCTACTAGGGATGGAGCCCACAACCCAGGCATGTGCCCTGACTGGGAATAGAATTTCAACCTCCTGGTTCATAGGTTGACGCTCAACCACTGAGCCACACCAGCGGGCAACATTTACTTTCTTAGTGGCCCAAAAGATCATCTCTAATTCACGAGGAGATATCTCAAAGTGAGGGAGGCATCAGTAGCAACTCAACAGGAGATATAACGGGTGTACAAGCCATTTGTCTGTCTGGCCGTGGCTGGGTATATAGGAGGAATTAGCAGGGAGTAGTGCCAACATGGGCCCTCTAAGCTGCCAAAGCTCAATCCCTTTAGAAGAGATGGCAGTCCAGCAAGGTTCATGTCATATGGTAATTAATTTGGGGTTCTCTCTTTGAAAGCAACTTATTAAATACACCTCCAGATGAGATTTCAGGCTTAAAGAAAGAGTACTCAGTTGATCTGTCCCAATAGACAGTCGTCAAAGGCTCCCGAGTTGCTACACATTCATGAGAAAGTAGCTAAGGAATAGACCAGGGCCTTAGGCCAGAGTGCCACACAGTAGGAGACAGTATTCACAGGTGTCTTCGTGGTTTTGGTAGTGGGTAGAAAATTTGGACTCTCCTAATTTAATATAAGCTCAGATTTCCTGGGGTTCACATCATTTGGAAGCTCACTTTAGCACTCCTCTCAACCACCACCCAGCTCAGAAAGGCTGGACCGTCCTGTGTGTCTGAACAGGCCCCTTAAGTTATATGTTTCCATCCAGCCCAAGACCCTTACTTTGTGTCTGTGATTGGTGGTGCCCACTTCTTATTTCTGCCTAATGCCATTCTTGTGTCTTCCCTTAAGCAACTCTGCTGATGAAACAGGCCTGGCCACAGAACTCGACTTCCTGTGGCACTGAAGGCACCTTCCACCTCCCAGTGGACACCGGGACCGAGAACCGAACTTACCAAGCATCCTCTGCGGCTTTCAGTAAATACAGCCTGTCTCCTCCTTTCCTGTTCCTCTTGGTTGGGACTGATTTGTCTCTTAGGAAGAGAGGAAAGGGAACTTTAAAAAGTGACATTTATAAGACACTATTTTAAGAGGTTCTCTTACCCACACAAAAAAATTGGCCTTCCTCACATAGGAAAGGTCATCCTCTTTGATCATGCAGCCAGCTCTGGGGAGACACAAAGCAGTGAGGGAGGGAGAAGGAAGTGCTCATCTGGCCAACAAGTTTGATGAGGGAAGGACTGTTACTATGCTTCAAGGGAAAGGACAGAGGGGACTTTTGAACACCTGCCTGTGGACCTTTAGACAGAACGGGCTCCTCCAGCTAAGCTAGCACAGGGGTTCTCAACCGGGTGCTGTGGGCATCTGGATCAGATCACCCTTGTTGAGGGGCTGTCCTGTGCATTGTAGGGTGCTTAGCTGCACCCCTGACCTCTCCCCATTGGATCCCAGTAGCAAACCCTCATTATAGCCATCAAAAATGTCTCTAAACGTTGCTAAATATCCCTCGGGCCAGATTGCCTCTGCCTGAGAAATTCTATGCTCGCGGAAGCTTCACTGTGGGAGTAAAGTATGTACGTGGAGCCCTCAGGGAGGACAGAAACCCTCTGGCCAGTCAGATTGGTCGCACTCATCTTGAGGCTCAGTGAGGTGACTGATGGTTTTACCTTCACATCTGATTTTTAACACAAAATGGCTCCACTGTGTAAAATGAGGATACAAGTTGAGAAGTTAGTGGCATTTTGACTCTTTGTAAGTAGAAATGTTGGAGCTGTCCAAAAGAGGAATGGCTGGCCTTGGATGTGGTGAGTGCCTGTCTGAAGTTGTTTAGCAGGGGGCTGAGCAAGAACTGGGTGGGATGTTGCAGACTAGGCCCCATAGTGTGATTCAGTGGCTTATTAATCTATTAAGACTATAGGTCAGAAGAATACATGGTATGTTCTTTTTCTTTAAAATACCCAGTGTCATTTCTTCTTAGTTATCATTGCTCCCAAATGTCAACATCAACTGATGTTCATATGTAACATAGCTCTCACCTTTTGGAAACTGTGCTTTCATATCACCCTCTCATTTAATCTACACTGTAATCCTATTATTTGGGTGGATTTTTATCTCAGTTTGAAAGCTGAGGCTCAGAAAGGTAATATACCTGTTGCCATCCAACTGGTAAGCAGCACAACTAGAAAAAGGTATCACCATGGTTAAGTTGCTACTACTGTTTTTGTTTTTGTTTTAATCTTCACCCGGGGATATGTTTATTGATTTGAGAGAGAGAGGACAGTGGGGGAGGGGGAAGGGAAACATTAATTGGTTGCCTCCCGTACACGCCTGACTGGGAATCGAACCTGCAAACCAGGTATGTGTCCTGACTGGGAATTGAACCCTCAATCTTTTGGTGTATGGGACAATGCTCCAACCAACTGAGCCACCCGGCCAGAACACTATTACTTTATTTTCATGAGATGAATTATACTCTTTAAGAGAGTGATGGCAGCAGTAGGAAATTTTTCCAGATAACCTGTGGCATTATATATGTTCATGTATATGTGGCTTATACATATATATTCTCTCATATCTACATGTATGGATGTAGATGCTTATAGACATGTCTACTGTAGTACAGCAAAAAGAGCCTGAAGTAGAAGACCAAAAGAGTTGGATTCTAGATTTGGTTGTGTGTTACTTTGGATAATTCTTTCCACATTTTGGACCTTGGTTTTTCCAACTGCAAAATAAGGGGGCTGGACTAGGTCATCTTTAAGGTTCCCTCTAGCTGTTTAGACTCCTGATTCTGTCATACTCAATATCCTCTACTCCAGCAGGGACCTCCTCCCTAGTTGCCCTGACCAATAGTTGGCCCACTAGCCATTGCTCACACATCTCCAGGTATGGGGTACTCATTCCCTTCAGAGACAACCCTTTCCACAGTGAGAAAGTCTCAGTATTAGAAGGTCTTGCCTTCTATGTTGAAATCTTCCTGCAGTCCCATTGAAATGTCCAGTAGCTGTATCCTACTACCCTCTCATAGTTTATCATAGTCCCCTCTCTTTTAAGCCAGTAATGTATGAACCTGTGTAATTTTTAAATAGAGGTGGGATTAACTGGTCCTCGCACACTCATCAGGGTTCTTCCCAGCACACAGATTCTGTGGCTTCTAAGGCCACAGAAAATTCAGGGCACTTTGACAAATTTAGTTACTTGCTAAGCCTGTTTGTAACTAGGTCTCCCTCCTACTTATTCAGCACTCTCTTGTTCATCTACCAAGGAGACTTGAGGGTCAAGGCAAGAATCAGATCTAGAGCTTTGTCCAGACATATAAATCTAATGTCAATAAACCAATTAGTCTAACACGCATCCTTGATGTGAGGATCAATGCCTTTGAAGGTGTAGGGGCTCTACAGCTGAAAAAGATTTATGACAGTGCAAAAGGATTGACGAGAGGACTTGCTAGTGTACACACTCTCTTTATTATCCTGTTTGATGGAGCCTAAAATTATGGATAGGAACCTGAGAGAAAGAACAGGGTGTCATAAGCCTCTTTTAAGGCAAAGCTGGGACTTCTAGTGTCAGATTCCTTTTTTCTCTCACGATATTACCTTTAGTGGAATGATGACACAAATGTTAATATACCAAATGCCCAAGATTGGCTTCCAGGGAGGAGTTCTGCCCAGAGCATGGCAAACCCTCAACTCTGGGCCTAGCTCTGCACTGATTTGCTGTGCAGTTTTCGGGATGTCTCTGCCCCTCTGGGCTCCAGGTTCTTCATCTGAAACAGAGAGCATTGAATTCAAGTCTATAATGTCCTTAAGGCATAACATTCCAAAGACCTAACTCTCTGACCTTCAGACTTAGGTAGAACTCCTTTAAGGAGAGTCAGGCCAACCTTGAGTGAGTTGAGTCTGTGTTCATTTTAGCAAAATGCATTAGTTGTGTGCGTGTGTGTGTGTGTGTGTGTGTGTGTGTGTGTGTGTGTTTGTTTTGTTTTGTTTTTTTCCATCAAGCCCAGCAGCAGCTTTTACTTAGATGCACAGAGCAATGACCCTGAATTTGGTGATGTTCAAGGTAGCTGAGGCCACAGTCCAGGGGATTTTCCAGTGATCCTCAAGGCATGAACAGGACCACCAGTCAGTTGTGGAAAGTCCTCTGCAATGATTTCCTCATGAAAGTTCCACTGAAATACTCAGAGACTTAGAATGTCAGCTCTGGGAAGGCCCCTCTAATATTATCTAATCCAAATGAGGCTATGTCTTGAGAAAAGAATTAACCTGACTCCCCGACAGGGCCCAGGGCAGTTTCTGTAGCCTTCTGACAAAGTCGGCACCCTTGAGAGCCACTGTGGTCAGAGGAAAGAGCCCTGAGTCCTGAGTCCTTGCGAGCAGTCAAGCTCGCTCAGCATATGTTCAGTCTCTCATCTGAGACGTGTGTGTTGGTCTGATAATCTCTGAGGCCTCCTTTAGCTCTGCAACTTCTGCTTCTCCCTGCTCAGACTGTCTGGACAAACAGGCAAGGCCTTCTGCTGCAGCAGCATTTTGGCTGCCAAGGGTGTTTTGGCTACTGATTTGTATTCTGAGTATGTGTGTGTCTTCATTTCATAACATGGAAAAAGAGAAACATTCTCAGACAAGGTTATTCTTAGATGTGGAAACCAAATTCTATTGCAATCTCTTGGAGCCATTTGATTTTCCTCAGAGGGATGATCTCAACACTATGTAAGGTAGTTGTCCTTGTGGTGAAGAGGGGGAAGTGCAGGCTTTCCCAGGGATCAAAATCCCAGAGCTGATTCTCCGGGAGAATAAAGGAGAGTCACCAGTATTGTTGGCTTGTTAACTTTAAAGACTCATAAAATGATGGCATTTTAGACTGTAAAATTTTAGAATCTTAGAATCCTGGAGTCTTTTTCAAGTTGGATCATGCCAAGGAAGCCATAGTTTAACTACTATCTACTGTAGTCTTTCAGACCAGTCTCTGCTTGTATACCTCCAGGACAGGAAGCTCACTATCTCTCTATACAGTGAGAGAAAAAGAATAGCTAATCTTTATGAAGTGCTTTTAATGTATTGGGCACTATTCTAAGGGCTTTGCACTTATTAATGTACTTACCACAGTAACCCTACAAGTAGGTTCTGTTATTACACCTCCTCCCCCCCGCCCCCCTCCCCATCCTGTTTTACAGATGAGGAGACTGATATATTCTACAACTGTTAAGTAGCAGGGCTGGGATTTGGACCCAGGCAATCTCTCTGGCTCTAGACCAGTGGTTCTCAACCTTCCTAATGCCGTGACCCTTTAATACAGTTCCTCATGTTGTGGTGACCCCCAACCATAAAATTATTTTCGTTGCTACTTCATAACTGTAATTTTGCTACTGTTATGAATCGTAATGTAAATATCTGATATGCAGGATGTATTTTCATTGTTACAAATTGAACATAATTAAAGCATAGTGATTAATCACAAAAACAATATGTAATTATATATGTGTTTTCCGATGGTCTTAGGCAACCCCTGTGAAAGGGTCGTTCAACCCCCAAAGGGGTCGCGACCCACAGGTTGAGAACCGCTGCTCTAGACTAACAACCACTACTCTGCTGGATAGCTTTCATAGACAGGCACCTTAGGGTTCAGGGGTGTCTTGCCCTCCTGTGGAAGAGAGATGCTCTCCACTCTGGCAGGACTCCCCATACCTTGTTTTGCACTTTTAAATCATGAGTCAGCAAGATAATAAATATTTTAGATTTTTCAGGCCATATGGTTTCTTTTATAACTACCACTGTAGCAGGAAAGCAGCCATAGTCTACGTAAATGAATGGCATGGCTGTGTTACTGTAAACTTTATTTACCAAAACAGACTATGATTACCAAAAATTGCAGTTTGCCTGATTTAAATGTAATAGTATGAATAAAAGATTCTGCGGTAAAATAAATTTGGGAAAATCTCCTGCATATCCCTATTTTAGAGATTCACAGTTCATCTTGTCATTTTAAAACTTCTCGGGGTCATGGAATGAAAAAAACCAATCTTTTTATCTCTATTTTACATTGCTGCTTTCTTTCTTTCTTGCAAAATAATGATTAAGAGCCCTCAGAACCACAGTCCCTTGTGTACTCTTGGGATGTGCCCAAGAGGCTACCTTGTTTTATAGAAGATAATGTCTGTCTCCAAGCTGAAGTACCCCTCAGATGGCTTCTAGAAGTCTGCAGAGCTACTATAAACTCCCTGTTTTCCCCACATATCTGCTTCTCCTATGACCACTTCCATGATTAGCTCCACAATCTAGAAACTTGGAGGAATCTGCTGTAGACTTCTCCCTCAGCTGGCTCACACCACCCCTTCTAGTTAGTTTCCAGTTCTTATCAATGCTCCTTTCTCTTTCATGTATTCTTTCCCCTCCATCTTCTTTGCTACTTATTTCCCAAGTTTATTTGACCACAAAATTGGTTTCTCATGGAACAAACTGTGGATCTCCAGGAGGAAAGATAAATGACATGACTCCGGGAAGAGGACAGGACATATTTTATGGTGCCGTTGTAGTAACTAAACAGCACCTCCCAGATCCTGCCAACTCATCTGAGATTGGGGGGCACCAAGCCAGAGCTGTGATGTGGACTGAGCGAGATTTGTGACGATGTGGCACTGTCCCTTCAGCTCAGAAAGGAGGAGAGCTTCCTATAAAGACCTGCCTTCTCTAAGCCCCAGGATCTCCTCATGTAGATCCTTGAGTTCGGTCCAGTCATTCATTTGTGATTCTCGTTCCTGAGTGATGCGTGTTTCAAGTGTGTCCTGTGAACATAGAATCTGAGTCTCTTCTCCAAAGAGTCAGGGGCAGCAGTTTGGGCGATGGTGAGTTTCTTAGGGTCTGACCTCTCAGCCTCCCCCCAGCTTTTGTCTACCCTGCTGAGTTACCGACATGGCCTGGGTTCCAAATTACTGTGAACCTTTGTGACCCCTGACTTCAGGCCTTCAGGCAGAGGTGGCCCTGCCCCGTGCCCCAGGGGGAGAGGAGACACCAGCTCTATAGAGCAAAGTTTTTCAGCATCTCCGAAGGTGAGGATCTTTGAATGGTGTTTTGTATGGAGGTTTTTATTTTTACTTTTATTTTTTATTGATTTCAGGGAGGAAGGGAGAGGGAAAGAGAGAGAGAAACATTAATGATGAGAGAGAATCATTGATCGGCTGCCTCTTGGATGGCTCACACTGCGCATATGCCCTGACCGGGAATTGAACCATGACCTTCTGGTTCATAGGTCGATGCTCAACCACTGAGCCATGCCGGCTGGGCTGTATGGAGTTTTCACCTTAAAACTTGGCACAGAGGACGGGGAATATGGTGGAGGGAGAGAGATACAATGGGAAAAAGAAATAAGAGAAAGGGGGAAATCAAGAAAGAAACAGCAGAAAATACCCTGGGTGTTTAGTGAGGAGACAGAAAAGCAGCAAGATAGAGAATGCAATAAAGAGTGGGCAGGTTATGTAATACATTAAACAATCAAGAATTTAAATTAACAACAACAAAAAGTTAGTTATACTATTATGCATTTATGTATAAAAAAGAAGTGAGCAGGTTGAGGGTCCCCCATCTGTGTGCACCTGCCTCTCATGGCAGGTAGCTCAGAATCCCAGACCATTGGAGCTACCAGGGTCCTTTAAGAGATCATTACTTCCATCTGTTATTTTATAGATGAGAGCCCTAAGATCCAGAGAAGTAAAAGATGCCAGAATTACACATGCATCCCTGTGCACCAGGACTGAGGGAGCTGCCTGTGGGAACAGTGCTCTCTGAGTGGAGCCCTGCTCTCTGTCTGTTCTCATCTGTGTTTCCAGCCTGGATTCAGCCCATTCTTGTCTAGGGAGTCGTGACTGGAACCTGCTACCTTCCAGCAATGCTGTTCTGCCAACTAATTGGAAGTCTTTCTTATTGCCTTGGTACAGGATATACTGCGGGGACACCATACAAGGTCCCACCGACCCAGAGCAATACTGCTCCACCCCCCTACTCCCCATCACCCAACCCCTATCAGACGGCCATGTATCCCATCAGAAGTGCCTATCCTCAGCAGAATCTGTATGCCCAGGTAGGTGCATGTGGAAACCTGAGCCCACCTCTTCTCCAGGTAAAGGAGCCACCAGCCTGAGTGGGTGGGTGGGTGCAGGTAAGAAAGAAAAGGAAGGAGAGCTCCTGGCTCTGCCCAGCTGTCATTGTTGTGTCACAGAAACAATATCCCTGCAGTTTATACATTCCCTCACTCCACCTCAGCCCCCGGGAGTGACACACAAAGTCACTTAGATTAACGGAGCCCAGAATGCAAGATGGGCAAGGGCTCTTGGAGATCTAGCTCAACTGCTTTTTTATATACAAACTAGAGGCCCGGTACACGGATTTGTGCACTGGCGGGGGTATGGCCTGTGGGGATTGGCACACTGTGGGAGCGCTGCTCATCCTGGTCAGCGGAGCAGCTGTGGACCTGCCCTCTGAGCGGCTGCTCCTGCTGTGGGAGCACACTGACCACCAAGGGGCAGCTCCTGCATTAAGCATCTGCCTCCTGGTGGTCAGTGCACGTCATACCAACTGGTCAACTAGTCATTCTGTTCGTTCCATTGTTCGGTTGCTGGGCTTTTATATTTATATATATATATATTTATATCTATACACACACACACACACACACACACACACCTGGTTGCCCCACACAGCCTGCTGCTCAGTTGTTTGGTCGCCCCTCACTAACCCCCCTGCCGGCCTGGTTGCCCCACACAGCCTGCTGCTCAGTTGTTTGGTCGCCCCTCACTAACCCCCCTGCCGGCCTGGTTGCCCCACACAGCCTGCTGCTCAGTTGTTTGGTCGCCCCTCACTAACCCCCCTGCCGGCCTGGTTGCCCCACACAGCCTGCTGCTCAGTTGTTTGGTCGCCCCTCACTAACCCCCCTGCCGGCCTGGTTGCCCCACACAGCCTGCTGCTCAGTTGTTTGGTCGCCCCTCACTAACCCCCCTGCCGGCCTGGTTGCCCCACACAGCCTGCTGCTCAGTTGTTTGGTCGCCCCTCACTAACCCCCCTGCCGGCCTGGTTGCCCCACACAGCCTGCTGCTCAGTTGTTTGGTCGCCCCTCACTAACCCCCCTGCCGGCCTGGTTGCCCCACACAGCCTGCTGCTCAGTTGTTTGGTCGCCCCTCACTAACCCCCCTACCGGCCTAGTCACCCCACGCAGCCTATTCGGTCATCCGTTCAGTTGTGATGGTCGCTTAGGGATAGATAGATAGATAGATAGATAGATAGATAGATAGATAGATATAGATGGGGAATCCAAGACCCAGAGAGGTCACCTATTGGGTGAGTCAGGATGAGAACCCTTATGTCTTGGGCATTTCTCCCTACCCCCCACATCCACTCTTCCTTGATAAAGTCTGTGAGCTTGAGTGGGGAGGACATATTAATGCCCAGGCTCTGCCACCAGTTGGCTGTATGACCTTGGACAAATCACTCTGTGTGCCTCAATGCCCCATCTGGGCTCCTTGAGCTAGAGAATGTTGTGTTCTGAGGTGATGGCAATGCTACAGTGACTGAGACTTTAGCACACTCAGGGCACATTTTTCTGGAGTGACAATTTTACATGAGGCTCTTTTTAAAAAAATGTTTTTATTGATTTTAGAGAGAGGGGAAGGGAGAGGGATAGAGAGATGGAAACATCGATGAGAGAGAAACATCTATTTATTGGCTGCCTCCTACATGCTTCCTAGTGGGGATCAAGCCCACAACCCAGGCATGTGCCCTGACTGGGAAGTGAACTGGTGACTTCTTGGTTTATGGGTTGATGCTCAACCACTGAGCCACCTGGCTGGGCTGACATGAGGTTTAAATAATAAGGAGAATGCTTTTTAAATATAAAAAACAGCTATATTTAGAGTAAAAAGCAAAACTTTAAAAAGAACAATAGGCTTGAGATAAGTGTTTCTTGTTTATGGTAGGCTGCTTTGCACTCTGCTCTGAGACCTCTGGGGTCACAAACCACATTCTGAAGCTCTTGTCATTATTTAGTAGAAACATTTGAGAAGCTCTGGATTAAGATGATCCAGGGGCCCCCTGCCTACTCCCCACAAGGTCAGCAGGCCTGTGGGCTGTGGCAGGAGGAAGCAGCCATGTGGTCCAGGCATTTGAAAGTCACCTTAGACCACGGTCTCCGTCCTCAACCTTGTTCCTAAAGGGAATAGGTGGTAAGAGATATCTAGGGAAATGCTCTGCACCTGTGACCTTCTTCCAGGAAAATGGCAGCACTCGCACCGGTGTGACGCTCCCACTGGTCCAGGGGTTCCCAACCTCTTTTTGGCCATGCCCCACCTAAGCGTCTCTAAAATCCTGATGCCCCCCCGCATCCGCCCCCAACATATAATTCTTATTATCCAAAAAGTGAACTCCTATTCACGTGGAGGAAGCCTGAAAGGCCATTAACTTGGTCTAAACAAGCTTCCAAAGAACATGGCATCCATGAAAGAGAAAAAAGAACGAAAGGACAGTTGAAGTACTGAGGAAGAAGTCACTAAGAAATTGTTTAAAAAATAATAATATGAAGTGATATGGAAAAACAGCAAATAAAGCTTCAAAACAATAGAGAACTGAAGTGCATAAATATGTCACAATACATATTTATATCCTGTATATGAGGCCTCTAGAACCATAAGAAATGCCAAAAATTCACTGTTAATAACTCATTCTCAAATTGCCCCCCCTGTGGGGCGTCTGCTTCACGTTGGGAACCACTGCACTAGGCCTTCACGTGTGTGCGCACAGGGCCCTGGCAATCACCAGCATGCCCACGTCCTCTTCACTCATTGGTTGCAGCCCCTGCCTTTACATGTTAGGCAGCATATAGAGCACATTGCAATAAAATACAAACATTTTAAAATGCCAAATCAGTGTTACAGAAGTAGAGCCATTACCCCACTAGATCATCCTCGCAGCCCTAGGAACGAGGCAGGACAGGGTTGGAGCCTTACTTTTCAGACCAGAAGCTGAGCCCAGCACTGCATTGTCCGTAATCATGTAGTGAGACAGAAGCAGAGCCCCAAGTGGGGCCCATACCCTGTGTCCCTGGTCTGTGCTTCCCTGGGGGCCTGGGAAGAATAGGCTTCCCCCCTCCTCTCCACACCCCTCCCACCTTTAAAAGCCTATGTGACCTCAGCCTCTTCTCCCCCAGGGAGCCTACTACACACAGCCGGTGTACGCTGCCCAGCCCCACGTCATCCACCACACCACGGTCGTCCAGCCCAACAGCATTCCCTCCGCCATCTACCCGGCACCTGTAGCTGCCCCCAGGACCAACGGCGTGGCCATGGGCATGGTGGCTGGCACTACCATGGCGATGTCAGCAGGTGAGGGCCATCTCTGTGTCAGCGTCCATTCATCCCTCTCCTCCAGGAACTCGTGACAGAGTGGAACACAGTCATGGAATCGACGTAGCATCATAGGAGAAACCCTGTGCCGGGGCTTCTGGGAAATAGAGGCGGGACCCTCTACTAGTAAATCCGTCTGCAGGGATGAGGACGATCTCACGAGGAGGGCATATTGAACTAGGCCTTTAAGGGTGAACGTGCGCTAGCCAGAGAAATGAAAGAGCAAAGGGCAGTCCAAGCGGAAAGACCATGAGTATGGCATGTTCACAGAATGGAAATGGCCTAAAGCACGTAGAAAATAGTGGTGTGAAGTTAGAGGGGTGGCTGGAGCAATCGGCAGAGATAAAGTGGGGAAGAATACCTATAGGTATCGGAGAAGGGGCTTAGGCAGAGGAGAGATGGGCTTGAAACATCCCCTCTGGCTGCAAGGTGGAGGCAGGATTAGATGTGGGGGCTCGAAGCACGCAGGACAGGGGGAGGCTGTAGTTCAGAGAAGAGATGATATGAGGACCCTGATGACAACAATGGCTCCAGGAAGGAGAGCATGGGGAATGTTACTTAGCAGGCAGGAGCGTAAGGACCTGTCTCATAATTAGTTGTAATGCATGGGAGAAGCAGGAGTCCAGAAGGACCGTTCTCCATTTCTAGCTTACTCCAGAAATTAGACCCCCCCTCAGGGACCTGGAGGATGGGGTGGAAGAGAAGCCAGAGGAAGAGCAGGTTTAGGGAAGTCAGGAGGAGTTGATACTCCAGAGAAGAGATGAGAAGACAAGAGGGCTATGCCTGATTTTTAGAGTCCCAACTTCTAAAGAATCAGCTGTCACCTTCTGAGGGAAGAGAGTACAAGGGGTCGAGTGGGTGGGAGGTAAGAGTTTGGGATTTTATTCTGCCCCAAGTGGAAACGGTTGTTGAGGCCTCTCATTCCCCAGATCACATCAGGGAGCTTTTGAATGCTGCTCGGTGCCAGCCTTGTTCAGTTCCTGGGTACCAGGTACCAATAGCTCAGACCAGAGCCCTGCCCTTAGGAACAACTAGGTTAGTGGGAAGCACAACCACATAAGCAAGTTACCCCTCAGGTATTTCTGCAGTGACAGGAGCATGCAGAGAGGAGGCCACTGGAGAAGGGATGGGCTCTGCCCTGGAGCATCAGAAAGCTTTTCCTAAGGAGATGAAACCTGGCCAGGTGGGGAAGGGCGGGTCGTTCATGAGCTGGCGGGGAGGAGGGGCCCCAGGCGGGGAGCAGCTGTGTGAAAGACCATGGCCTCATCCTCTCCATCCCAGGGCCCTGGGATGGCCTCATCAGCTTTGCTCTTCTCTCTCTGGTGCTCAGGTACCCTGCTGACTGCACCCCAGCACACCGCGATTGGGGCACACCCTGTCTCCATGCCAACATACAGGGCCCAAGGGACCCCTGCGTACAGCTATGTGCCACCACACTGGTAAAGCCTGCAGCCCATCCAAGTGAGTGGGGTCCGGGGAGGGAGAGGTAGGCGCGTGAGTGAACACTAGGACTGTTTTAGAATCCCAGGTGTCGTGGGGCAGGGACAGTTACCAGTTGCTTTCATGCTTCAGTTCAGTAATATCACTCTTAATAATGGTGTCACTTTACATATATTCTAAGTACTTAACATGTTATCTCATATCCCATCAGCTCTGTTGTACAGACAACTACATAGTTCAGCATCCCTAACCAGTAACAATGAAGCAGGGACTTGAACTCCAGTCCTCTAGTACTAAATTCTAGACTCTTTACCATACGGTCTTCACACTTTGAACTGTGGGCACCATTCTTCAACTGAAATCTTAATCAGATGTTGGCTCTGACTAGTG
>NW_005359225.1:3758137-3775317 GCF_000412655.1 Myotis brandtii
GGCAGTGCCAGTGAACCGCAGGGGACAGGGGTGTCAGCAGCTCTGCCCTCCACATCCTCCAGGGGCTGTTGCACTGGACAGGAAGCAGGCAGCTCTGCTGGGACAGCACAGAGGGCTCCCCAGGGGCGGGGAGGGGTCCCCTGGCTTCCTAAGTGGCCTTGGGAACACCACTGTCACTAACTGCTCTCCCCTTCCTCCCCAGATCTGGAGTCACACATTGTATGCAACTACTCAAGTCTTACAGGTGCTGGAGCAGTTCCCTAGCAGCACCACCTCTATTTGCAAGAAGAGACAACGGAAGTGCAAGGGTCACTTTATGCATCTTTAGCGGTTTTGATTTTTATTTTTGGTTTATGTAAAAGCTGCTTTTTCTAATCTCCTGCCTCTCCCCACTACCCTCCTCTTAGCCACGGCCCTTCCAGCTTCACCCCTCCTCCTACCTGACCAGGCACTTCCTCTCTGCTCTTCTTCTTTCCTTCCCCAAGCGTCCATTCCCCGGGGATCCCGGTCTAGCGGCAGGTAGAGAGTGGGGGTTATTGCAGTGGTTCAGCTGAAGGCACGATTTCCGATTTCCTTTGAAAAGCCTAACAGATGTAGCCCTTGGGTCCAGGGTGGGAACTCAGAGCTGTTGAGCAGGCTCCATCTTTGGGGGATTGTTTCCTTTTTTTATTTTTCTCAAGATTAGTTTAGGACATTACCATGTCCTGACACAAATGAAATGTCTTCTGAGAACCATCGCAACAGATCAAGAACAAAACACCTGATTAGGTAGGAGTGTTCATAGCAGCTTAATACCCCAGGTGAGAACCTGGGAAAAACAGATTTTTGGGGGAGAACTTGGGGGTGTGGGGAGCACTGTGCGAGGGAAGAGGGAGAGAGGTGCTTGCCTGCTGGCTTTGGTTTGTAAGGCCTCTGGCTAGATTGCCTGGGCCTAGACCCTCTGATTTGCACAGTAATGTAAACTGACCTGGCACTTCCTCAGAAGGTGATTTTGACCTCAGACCTGCCAAGCAGCTGCAGGGTGGTGGGCTCCCAGCCTCCCAAAGCCTTGGACGGCCAGGTGCCCTGTGTAACCCAGACCTTGGCCCCTGGGCCCCCATGGACCCACTCTGATGAGGAGCCAGCTCCTGATTAGCGTGGGAACCTATGGCATTTCTCTCCCTTCCTTCTGCCCTTCCCAGTGCCAGAGCTCACCCATCTGTCCTTGGGGCTGGCAGGCAGGCCAGGCTCTTGGTTACCTTTAGCCACTCATGGCCAAAGTGAAGGAACCACATTCCAGATGGGTGCTGGCAGCTCTGAAGGTCAGAATAGTGAAGGAAAAGCAATAGCAATAAACATTTCATAGACTCATGGAACTGAAGGGACCTTAGCAATCATCTCATCCATTCCCCTATTTGACTGATGAGGAAGCTGAGGCCTGGAAAAGAGGAAAGGACTTCCCTAGATCTTGCAGTAAATTAGCATTAAATGCAGCCTTTCTACCTAGGGGCATGTTGCTCACAAAAATTTACCTAGGGATGGATTGGCTTGGTTTTGTAAAAATTAAGTCAGCAGTGCCCACATCTGGTGAGCTCTGGAACAGTATCTGTCTGGGTTTTTGTTTCTGTTCTTTTCCTCCCTAGACTCCAAAGGCAGGGGGAAGACTGGGCAGAGGTTACTTGGGAGCAGATGGCAGGAACAGAAATTGCAAATGAAGAAATAGCATTTGGAAATTCTGTGAAGACACCTGGAACTTATGTCCTGTACCTGACTCCAGCCCTAGGAGAATGAGCAGGTGTGCTGTCTGAAAGGAGGGTCCATGCATTTAGGACAGTAGCGCCTCATCCTGAGAGAAGAGGAGGACCAGGATGAGGCCTGGGAGAAGAGGGGTCCCTGGGTCAGGAGGCCCTGCTAGTCTCAGCTAGGAGCCTGGTTTGCTCCCCTGCACCTAGCACTTGGCTGGGCCAGGAGCCCCGCCTAGTGGGGGCAAGGACATTTTACTGTACAGAGTGGGATCATTGATAATACTTGGGACTTTTAAATAACTTTTTCAATTTAAATTCATGCAAATGTGGACATATCCCTATCTCTACCTCCCATCACTCCCTAAATCAGGAAAAAAATCAGAAACCCTTGGGCCAGGAGGGCAAAGCCCATCAGCATCCTCAGCCCAGAGTCAGAAGTTGGGGCCAACCTTCTTGGCCTGCCAGGGACCTGGAGGACCAGTAAGGAGAAACCCAGCTGTTCTGAATGGTCTGTCCCGGGTGCTGAAGTTTCATTTTAAAACAACCAAGTTTCCCAGTGTTAATCCATTTTTTGCAAATACCTCCTCCTCCTCTCTGGTTTGTAAGGGTGAAGATGGTTTTAGATTATGTCATACATATTTGGAAAATGCCAAAATAATAATAATAGTAACAGGAAACCTTGGCATTTATCTATCAGGTGCTTCATAGATTTCAGAGCACTTCACAGCCTTTAATTTACTGGCCCTGAGACAGAGAGACATGGTCAGAGTTATTATACCCACTAGACAAATGAGGAGGCTGGTTCTAGAAGGAAAGGGAACTTGCCCAAAGTGAGCAGAACACTGGCATCCTGACAGGCTTCCTGAACCTGCTGCATCCAGATGGGCTGCAGTAGAACCAGAGAGGAAGGAAAAAAGAGGAGACTTAGGAATGACCTTGTTACTTTCGTTCTTTCTACACCAGTAAGTAAAAACTAATGTCTAGTACCTTGCAGTTCACAGAACAATTTCACATCCATCCTCTGATTTAATCCTGTGAAATAGATTATTCCTCCCATTTGACTTAGGAAACAAACTCAGAAAAGCAAAGTGACTTGTCTATCTGCTTTCTCTCTCCCTCCAGTTTGACTTATACACAGGCTTGCAGACTGATGCATCTATGCTCTGCACCCTCTCTTAGCCCTAGTATGTAACTCAAGATCAAAGACAGGCCCCAAGGCATAACCAAGGCACAGAAAGGCTGTAGTCTGAAGAGCCCAGGCCCAGCACCCCTTTTATAGTATGAGCGTTGGAACCTCGTTCTCTTGCTCTGGTGGAGATCCACAAGCCTGGCCAGGCTAACATGACAGTGAACTGCAGTGCTGGCCCCGCGTGTAAATCCCTCTCCACCCCCTCCACTGCCTCTCCCCAGTACCACAGCTTGGTGGCCGGCATTGGGGGTATATAGATGGTTCCAGTCACCAGCCAACCCTTTTACCCCCACCTCCCTTCTATTTGACTCCCTCTCAGTAGCCTGGGGCCTGGGAAGCTGGAGTGCCCCCAATTTGCCACATTTTGAAAATGTTTTAAAAATGTCTTCCCCACGAGACAGGACAATTGCTGCTCCTCTCTCTCTCCTGGTAATGATCCTAAAGTGATATCCCCTTCCCTAAATATTGAACAAGGACATACACCTGTCCAGAGTGTTTTCATGTACAAAGTACTTTGACATTGATTGCCAAATTACCCATCTTAAAACTAAGTCTCAGAAGTCTTAAGACTTGCCAAAGGTCACAGAGCTCAAGAGAAAGAGCCAACACTTGAACTCTTCAGATCCTCTGCTCTTCCTGCTGGCACCTGCGGGTCTGAGTGGCAGGGGTGAGGAAGGGATGGCTTCCTGTCTGTCCCAGGGGTGAGACCAGGACCTAGAGACGGTGCAGAGTCCTGACTCCTTATCCCAACTCTTACCTCTGGCCACCCAAGTTGTTCCAAGTTTGAGGTATTTACTTCTAGAGGTCTGGGGGTGCTTCTTTGGAGGAGCTTGCTTTGTTCTGCATGGCCTCCAGCAGTGAATCGTGGGACATAAAGTAGGGCCGGCCTCTTGGTCACCAAGTTCTGGTGGTGGTGTGCAGACAGGACTAGGCCAGTCTTAGCAAGGCCCTGGCTTAGCCAGGCCTGGAGCCCTGCATGTCAGATTCCTCAGCTCTGCTCCATGGCCCGAGAGGGAGGGCAGAGAAGGCGTGGGTCTTGGGCACAGCACTCTGACTAGAATAACTTGGATCTCACCGTGGCATTTCTCCTCAATTGCAGTTGAAAGTGTGTGGCAGCTCTGCTTTTCCATCCTGCATTCTACCACATCACTGCAGGGGATGTGGTGTTCAGCCACATGCCAAGCTTAGCAATCCAGAGGGGTTAGGTCAGGCAGTGGAGTGGGCAGGCGGGAAGCAGGATCACAGTAGAAACTCAGCCCGGCTAACATCAGATTCCACACCTGAGCCCCTGAGAGCTCAGGCTCCATGGGCAGGTCAGGCTGCTGCAGGATCTGTCCTTCACCTGTCCATGTTCCCCTCTCCTAGAGAACTCATTTCTGAAATTAGGCATTACTTGGTTCCAGGGCCCAGCCGTCAAAATTTCTGGCAGGCCAGCTTCAACATTCCATAGCCAACCTCGCCCGAACCAGACTCGATCCCACTCACTCAGCTTCTTTGGTGGGTACTTTCTGTCTTGCATGCTGTTGCGTTCAGCCCAGTGGCCAAGTGAGACACACAGGAGTTAGGACTGGCTGTCCCAAAGCCTGAAGGGAAACTAGAGCGCTCACTCTCCTGTGGCTGCATCCGTAGTCCCTAAGCTCCTTGCGTGGCGGTGAGACCCATACCCATTCCAGCTCCTGGTACACAGGGGTGTTTTCCTTCCCGGAGAGAACAGATAGAACAGCTTTGCAGATAAGTACCAGCCCCTGGGAGTCAAATGGGTGAAATCATCTTTGAGCTGGACCCCAGCAAGACCAGCATCTGCAGGCTCCAGCCTTCCTCCTCCAGCCTGAGAATCGGGAAGAGTGGGACTGCCCAGAGACCACCTTCTCGGGTCAGCAGATTGTGTGCATCTAGGGTGGGACTTGAGCTTCTCCTCACCAAGGGGAGGCCAGACCAGGCCTCTAGCAACTTGGAGTTGTAATGACCTTTAAAGGCCCAGCGCCTGTCCCCCTCTCCTGTTTCATATCACCTGTTCTCATGGCATGTAACATCCCTGTGAGAGTATTGTATATGATTTTGTATTTTTTAATTCATTTTAATCTACAGGTTGGAATCTGATTTTTAAATTTTATTGGAATTCACATTTTAAAAGGAAAAACATTTAAAATAATAATAATAAACCTTTGACCAGTGTCTTCCAAGTAGTTGATCAAAGAACTTATAGGTGTTTTCAAAACACAGCCTGGAGTGCAAAGATGGGAAAGCCCCATGGCCTCGCTTGTGTATATGAAGTGTAAATCTGGTTTGGTTTTGTTTTGGATTCTTTTGGGATTTTGTTTTGTTTTGATCAGATAGTGATCATTCTGAAAGATTGAAGCCAAGAATTTGTAACTATGATATTTACTGTAAGCTGTAGAACATTCAATAACTATTAAAAAAAAGTTTCCCAAAAAAGTCGGGGGTGACCAGGCTGGTGGTTATTGGGGCAGGGGACACAGACCACCTCCTGGCCAGTGAGTCCCTGGCTTCTTCCCAAGTTGGTCCTAAACTTGTTCTCACAGGCAGGCCACACCTGTGCTGCATCTCCCTGCAGGCACAGGGGCTGCCCTGGACTCACCGCTGAGGGGCTGGGTAGTGGCCATCAGCACCTGGACAAAGGTGTGTCCTACAGAAGCACAGGGAAGCCAGGGATGATGAAGGCTGACATCTGTGTGCTCACTTACGTGGCTGGTGCCGCACGTGATGCCTGGTAACTCAGAATCCTCACAACATGATGGGAAGTGAGTCCTGTTGTTAGGCCTGTCCTCGGGAGGGACGGCTCGGGGGTAAGTACCCTGACCAAGGTGACAGCTGGGGAGGGCAGAGGTGAACTCACCGTAGTCGGCTCCACATTCCAGGCACCACCCCAGAGGAGGCGATGCCTGACTTGCTTAAAGGGCCAGTCTGTCAGGTGGGAAACCAAGGAAGGTACGTGGTCACCATCCAAATGTTCATCAAGTGCTGGCAGTTTTGCATCCTAAACATCTCACTCTTGTCTCCCCTCTGGACAAAGCCACTACCCCAGTCCAGGTCGGGGCTTCTCTTCCTGGTCATTGTGGCCACCATTTCCTTCCAGGGCCTGGCCCCCCACAAATCTATGCTCTCCTAGCCTCCAAGCACTCAACCTCTTCCACTGGAGAGAAAACAGGCCCAGGTTGGCTAACTGACCTGGCTCACACTGGGCTGTAATTACAACCCAGACCCCTCTTCAGCCTTTTCCACAGCCTCACTCTGCCGCCATCACACCATCCCCAGCTTCCCCTCCTGTGCTCACCTGGTGAGCAGCTCAGGTGTGGGAGGGGAGGGCACCTCTGCCCACAGCCAGTGCCAGGCTGTCACAGCAGCTCTCCAGGGCAGGAAGGGGATTTTCCCCAGGAACTTGGCTCCAGGTCCCAGTGGCAGGGCTGAGGGCCCAGAGCAGGCAGGGAGGCAGAGAACGGCCCAGCACCCACATTCTGACCCCACCCTGTCCTCCAGGTCCCATCCCTGCCAGTGGCCTGAGCCAGCCTGGAGCTCAACAGCTGGCAAGGCCATCAGGACTTAGAGGGGACAAGCCAGGAGAGCTTCCAGGGGTGAGGGCGAGGATGGGGTGCTGCCTCTATTTGGGAACGGAAGAGCAAGGACTTTCTCATAGGGGAGTTATACAGTGGGGCCTTGACTTACGAGTGTCCCGACTAACGAGTTTTTTGAGATACCAGCTGTCTCTCAGCCGATTTTTTGCATTGAGTTGATAGAGTAATTTGAGTTAACAAGCTCCTTAACAGCTCGGTCTCAGAACGAATTAAACTAGTAAGTCAAGGCCCCACTGTATTTGCAAGCAAAGAAACTGAGATCATTCAGCCCAGAAAAGACCCTAAATTCTGGGTCTGATACATCTGCGTTTGGGGGAAGGAGCTCCTGGAGGCCAGGAGCATCAGACACACCCCTCCCTTGACCTCAGGTCCTCCTCGCCCCTGGGAGCTGGCCTCAACGTCCCCGAAGGACAGGTAAAGAAACTGGCCCAGCCACACCTCTCTTACCTTCTGGCATGCAGACAATCGGGGGGTCTGGAGGGAAGCAGTGTTTGTTCCCCCAGGTCCTGGCACCAAAGTGGGAGTGTCCCTTTCCTGGCCTGGGGAGCCCTTTCTCAGTCTCCACCCTGGCTGATCCTGGATGTGCCTCACCCCAGGCGAGAGGGCATCTAGAAGGCACAGCCTCACCCTCACCTGGTGGGGCCGAGTCCCAGGTGGAACGGAGTTGGGTGGCTGAAGAGACACTGAAAAGCTAGACCCTGAGATACAGCCAATAGCTGGCAAATAAGGAGGGAACCGTCCTTGGCTGCACGGTGATGCCTGCTAGCCCCCCACAACGGACACCCTGTCCCAGAGTCTGACAGCCTTTGGTGCTCCAGATAGTTCCTCCTGATGTCCAGCCTCCATCTCCTTCCTTCCCTCTCCTAGAGCTTTGTCCCCTGGCTCCTCAGAGGTGCCCTTCCTGTCCTGCCCACTGGGAAGCCCCGAGAGAGAGGAGGTGGGGAGAGCTGGAATCTCAAGGCATGTCCACCAGCCTCCCCTGAAGGGCAGAGCTTTCTCTGAAGCAGCCAGGCCAGGCCCTGCAAGGCTGCTGCCCAGTAGAAAGGCCCACAGGAGTCCCCTCCACACTCCGGGGCCTCTTTCCTGTTAGCTCTCTCCCTGGAGTCTTAAGTCCCTGGCCAACCATAGCCTGGCACAGTCAGGCTGCTGCAGGGAGCTCAGCCCACTCGCCTGGCCCTGCTCTCGCCATGCCCTTGAGATGACGCCAGCCACATCCCTGGTCTACTAACACGGACCCTGAATTCTTCCTGACTCCACAGCAGCAGCACCTGGCCTTATGCCCCACCGTCTCCCATTCCCCTTCCGGGGTACTGCACTTTCCCGCTTTCCTTCCACCTTGCCAGTGCCCTGGAGCAGCCCAGCAGTGCCCTGAGCCCTCTCCCTGGAACATGTCCCCCCACTCCCACCCACCCCGGCCCAGGCTAGTACTGGTAGCAATGCCTACCTGAGTGCTTCCAGATGTTCTCTCCAGATGGCTCAGGACACTCAGGTCTACTGCGCCTCTTTACCCACCCAGCTGTCCTAATCCCTTGACCTACATCCCATCACCAAGCCCTGGCGGTCTGTCCTAGGAATCTATTGGACCCATCTGTTTCTATCACCCACGCAGCCCTGCCTCCACCATCTCTTGCCTGGATGTTGGCAACAGCTTCCTTGTGGAACCTGCGCTCCTGCAGCTCCCCCACCCGCCAAGAACAGGCTGACCGTGCCCTTCCCCCTCCTACATGCTTTAGGAGCTCCTTGGGGTCCGAGAGCCCACATGGCTGCCTTCTGATGCCCACCCCACCCGGTCTCCACACCTGGCAAGATGGTTCTACTTCCAGCCTCTCCAACTCCTCATTCCTGTTGATGGCTGGCCTGCGCATACGCTGTTGCCTCTGTGGCGCATGCTGCCCCTTCCACATTACCCAGCTCCCAGGATGTCTTACCACATCGTCTTCCAGGCTCCACTTCCTCTAGAGCTGTGTGTCCAGTACAGAGCCACTAGCCACAGGTGGCTATCGGAGCCTTTGAAATACACTGGTTCATAAGATGTGGTTTAAGTGTAAAACACCAGCTTTCAAAGCAAAAGTATTAGTGGCTCATTCACAATTTTTATAATGACTGTATATTGAAATGAAAATATTTTAGACGTATACTGGGTTAAATAGAATGCATTATTGATATCATTAAAATTAACCCCACCTTTTTTTTTTTTTTACTTTTTAAAATGTGGCTATTAGAAAAATTTAAATTACATACATGACACACACTATATTTCGCTGGATGGCACTGCCCCAAGGGGCTTCAGTGAGAACCAGAGGGGGTGAGGGGCCTCCCCCGGCCCCACTTCACCGGCTGCCAATGGGAAGGCTCCTCGAGGGGGCATGGCCTGTGCCACACACAGTGCCTGACAGATTCAGGGAATGGACGGACGACCTGGGAAGAGGGAAAAGAAGCTCCTCATGACACAACTCTCCCACCTTTTATTCAACAAATGGATGGGGCTGGAGACGCAAGGACAGGACAACAGCACAGTTTCAATAAATAAGAAATGGGGCAACAGTGGGGCCCGTGCCTGCACAGCCCACATAAATAACCAGGTTGCTGAGCCAGGGTGGAGATGGGCGGGGCAGTTGCCTGCACTTCCCACACTGAGGGACAGACACACCAACACCACAGGGACACAGACCACCTAAGGCAGAGGTGCCTCTCTAGCCTGTCACACACCCTCCCCCAAAGCTCCTGATATCGTGGGGGTGGCTGGGCCCCACCCAGGTCAAGTCTGTCTTATCAATTTGAATAAATAAAAACAGCAGGTCGGAGGCAGGCACATGCATGAAGCCCCTTCTGGAGGCAGAGCCATGGATGGGCAGCCCCATGGGGGCCTTGAAGGCGGAGGCCCTGGAAGCAGCAAAAATGGGGCCAGATAAAGCTACTAGTGGGAGGGGTGGCCAGGAGGTAAGCTCGCACCCACGACACAGCCCAGAGCCCGCAGGGAGCTGGAGAGGCCCTGGGCACTGAGACTTCACAGTCAGAAAAAGGGGGACCCAGAGATGGCCAGGGACTTGCCAGGGATTAGAACCCAGGGATTCAGACTCCCTGCCCGTGGCATGTTGTTGCCCCTCCCCTTCACAGGTCCTGCTGGGAGAGGAGGGGAGGCACATCTGCTCTGGGGCCCTGGACAGAGGCAGGAGGTGGCTAATTACCAAGGGTGGGGCCAGGGGTGCCAAGCAGAGGGCCCCTCCCACCATCACGGCCTGGCCTCCTGGTGGCACAGAGGATCTTACGGGTCCCAGGATCTGACCAGGGCACAGGGTCAGGGGCATCCTGCAGGGAAGGAACTGGGTGGCAGGGACGGGTGGGCTTTCGACTTGCTCCTGTGTACTGCGCCTGCCGCGGCCTCCTCGCTGGGGCAGACACTGCCACCTCTAGCCTTTACCGTTTTGTCTGCTGGGCCATTGCTTCTTGATCCTTGCAGGCCCAGCTGCAGCTCGACCTCCTCCAGGAAGCCTTCGGAACCTCCCAGGACAGGGCTGCAGTGCCCTCAGATGACCAGGTTGCTCTCATTTAGCCGGACCACATAGCGGTTCTCCTGGGGGACAGGAACGAGTGGTCAGAGCTGAGGCTCCAGGAAAGTGGCCCCTGCCCAGGGGTCCCTGCACCTCCACCCCTGCCCCATCTGCAGGCAGGGTAGACACTTCCTCTCTGTGGCCCTCACCTCGGCCTTCTTCTCTGCTGGCGGCTTTGGCCACTTAGTATGGCTTCCACTACTTCCCAGTAGTGCCCGCTGCTCAGTGGGGTGGCCAGCTTGTGGGGAGTCAGTGAAATCACCCACTGAGGGCCCAACCTCCGTGATGGTCTTCACCTCAGAGGCCCATGAATTTGTCCGCTGCTCAGGAATTCGGGCCACGCGGAACCTGTGAAGAGAGGTGGTGCAATCATCCCCCGATTAGAGGAAGAACCCCAACGTAGAGAAGGCAGCAGGTTCATTGGTCAGAGCCTGAGCCCTTCCCACACCCTTTTATCCACAGATGAGCCCCCAACCCTAGTTTGCAGGTAGACAGGCCCTTGGCCTGAGGGGCCCCAGGTGTGACAAGTAGCCAGGATCCTGCCTCAGGGACCCAGGGCTCCATGTGAGAGCATCGCTGAGCAGACCTGACTTCTCCCTGGTCACCCCACTGCCCAGAGGCACCTGAGGCCAGGAAGGGAGGTGGGGCGTCACCAGGCAAGGTATTTGGGGCTCAACCTGGGGCCCTGCTGCCCTCCACTCACACCCTGGCTATCGTCTCTCCCTGACCCTGCTTCGTCTGTGCCCACCTCACCTGCCCACAGACAAGATAGTGATCTCGCCCTGGCGTCCGGCCTTGGCCCCGGCCTTGGGCGCCCTGGCTGGGTTGGGCAGATATCTGGGAGTGGGAGTGGTAGCAGCCGCAGCTTCAGGGGACAGCAGCACCTCGGGCCACTTCTGGTTACAACGGGAGCAGCAGAGGCCAGAGAGCGAGGCCAGGCCCTGCACAGTGTGGAGGTGGTGGTAGTGTGGGCAGATGTACGGCATGCTGGGTCCGGGCGGCAGCCTATGGAGGGCACAGGTGGCAGTGGTCACGAGGGCAGACCAGGACCAGGAGACCACAGGTGGTGAAGGGTATTGGGGTGACAGGAGAGGGAGCATCCCCAGGTGGTGAGTCCCCAGGAAGTGGGCTGATTCGCTGGGTACGGGCTCCCCTTACCACCTGCCCACTCACCTGGGCACAGGCCGGTGGCTGGTTTGTACCAGCTGTTTGCTGTGATACTCCTTCAGCAGCTCCTCCAGGGCCGCTGCGTTCTCTGTGGGCAGCTGAAGTCAGAACCCGGCTCTGGGCCATGAGGGGCACTCCCCCAGGACCCCGTCTCAGTACCAATCCCCTGACCTACCTGCCATCCCCTCCCTGCCTGGGCCACGTGCCTTTTCCTCCCTCCACCCCCCACCTCCCCAATCAGGCAAGAATAGGGGGGAAAAGGGGCAGCACCATCCATCACACAGGTCAGAGAGGGAGGCTGCCTCGCAGGCTCTGAGAGGAGACCCTCCTTTCCTGGGCACAGGGATACTCAGGCCTTCTCCTCACCTTTCTTCTCCGTGATCAGGCGCACCAGGACCCCGATGGTGTCCTCGTTGGCGTCTTCAGCCCCGTAGGCGGGGTTGTTCCCTGGGGTCAGAAGAGGAGGACTGTGATTCTGGGGAAGTGAGGAGGGTGGAACCCCAGACTCTGGAGCTATACCAACATGTGACAGCAGAGGGCGCACCAAGCCTTCCTAGGCGCTGGGCTACAAGCCTGGGTGTTTGCAAACCCGTCCAGGCTGCCGCTCCGAGAAGCCCATTATCACCCTCACTGCTCAGCATCACTGCTCCCTGCACCCAAAGCCCCGGTGCTTAGCAGTGTCAGGCCCATCTGAACTCCACCGTTCCTGCAGAGAGAGTGTGGGTCGGGGCAGCGCTTCTGGGGCCTGCCCTCTCCCTCCTCAGCCAACAACTCCTGCAGACACTGCCAATTCCAGGCCCGTTACCTCCCCGCACACCCTCCTGTCTATAAGCTAACTGAGGGCGCTTGGCCAGCTTAGGGCCCAAGCCTCAAAGGCATGAAAATGGGCCACGTGCTCAATCCTGGGCGAGCAGCAAACAGCTCCTAGGACAGCATTTTGAAAAACCCTAACTTAACTCTGGTGCCGTGTCACATATAGAAATTTTTTGATATTTGCAACCATAGTAAAACAAAGATTTATATTTTTGATATTTACTTTATATATTTAAATGCCATTTAACAAAGAAAAATCAACCCAAAAAATGAGCTCGCGTGTCACCTCTGACACGCGTGTCATAGGTTCGCCATCACTGGCCTAGGACTTGTACTGAACGCAGCCAGCAGTTAAAGTTAGTCCTGAGCTGGGAAAACAAGGGAGTCCCAGGCGAGGTGGCCTGAGTTACCAGGCCTAAAGCTCCGGTCTCCATCCTGCCCCCCCAGACTTTATGGTCAGGAGTTGGGAAGGGCTCTGGCCAGGCCCAGGCAGCCTGAGGCCCTGGCACAGGAGGTGCCATTTCAATCTCAACTTGGCCACAAGGCTCCTATGGACAATGTGTGTGCACATGCCCTCCTGGCCTTCGGGTAGAGTGGGGTGTGGGGAGGAGACAGGGGGCCGAGGGCCCTGGGGTGGGGGTGGGAGAAACACATGTCTCCCTTTGGTCCGGGACTCATAGCTCAAACCACAGCCTGGAAACCCAAGCCTCGTCTGGAGCCCGCCCAGGACAGCTGCCCTTCGGGAGAGGTCAGAGGTCACTTTGAGGATCGAGTAGGCAGTCAGACCCTCGAACCACACACACACTGTAGCCCTGAAGAGTTCAGACCCCTTCAGCCAGGCATAGCTGCATCCAAAGTGGGAATCCCACTACAGCCACTTCACCTGCTCTATCCGTCACCACCTTGAGCCACCTCCTCCTCCCTTCTACCTTGTCAGTGGCACATGCAGCACCTCCAGGAAGCCCTCCTGACTTGCCCTCTGCAGGCCTCTCCCTGTCAGACCCTCCGGGCCAAGCAGGATCCCTCGGGCAGCCCCCAAGCTGAGCTGGGCCGGCCCTTGCCCTCTGGCCTCCCCACCGGGACTCCGAGCCAGCCTCACCGCTGCCTCCACCTCCAGGGCCGGGCCCGACTTCCTTGTTGGCAGTGCAGTGGTAGCCCTTCCGCTTGAGCAGGTTGCACACCAGGATGCCCAGCAGCCCCATGAGGCAGAAGATGGGCACGATGGCGATAACTGCGTACGGGGCCGCCGTCTCCTCGGGGCCGCCTGCCCGCGTGCTGTTCCCAGGCGGCCGAGTCTCCCCGGTGCCTCTGGCCCCTGCTGCCGCCGCCACACCACGCCGGGTCCGCCTCCTCCGCTCTGAGCACCACGGAGGACAGAGGCAGAGAGAATCACACAGTGGGACCAGGGCCCGAGCCAGGGTGTGCATGTATGTGTACGTGGGTGTGCGTGGATGTGTGTGGGCGCTGATGTGTTCAGAGCTGCCCACGCCTTGCCATGTTGGGGAAACAAGGTCCAACTCACCCCCAGCCCCTCCTATTTGGCCATCTGATTAGTCAGCGTGAGCAAGGCCTCTTCAGGCCGCAGGGTGGTCAGAACCTCATCCCCCGCCACCCCTCCTGCTGGGTCAGAGGGATGAGCAGATGGCACCTGTGTGCGTGCCTGGGCACAGGGACACTGGGTCCTGCCTCCCCATGACCTGGTCCATGAGTTAGCTGCCCCGACGGGTAAGAGGAGGTGCGTGTGTGTATGTGTACAAGCATGTGCACTCACATTCATCTGCATGTGTGTTTAAGGGGATGAGGATGGGGGTCAGACAGGTCAGGATGTGAGCCCTCCTGCTGGGTGGCCTCTGCCACTCAGAATGACTTGGGCCAACAGAGAGCCAGTGGAACAACTGACCACGTCCTGCTGGACACCCCCTGACTGTTCACCTTCCCTGTGCTGAGGGAATGAGGACCCTGCTGCCCTAGATGGACACTGTGGGGGTCCCTGGGCTCAAGCTCACCAGACCCCCTCCCACACATACCCTAGGCCCCATCTGCCACTCACCATAACAACCGCGAGGACCCAGAGGTGTCCAGGAGCACGGCTGACAGGGAACACGGGGGACCTCTGAAGGGGCAAACCACCTACGGGGGGGAGACATCACTGAGACCCAGAACTTTCCTCAAAGAGACTGGACTCCTTCCTACTGGACACCCACACTGGTCCTTACCCTCCCATTTCACAGATGGGAGGACTGAGCCCGCTCAGGGGCTGGGCGAGGCTGGGGCCAGGATCCAGAGTCCTGGTCACCTGGCATGAACTCCCACGCCCCACCCCATGGCTCACCCAGGCCGGCAGTCTCCACATAGTGTGTCTTGAGTCACTGTGCCCGCCCGGGCCTCCAGCCTCCCTCGAAGGCTGCAGCGGGAGTGGGACTGGCATGGGCTAGAGCCCCACGAGGCTGAGAAGGTGCCCAGGGGGCAGGACCTGCATAATGTGCCCTGCCCCAGGTCCTGTGGGAGGGAAAGGGTGAGAACGAAGCCAGGAAGCCCATCCCTGGCCCTCAGGAGTCTTCCTAGGACAGGGCGGATGGGCAGGGCGAGCTCACCAGGTTGGGCTCCTCCCCGGGTGGGCACTGCCAAGGGGTCGTTGATGTTGGCATAGCCAGAGGCCAGGGCAGCAGCTGGAAGAACAATGGGCAGGGCACACTGAGCAGAAAGCCCTGGGCCATGGCACCTCTGGGCTGTCTCTCCACCACCCGCTTCCTGATGCCCAGGAGTGGGGACTGAAGACCCCAGGCCTCAGGGATCCTCTCTAACCTCACCCTCACGCGGCAGGTAGAGCCTGCTCGTCCCGGACCTGCCCAGGGAGGGAGAGAGCACATCTGTGCTGGAAATGCTGGAAAGCCCCGGCCGGGCTGCTCAGGACCTCCAGCCTCTGAGTCACACCTCTTCCGTCCTCCAGGACGAGGGGGGATGCTTCCGAATTCCTCTCAAGTTCCGCCCTGCTTCCTGCTGCCTTGCCCCCCAGCACAGCCGGCCTCTGTGCATCATCCCTGGGGCCAACGCTGCAGCTGGCACTTCCTATTCTGGGCCCTTGGCTGAGTCTCCAGCACCACATCCTCCTCCGTGACCTCGCCGTCACCCAGGCCACCCCTGCACCACACAGGGCGGGAACGGCCCAAGAGAAGGGTCCCTACTCCTGTCCCAGCCATTCCATTGGGAGCTCCCTCTGCTTCCCTTTCCAGGTATCAACTGTCTGCCCTGAACCCTGTGCTGTGGGGAGACCCCCTGGTCCTCTGGTTTTGCTTTGGGGGTGGCAGGTGCAGAGTAGAGCCATCCGTCCTGAAGGGCAGAGGGAATGTTACGTAGGAGGCTCTGGGGACCGCCTCAGGCCCAGGCCTGGCTCCCGGCAGCAGGTCAGTGTGGGCCAAGAGGCCGTGCGAGGGTCAGACGGCCTCCCGGGAAGAGCCGAGAACCAAGCGCACCCCAGCACGGGTCCTGAGCAGCCTTTACGCTCCACCTCCTCGCAGGGCCCGGCTCAGGGCTCGGCTCTTCTGCTGTCCCCACCACATCCCATCCCCAACTCACCACAAGGAAGCAGGACAGCGGCCAGTGCGGTGGAGGGCTCAGCTTCATCCTCAGCTTCCTCCTCAGGCCCTGTGGTCCCCCGCCTAGGGCAGACGGAGGGGAGGCTCAGGAAGAGAGCAGCCGGCTTCCAGGACAACTGGAGGGGAGTGTGTGAGGTCTGCTGGGCAGGCAGCGCTCTGGCGAGGCTGGGCCTACACTTACTGCCGCCCCCCTTCAGCCCTCAAGCCTGAGTAGAGCAGGGGGTGTCCTGTCCGGGGCCAGCCTCCCGGGGCAGCACAGATTGGAGGAGGCTTCCCAGGGGGTCGGGCTTCCATAAACAGCCAGGTGCTCTGGGCACGGGCAGGGGGGCCTGGGAGGAAGGAAGCCTGTGACTGCATCCCTGCGGATGGGGGTAAGAGAGCTTGCAACAGCCCGCCCCCTCCTCAGGCTCCTGCCCCCAGAACTCCATGCAGGCCTCGCGCATGCCCCCTCTCCTGCTCGCTGCCTTCGCTCTTGCTGTTCCTGCTCAAAGAGGGCCCTTCCTCCCACCCTTCAAAGCCCAATACCAGGCGACTCTCCCCAGAAGCTTCTCTAGACCACCAATCCCCAAAGCTGGGTTAGGCCCCCAGAGCTCCTGCATGTACCCCCAACTCCATCACAGTCCTGGCCCTCTCGTGTCCACTGTCCACCCCCAGCTGACTTCCCCACAAGGACCTGGGAGAGGTCCTGGGGGTGGTCATGGTGCCCAGCGCTCAGCCTCCCTCCTCCCTTGGGCACCTCCTGTGTGCCAGGCATAGGGAATAATATGAGTCTGAGCGAGACGGACAGTGTCCTGTCCTCAGGGAACTCACACCACAGGGTTGACCAACGGCCTACTGGCTAGATCCCCGTGCAATGGGCACTGGCTGAGAGGCTGAGGTGGCCTCCTCTGAGGGAAGTCTCCGGCCAGTGGGCAGAGTGGGAACAGCAGGACTGGCTCAGATAACAAGAGGGATGGTGGCAAAAGGAGGAAGTTCCCAAGGAGCCCTTCCAGGCTCGGGGGGGGGGGGGGGGGATCGATATTTGTCTGGCCAACGCCGCTGGCCAGGTGGGGCCTCTGAACCCTGAGGGGTGGCGCTGGAGAGCCCAGTCCCTACCCCAGGGCCCCAGCAGGTTGAGGGGACCCTGCCTGGTGCCCCAATCTCCTTGGGAGGCCCCTCAGCCTATGGTGGCCCGGGCTTCCACTTGAAAAAGGAACCGGAGGACACGGATCTGGCCTCACTGAATGGCCTGGCCCAGCACGGACCTCGCAGGCAGGGGCTGGGTCACACCACAGGAGGGGGAGGGGGAGGCGCAGCGGCCACACCAGGGACTCTCCAGGTCGCTGGCAATGGCTCCGGGCCCAAGGCCAGCTCAGGGGAAAACCTGGAACAGAACGTCGGGCCAGAGTAGAGTGAAGGCCGCACCCTGGCAGTCAGCACCCAACAGGTGACAGACACCCCCTGACCTCTCCCTCCGCTTGCCCCGCCCCCTCTCACTCGGTCACAAGTCTTCCTTTCTAGTGTCTGCCCCACAGTGAACCTTCACCCGGGCAGCTCCCGCTCAAGCC
>NW_005359225.1:3775359-3780840 GCF_000412655.1 Myotis brandtii
GCTCTAACCCATAGGCTGCCCATGCGCCCCAAGTCCTCAGGCTGGTCCCAAAGCCCTGCCCGGTCACCAGACCCAGCGCCCCTCCATGCCCCTGGGGAGGGCTCAGAGGGCTGGGGCAGGAATGAAATGTCAGAGGCACAACAGCCACATCCCCTGTCCCACCCCTGGCCCCTGCGGGGTGACCTGAGCCCATGGGGAGGGCTGTGCAGCTGCTCATCTCCAGACAGGCAGGGAGCTGTGATCTTGAGGCTTCCGGGAGCAAAATGGGGGTCCCAAGGCCCAGACTTAAACCAGCAAGGACCCACTTAGGCGCATTCACAGACACGCACCGCCTGGAGCCCTGCCGCCCTCCAATTACGTACCTTCTAATTACCCCAAACCGGCACTTACCCCCGTCTAGCCCCCAAGCCTCTGCTTACAGCCACCGCCCCAGCCCCACACTCAGCCAGACGGAGCCCCCAAAGGGCCTGCCCCGTCAGGCAGCCGCCAGCCAGCTGCCCCCCCTCAGCACCCCCTTCCCACCAGGACTCCAGCATCTCAGCCCTGAGCCCTGGAACCTCCATCACAAAGCAAGTTCAGACCAAAGCCCCTGGGCTGGGTGGGGGTCTGGGAAGGCTCCATCCCCACCCCCTGCTGGTCCTGGAGGCCAAGCAGTCGGTGACTTCCCAAAGCCTGCACCTCCCAGGGCTTCCCAGAGGGGGCAGGAGGGCAGACCGAGGCCCTGGGAAGCGCAGTGCCACAGCCAGGAGCCTCCCCACCTGCCCCCTGCTCCCGGCAGAGAAGCCCTGGGGCCCCAGGGGCAGAGAAGGAAGTGAGCTTGGAGGCCACTCCTCCCAGAGCAGAGCCTCCTCGCTGGGGCCCCCACCAACTCCCTTGGGGACGCAGGCCCCTACTTCACCTCCAGGGGCCTCAGCGTCCTCCCAGGGCACGGCTGGCTGTCGTGAGGTTTAAATGAGGTAAAGAGGAGCCTAAAGTAGGTCGTGGGAGTTCCTCCCCCCAGGCCCTGCTTTCCGGAGGCACCTCCTGCCCAGGCAGGTAATTAAGCATTTGTTTGCTTGCGTATCTATTGTTTGCCCCCCCACCAGACAGCAGCTGGGCAGGGACGCTGTCTCATTCACCACAAAGCCCTCCCCAGCCCACGTCTGGGGCAGGAGGCCTCTACCCAACAGGCTCCCAGGAGCAGGGGCTTCCTCACACTCGGCCCCGCCCTGCCCTCCAAAAATACCCAAACATTTAGACCCAGAAATTCCCTGGAAGAAGGTCAACTAACAAAGCCACCCTGACGAGGGCCCTTGAGGCCAGGGAGCACCAGGGAGGCGCAGCCCCGGAGGCCAGAGAGAAAGAGGAAGCCGCGCCCCCGCCCAGGCCGTGGCAGCTTCCCCTTTCCCAGAACTGAAGCCACGGGGTCAGGGCACCCAGCCCCTCTCCAGCCTCACCCCGGCCACCTTGTCATCGCCACCAAACCCTGAAGGTCTCCGGGCCTCATGCCCACCCCAAGACCACCTACCTCCCTGGCCTCCAGCTCAGCCCCACCTGCAGCCTAGGTGTCTGATCTGAGGTCCGGCCCCAGCCCCACCCACTCCAGCTGCTCTGAGCGGCTCCGGCTGGGCTGTCAGTGCCCCACACTCGCCTCTCTTACCCCAGCGCTGGTATCTGCTGTTTCTTCTGCCCAGAAACATCCTCCCGTCAGCAGGCCAACACCTACTCTTCCTTCAGAGCTCAGCTCAAAGGCACTTCCTCCTGCAGTAATCATCCTGTGTGCGACCATCCTGTTTACCCGGCCCCTTCCCCAGCACAGGCCTGGCCGGTGCGGGGAGAAGGCGCTGAACCTAGAACAGGCGCTCTCAGGAGGGCCAGAGAGCGGGCTGATGACTAAGGAGCCCACAGCTGGGGGTCTGAACCTGGAGCTGAGCCCCTGGGCTCACTTGGGGGGAACCAGCCTGACTTGCTTGCTCTTCGCTGGATCTATGGCCGTGGACCTTCCCCCACCACACAGAGAGCTGATGAGGGAATTCACGTGCACTACTCAGCGCGAGACCCGGAACAAAGCTAGCTCCTAATGAGCAGTGGTGTGCCTCAGTTTGCCCACGTGTACATTGGGGAGGGGGGACAGCACGCACTGACAGGCAGGTGTAAGGTATAAACGAGACTCTCTTACTGACTATAATGCTCGGCACAGACTCCGGCACACAGGAGGTGCCGGGCTGGCCATGGGGAGACTCCGGGAGGTGGGAAGGTGCAGAAGGGGGAGGGTCTGGGAAGGCAATGCCCAGGTCACACCAAGCCCGGCTGCAAGTTGAGAAGCTTGTGCTAACCTCCACCCCCCACCCCCACCCCAGGGCCTACGGGAGCCTAGAGGGTTAGCTGGGGAGGAACAGGAATGGAACAACTGTGCCTCAGAGGGCTCCCTGCCAAGTGAAGCCGGACACGGAGTCGGAGCTGGAGGAAGGTGCCCACCTGGGGCAGGGAGGGGAGGGGGATTCTGTTCCCCAGCTCTAGGGCCTGAGGACCACCCTGCAGCCTCCAGAGGCTGGGGTTGCCTGGAAACACAGCTGGATACGGTCCCCTCAGCCCCCTCAGCGGCAGCTGCACCAGAGGCGGGAAGACAAAGGCCGCCCATCAACAGAGAAATCCAGGTTAGCGAGGAGCCCGGTGGTTCCCTGGCAACTGGGGCTGAAGTAGGGCAGTGCCCGCAGTGGGCGGCGGCGAGGACAGCTAGGCGTCTCCTCCTTCCCATCCTCCATCCTCACGAGGAAGGTAAACGGCCCTCGTTCCCTGGAGCCAGGCCCTCCTCCTGTGCTGCCTCCACTCCTCACAGGAGAGATGAGCACCCCTTTGCACCCCTGGGTAGACTGCGGCCATGGAGGCTGCTTGTACGATCACACGGGCGTGAAGGGGTGGAGCCCAGGTCTGTCTGACTCTGCTGCCCACCTCACTCCTGGCCCCTTCCCTGGAGCCAGTGCGGGGCCTGGCACACGGCACCTGTTCTCGGGCGTCCACCAACCCGGTGGCCGAGGCCAGGCCGGGGGTTGTCACCTGGCACCCAGATGGGCCTCAGGGAAAAAGGCACTGCCCCCTCCCAGGGAGCCTCTGGGCACCTGAGGTTTCTCTGCTTCTGTACTCATCTGCACTGCTCTCCTCTGTCCCAGCTCCAGGGAAAGGCGCTGTGAGGAGGAGGAAGCGCAGGGAAGCTGGGAGTTCTGGAGGGGGTGGCAGGGGAGGAAGAGGGGGTTGAGGGGGAGCAGAGGTGCCAGGGTGAAGCTCCTGGGGCTGCTGACAGGCTGGGGCCCAGAGACCTGCAGAGGCTGCCTCAGGGCCACTCAGCGAGAAGGGCACCCAATTCCCACCCCTTCCCGGCCTTGGGCAGCCGTGATGTCCCCACTCACAGCCCTGGAGTGAGGACTCCATGCACTGCTAGCTAGCCTCTAACCCTGCTCCCTGGCCCACCCCGGGCCGGCCTGCTTCTCCCCTACCAACCCGGTGGCCGAGGCCAGGCCGGGGGCTGTCACCCGGCACCCAGATGGGCCTCAGGGAAAAAGGCACTGCCCCCTCCCCGGGAGCCTCTGGGCACCTGAGGTCTCTGCTTCTGTACTCATCTGCTCTGCTCTCCTCTGTCCCAGCTCCAGGGAAAGGCGCTGTGAGGAGGAGGAAGCGCAGGGAAGCTGGGAGTTCTGGAGGGGGTGGCAGGGGAGGAAGAGGGGGTTGAGGGGGAGCAGAGGTGCCAGGGTGAAGCTCCTGGGGCTGCTGACAGGCTGGGGCCCAGAGACCTGCAGAGGCTGCCTCAGGGCCACTCAGCGAGAAGGGCACCCAATTCCCACCCCTTCCCGGCCTTGGGCAGCCGTGATGTCCCCACTCACAGCCCTGGAGTGAGGACTCCATGCCCTGCTAGCTAGCCTCTAACCCTGCTCCCTGGCCCACCCCGGGCCGGCCTGCTTCTCCCCTCAGAACTGCCAGCAGGCCTGGGGGGCTCGGTGGGGTGACGTGGGCGGGTCGGGCTGAGGGGGCTAAGGCAGCGGTTCTCAACCTGTGGGTCGCGACCCCTTTGGCGGTCGAACGACCCTTTCACAAGGGTCGCCTAAGACCATCCTGCATATCAGATATTTACATTACGATTCATAACAGTAGCAACATGACAGTTATGAAGTAGCAACGAAAATAATGTTATGGTTGGGTCACAACATGAGGAACTGTATTGAAAGGGCCAGAAGGTTGAGAACCACTGGCCTAAGGAAAGGGCTGAGGCAGCCAGCCCAGGCCTACCCAGCTGCTGCGGTCGGTCGGTCTGCGTGCAGTACGGATGCTATCCCTGCCCCTTCCCTGGGCGGAGACAGTTGTCTCTGGGGCAGAGCTGGGACTCCCCAACAGCATTTACTGCAGACCTCACTCCCTTTCCAGCCGAATTTCCCCGAACCCCTCAAAGGCAGGGTTCCAGGCGTCACACAGGAGGAGACCGAGGCTGCGTAGGACCCTGTAACAACCTGCTGCCGAAGGAGACAAGGGTTAGCCCCTCCCCTGGAGTGGGAGCGGGCAGCAGCCACACCACCCAGGCGTGGCATCCCCGCTGCTCCTGCATGTCCTGCTCTGCCACCATCCGTCACTCAGCACCCTGGGCTTCCTGCTCAGGCCAGGCAGCGAGGCTGGGCCACCCTCGGCTGTCTCGCTTGGCCCTCAGGACAGGATGGAAGGGGCCTGGGAGGGCTGGAGGGCACCGCACCGCACTCCGGTCCTGCTGTGGCTACCTCCTCCTCTGAGAAGCCACCTTTGCCTCCCGCGCTGGCCACACAGCGGGTACCGAACCACTCATGTGCCAGGGCAGCCCGAGTCTGCTCAGCACCGGCCTTGTTCCATCACCCTCACCTGGCCGCGGGGGAGTGAGACTGAGGGGAGACCGCAGCCCCAGCCTGCGCCCTTCTCCATCTCCTCCCGACGTAGGTTGCTGGGGACAGGGACCTTCCACGGTCACCCAGTGGCGCGGGAGTGGGCAAGGGTGCTGTAGGGACCCCAACATCAAGCCCAGCAGCCGGGTGGCGGCGCCGTGGCCTCCCCAGGAAGACCCCGGGTGCCCATTTCCCGACCCTATGCCGTCCCCTGTGCACCTGCTCCGTGCTGGCTGAGCCACAGTCAGGAGGTGAAAGCGCTGAGCAGTCAGGACCTGCCCCACGTCTCCGAGCCTCAGTTTCTTCCTCTACAATTTTGGGCAGCTGACCTCTGGGGGTGGCTGGAGGACCCAGAGTTCACTGGGGAACAGTGGTTCTTTTTACAATCAGACCTCAGCCCAGGAACCACCTCCAGCAGGAAGCCTTCCCTGTCAGGGTGGGCCACCACGTCTCCCCTCAGTTTCTTCCTCTACAATTTTGGGCAGCTGACCTCTGGGGGTGGCTGGAGGACCCAGAGTTCACTGGGGAACAGTGGTGCTTTTTACAATCAGACCTCAGCCCAGGAACCACCTCCAGCAGGAAGCCTTCCCTGTCAGGGTGGGCC
>NW_005359225.1:3781119-3786551 GCF_000412655.1 Myotis brandtii
CGCCTAAGACCATCCTGCATATCAGATATTTACATTACGATGCATAACAGTAGCAACATGACAGTTATGAAGTAGCAACGAAAATAATGTTATGGTTGGGTCACAACATGAGGAACTGTATTGAAAGGGCCAGAAGGTTGAGAACCACTGGCCTAAGGAAAGGGCTGAGGCAGCCAGCCCAGGCCTACCCAGCTGCTGCGGTCGGTCGGTCTGCGTGCAGTACGGATGCTATCCCTGCCCCTTCCCTGGGCGGAGACAGTTGTCTCTGGGGCAGAGCTGGGACTCCCCAACAGCATTTACTGCAGACCTCACTCCCTTTCCAGCCGAATTTCCCCGAACCCCTCAAAGGCAGGGTTCCAGGCGTCACACAGGAGGAGACCGAGGCTGCGTAGGACCCTGTAACAACCTGCTGCCGAAGGAGACAAGGGTTAGCCCCTCCCCTGGAGTGGGAGCGGGCAGCAGCCACACCACCCAGGCGTGGCATCCCCGCTGCTCCTGCATGTCCTGCTCTGCCACCATCCGTCACTCAGCACCCTGGGCTTCCTGCTCAGGCCAGGCAGCGAGGCTGGGCCACCCTCGGCTGTCTCGCTTGGCCCTCAGGACAGGATGGAAGGGGCCTGGGAGGGCTGGAGGGCACCGCACCGCACTCCGGTCCTGCTGTGGCTACCTCCTCCTCTGAGAAGCCACCTTTGCCTCCCGCGCTGGCCACACAGCGGGTACTGAACCACTCATGTGCCAGGGCAGCCCGAGTCTGCTCAGCACCGGCCTTGTTCCATCACCCTCACCTGGCCGCGGGGGAGCGAGACTGAGGGGAGACCGCAGCCCCAGCCTGCGCCCTTCTCCATCTCCTCCCGACGTAGGTTGCTGGGGACAGGGACCTTCCACGGTCACCCAGTGGCGCGGGAGTGGGCAAGGGTGCTGTAGGGACCCCAACATCAAGCCCAGCAGCCGGGTGGCGGCGCCGTGGCCTCCCCAGGAAGACCCCGGGTGCCCATTTCCCGACCCTATGCCGTCCCCTGTGCACCTGCTCCGTGCTGGCTGAGCCACAGTCAGGAGGTGAAAGCGCTGAGCAGTCAGGACCTGCCCCACGTCTCCGAGCCTCAGTTTCTTCCTCTACAATTTTGGGCAGCTGACCTCTGGGGGTGGCTGGAGGACCCAGAGTTCACTGGGGAACAGTGGTTCTTTTTACAATCAGACCTCAGCCCAGGAACCACCTCCAGCAGGAAGCCTTCCCTGTCAGGGTGGGCTCTCCCTCCCCTCCCCCCCTCCCCCTCTCTCCCCTCCCCTGGCCTCTTTGGCCATCACTGTTTGTGGCTGCCCCCAAGGGAGGGAGGCAGGCAAGTCCATGCAGGCGGCTGGGTCCCCAGGCGGGCCAGGTCCCTCCCTGAGCTCACTGCTCCTGCTCACAGTGAGGCTGTGCAGCTCCAAGCGCGTCCCTCCTCCTGGGTGCTCTCCTTCCTCCTCTCTCCACCCACACGCTCAGACCCTGCCTCCAGCTGGCTGCGGAGGCCCCTCCATCCCTTTCCGTCTGTGCCAAGTAGTCAGGGCACACTCAGGGCCACATGGGCAGGTTATTTATAGAGCTCTCATCTTTCCCAGGGTGGCCCAGGAAAGAGTGCCGGCCTTCCAGCAGACAGCCTAGGTTAGGATCCCAGTGTCACCAGGTCTTGCAAGTCCCTTCCCCTCTGGGCCTTCTTTTCCCTGCCTGTCCCGGGAGGGGATTGCTGACCCTCTGGGCATGAGGCTAAGGATGTGAGACCCTCGGGGTCCTCATCCCAGGGCTGGGCACACAGTAGGGACACAGCATCACTTCTTCCCTGCTACCCTAGTCCCAACTGGTGGCAATAAGTCCTGGCCTAGGCACCCAAGGGCTCAGCACAGAGTGGGTGCTGACCTCGGCCCCAGACCACATCCTAGTTCCCAAATCCTGAGTGGGAGTGGGGCTCGGCGGGTCCCACTGGCTGATCTCAGGAAAAACTGGAAGAAGGGCTGGCCCCAGAGCCCAGGGAGTCTGGCCTCACCCAGCCAGGCCAAGTGCTGAACAGCCAGCCCCACCAACACTCCCTCCCCCAAACCTCCCTGGGAGCCACCAGCTCCTTCTTGGAAACGGATGAGTGAACCATCAGACAACCTGAGGTCTGAGGAGAGCTTGAGTGCCAGACTCCACACCGGTGGCTGACTCAGACTAGAGCTGGTCCCCAATTCTGAATCTTAGCTCCCACTAAGTAGCTTGGGAAGGAGGGGGCTCCCCTGTCAGTGCTGCTTCGAGGATGCCTGCACCCAGGGCCTGGCACACAGCAGGGCCTCAGCAGGGAGTTTCCTCTGCTCCTACCCTCAGGGGTGGCCTTGAGTCTTCACCCCAACCCCCAGCACACAGGACACCCTCAGAGGCCTGCCCAGCACAGACAGGGCAGCAGGAGAGGGTGGGTTGTTAGACATGCAGTCCCATAAGTGCCCCACACCGGGCCCTAGCCGGTTTGGTTCAGTGGATAGAGCGTCGGCCTACAGACTGAAGGGGCCCAGGTTCAATTCCGTCAAGGGCACATGCCCAGGTTGGGGGTTCGATCTCTGGGTGTGATGTTTTTCTCTCTCTCTCCATTACTCTCTGAAATCAATAAAAAAATTTTTTTTAAAGTTCCCCACACCTGTGCCTGTTCCCAGAGGTGAGGGGGGACACCTGGCAAGTGGACCACAAGAATAAAGAAAGGCTCACACGGGGCTGGGAGGGCTTCCTGGGTGGGGGGGCTGGGGCTGTACCCTGAACGGCCAGGAGGGCTCTAGAAAAAGGAGACAAAAGCAAAGGCAGAGTAGAGCCAAGATCTGGTGGGTGAGATGAGGGGGAAGATGTAAAATTCAAAAGGGCCTTGGAAGGATGACTCGATGGCAGGACATGGTGTCTGGACTGTATTTTTAGGCAAAAAGTACGAGTTGCCGTAGGGTGGTCGCTCTGTCGGTGTGAGGACCTGCAAGTGGAGGTGGAGAGACTGATACAGAGTCTAAGCAAGGACAGCAGGCCCAGACGGGACTAGAAGGGGGAGCCCTGATTCTGTGCCGGTGTCCCGGGCCTGCCTCCTGTGGGTGCCCTGCCTGGAGGGTGAGAGCCACAATGTCAGGTTCTCGGGTAAGTCTCTGCACTTCTCTGAACCTCAGTCTCCCTGTGAAATGCGGCTGGGCCTATGAGCAGTGGCAGGGGGCTGCCTGCCCCTCAAAGTCTCCCCTCCTTGGCCAGACGCAGACTATCACACCAGCCCAGCTGGGGCCACCTAGCCTGGCCTCACTGTCATTCCTATCATCCCGGGAGGCCCAAATTCCCAGAAAGGTTTGGCTTGGTCAGGGAACATGGTGGGGTGGGACGGGGGGCCTCCATCAGGGCAAAGACCAGAAAAGGAGGTTAACCCTTGGTTAACCCTTCCCATCTTCCTGCTCCTGAGCCCTGAGCTATTTCCACCTCATTGCTGGGGATGGAAATAACTCAGGCTCGGCCCCAAGAGACTAAGATAGCTATTCTGATCAGCCCCAAGAAGCACAGCTCCAGCCATGCCAGAGAGGACAGAGGGACAGCCTGATCCCCAGCTCCAGCTCTCGGCCAGGCAGCAGCAATGATCAGAGCTAGCAGGGGCCTCTGGGAAAAACGAGGAGGCGGAGGCCCTGAGAGGGTGGGGCACAAGCTCAGTGTCACCCCAGCCTGCTCCTACCACAGCACGTGGATGGATTTGGGAAAGTGACCCTAGAGCAACTCTGAAGAAGGGGATAGGGCCTCGTAAGTGTCAAGGTCAATGGGGACTCTCAATTATCTTTGCCACCTGCAGCCTGGGCTGCGCTGCCGACTCCTGACACTCTTCAGAGCTATGTGGGTTGGTCCCCAGACCAGTTGCAGGCCGCAGAAGGCAGGAGACAGGCCTTTCTGGCGAGTGGGAGTTGTGGGGAGGCAGGAGGAAGAGGAAGAGCAGGAAGACCACATAACCCAACCACCCCCAAAGTTTCAGACGTGTGTAAACACACACCACAGTCGGAACTCACAGTGGCACACCCTGGCAAGGCCATGCTCGCCAGCCTGGGTTTAAGAGAAGAAAACCCAGCGAAGCCGTGAGCAGATACAGGCAGACCTCATTTTATTGAGCCTCCCTTTATTGTGCCTCACAGGTGTTGTGTGTATGTGTGTGTGTTTTGTTTTTGTTTTTTTACAAATTAAAGGCAAGACTCCACCAGCAAAAGCATTAGGACTCGTTTAATGAGATGCTGGCTTCATTACGGTGGCCTGGAAGCGACCCCCAATCTCTGAGGTGTGCCTGTATTGGGAAGGTGGTGGCCCTCCCCAGGCATGCACAGGCTTCAGGGGCAGAAGACCTGAATTCCAGTCCTGGCCCTGTGTGGTCTTGGGCAAGTCACTTCTCTGAGCCCGTTTCCTTCTCTGAAAAAGTCACCGCATCTCAGAACCACCGTGAGGATTGGACGAGAGCGCTCCATCAAGCGCTGCGCACAACCTGTCCTCCCGCGCGCGCCCCACCAGCAGGCAGCCAACATTTCCAGAGGCGATCGGCCGGACAGAGCTTCCAGACCCTCCAGCAGGCGCCCCTCGCCCCCCGGGGCTGGGAGCCGGATTCCCATTCCACCTGCGCGGGCCTGGCAGACCCTCATGGGGGTGGGGGCCCTGCTCCAGCTCCCCAGGGCTCACGGGCAACAAGTCCACGCCCGCTCCTCGTGCAGGACACGGAGAAAGGAGGCCTGGGCCAGGGGAGGCACCGTCTGTGGGTCAGGATTTCAGGCGGAGCCTCCAACTCCGTCACCAGCGTCTGCCCGGGTATAGTCCCTGGCCCCCGTGCCCCCAACCCCCACTGCAGTCTTTCTGCCTGAAGGGAGGAAGGGGGAACCGAGGCGGGTGACCCAGAAACAACAGAGGATCCCAAAGTGATGATTCACAGCTCAGCACCTCCGTGCGCAGACCAGACGGGGAGACTGAGGCCCGGGGGAGCGGGGTCTGAGAGCGAGACGGGGCCGGAGCCCAGGGGGAATTCAGGGGCCCAGGGGGGCCGCGCCGGCAGGCCTTCGGGACGCGCAGGGAGGTGGAGCCTGAGGCGGTGTCCCCCCACCGGACGCGGCCCAGCCTGGGCCCCCTCTCCCGCGCCAGGGCGAACCACTAAGGGTCCACCCACCTCCCTGAACTGCGCTCCCTAGGGGCGCCCCCTTGAGGACAGTCCAGGAGAGACCCTGTGGCCTGGCACCCCTCCTCCCTCCCCCCCAAGGCCGGCAGGTTTTGAGGTCCCGCCTCTTTCCGCCTCTCGGTGCCCCGAGGCGGAGACCCGCACGGACCCTACTTGACCCACCAGCCCGTTGGCTCCAGCGATTGCAGGGCTGCGTCTCGCAGGCACTTGGGGCTCCGGCCCCCCTAGTTCACACTCACGTTAGCGAGCGGCCCTGCCCGCCCGTCACCC
>NW_005359225.1:3787152-3794636 GCF_000412655.1 Myotis brandtii
AACTCCTGGTCCCCGCGCTGCTCGGTGTCGCCCTCTCTCGCATCCCCCGGAACTGCGGGGCTCGGCGCGGGGAGAGGCCTCTGCATCGGCCTCTTCTGGGCGCCAACCAAAAATGGGCCAAGAAAGACGGGACACCTGGATGCTACTCCGGTTCGGCCACGATTGCCGCCAACGGGGCCACCGCTGCGCTTCTGGAAGCTGGCAGCTGGGAGGAACGGCCTACTTTGCCTTGCCTACGCCTGCCCCTAGGAACCCCACCTTACCCAGGCCTGCCCCTAGGAACCCCACCTTACCCAGGCCTGCCCCTAGGAATCCCCACTTTGTCCAGGCCTGCCCCTAGGAACCCCACCTTACCCAGCCTGCCCCTAGGAACCCCACTTTACCCAGGCCTGCCCCTAGGAACCCCCACTTTGTCCAGGCCTGCCCCTAGGAACCCCACCTTGTCTAGGCCTGCCCCTAGGAACCCCACCTTGCCCAGGCCTGCCCCTAGGAACCCCCACTTTGTGCAGGCCTGCCCCTAGGTACCCCACCTTGCCCAGGCCTGCCCCTAGGAACCCCCACCTTGCCCAGGCCTGCCCCTAGGTACCCCACCTTGCCCAGGCCTGCCCCTAGGAACCCCACTTTGTGCAGGCCTGGTGAGAGTGGATCTATAATGGAGGCCCACCTGGTGGGCTCCTGCACATTCCTCAGGGCCCAGCCCAAATCTCCTTCCTCCAGGAGACCTTTCCTGTCTCCACTTCCCACCCTACCCCTCTGCCTGGATAGTTAGTCCTTCCTTCCTGCAGAAAGGTGACACACTGCTCTCCCTTACCCAAGCTGCCCCCCTGCCGAATGCCATCGCCAGGGCACTATTCCCGCCGTATTCCCAGCTCTGTGACTCGTGCCGCCGGATCTGTGTGATATGGTGGGCCAGGACCAGAGTCCCCCCCATGTGGTGCCATTCAGAAGATCCCAGGGGCCTTCCCAGGACAGCAGGCTGGAAGCTGGGAGGGGGTGCAGACAGCAGGGAGGGCCTCCTGCTGCAGGCAGAGGCCTGGCTGGAACCAGGATAATCACAGCCCAAGACAGAGATGGAGGAACATGTCTGCATGTTGTTGGGGAAGTAAAGAATTCAGAACAGACTGAGTCATAGGACCTGAGCCTGTGAGGTGAGGAGGCAGGGAAGTTCAAGTTCCCGAGCCCAGGAGACTCCAGGAGGAGAACTGGACACGTGCAGAGGGAGGAGGGGGTGGCGAAGAGTTTCCATTTCGCTGGGCCATGCCCAGGTGGTGGGGGAAGGGCAGAAAGAGCTCCAGGTCACTGGCAGGGCCATAGCCCCAGCCTCCTCTTATGTCAATGGAGACCCCCAGGGTGGGAGTGATCCCAAGTCACATATCCCACATTCAAGCTCACAGAGGAGCCCAGAAAGGATTCATGCTGGAGACCTGGTGAGGGGGCCAGAGCACCCCAGGACGCCCTCCATTCCTGCAAATGTTTTCTTTGTAAAAGGAACTCCTATACCGCGGTTCCAAGTTCTGGCGTTCATGTGCCACTCAACAGACCGAATGGGATATGCTTTTTGGTCAAGCAGCACTGGCTATTAATCCGACACCCTGCAGAGGTGCCAGGCCTGTCTACACAACCAGTTCTCTGGGAGGCTTTAGTCAAATCCCTCCCCTTACTGTTCCCCCATCTGAAAACTAGGGTGGCAAATGGTGACCGCCTGACCTGGCTGAGCGGTAAGTCTGGGCAGCAGTTACCTGAGCCAGGAGAAAAGATCAAGGATGAAGAGGCTGAGGTAGTCCTTCCTGTAGTTCTGGGGACGCTGGTTGGCAGCTTTGGGCTCTCAGGCTGCAGCAACAGAGGGTCAGGTCTTCGGGAGCCACAGCCTACACACATCTGACCCCACACATTCAGGTTGTGAGGGAGCCAAATGATTATTCACTGCCAGCTCTGACTCCCGGACCACAGCAGGCTGCGGAGGGGACCCTGCCCAAGAGTCTGGGAGCATCTAGCCACTACAGTGAGGAGACAGGGAAGGAGCTGTGGAGGCCACAAGACGTTTAGATTGGCTTTTAATGGAGGACCACAGACTGGAGAACAAAGCATTCTCAGAATCACAGGCTTTTAAAACTCTTGGCATCTCAGATGGACCCACAGAATCATAGCATTACAATCTCTGAGCTCAGGCACCTCAGAAGCCATCTCCTTGAACCTTTCATAGCGCAGTGAGCCCAGAGAAAACCTGCCCTTCATCCTAGGGGCACAGCACAAGGCCCCAGTAAGCTGGGCTGAGCTCTGTCGGGCTGGGTCACAGGATCACAGGCATGAGTGTCGTCTGCATGGGAGATGAGCCCGTGCCAGCCTCTGGGGTGGTGGACCAGGAGCAGTGGCACCCTCTGCTGGCTGCACTGGAATTCCAAGGTGGGAGTCGAAAGCAGGAGGCATGGGAGGGGGAGTTCATACTCAAATTTCAGTCCTCTGTGTCTGGCTAACCCCCACTGGCCAAGTCCTACCCCTTGGAAGGTGGGCTGCCCTCCTATGTATGTGCCTTGGCCCGAGGGGGAGAGTGAATTTGGTTTTAGGAGGAACTGGGTCTTGGGGGCCAGGGTGGGCCTCAGCCTGGGGCAGGGCAGTAACGAGCTGAGCTGACTGGCCCTGAGGGTTAGGTTCAGTCGGCATTTAGGTCCAGATCCTGGGCTGGGTCTGGAATCCCACTGGGGTTGGGCTTTGGTGTGACACAGACAGGGGCCAGGTCCCAGTGCTGCCACCGCCAGGCTGTGTGGCCTTCAGCAGGAGGCTTCACCCGGGTGCAAGCTCACCCACCCAGGATGTTGTGGGATCTACTGAGACCCTCTGTGGGGGCACCTGCTTCTTCCAGGCCGCTGGGCTCCAACACCAGGTCTGTTCCCTCTCCTCCCCCACACCCAATGTTTGCCCTGTGTCCTCCCCACCACCCGGCATCTGGGCTCTGTCCCCATTTATTCCAGTTTGCTGTCTCCCTCCCCAGTTCAGCCCTGACATCTACCTCTGACCCAGCTTGCCTTTGCCAGGCCGGGCTCCTCATTGGTCATAATGGGCCCAAAATAGCGCTTCCCCTTGCGCTTCCTGCAACCCGGCCTGTGGCTTAAGGTCCGCGAGGACAAAATTAAGACTTGGTGTTTGGCAGGAATGCAAAAGCTGTGAAGGGCTCTCAGAGGGCACCTGTGTCCAGAGAAGGCAGACACCTGCCTAGGGCCACACAGTGATAGGAGGCCACAGGGCTGAGGCTTTGTTAAGCTCCCTTGGTCCCCATCCCCCCCAGGGCCCACCCAGGTCTAACCAGGGCCTTAGCCGTATTGGCTGCTCCCTTCGCACTCTCCTCTGTGCCCACCCCAGCCTCAATGCTGTGTGACTTCAGGTAAATCCCTAGATTTCTGTGCCTCATCTTCCCCAGGAGGTAGATGTCCCCAGCTCAAGGGACACCTGGAGAACCCCTTGGAGAAGAATGGCTTTGGGTCCTCTCTCCTGTCCTCTGAGGTAGGAACACCCTGTCCAGGGTTTGTCTGAGGAACATGAGCCAGATACCTGAGTGACTGATGTGTACACCAATTTGCAAAGCATGAGCCCGCACTCCCCTCCACCAGAAATGTTTGTAAAGCCTCCATCATTTAGGCTGGAAAATGTTCAAGCGTGTTTAGCAGAGCAGAGGCACCACCTGTCCTTTTCTAGTGGTTGCCGTCTTGAGTCCCATAGGTAGACCCTGGTGGTCATGGCTGACCTGACACGGACTGGCCCTGTGCTGTCGGCCTTCACATCCTTTTTTATTGTTTTTTTAATTGATTTCAGAGAGAGGGGGAGAGAGAAACATCAACGATGAGAGAGAATCATCGATCGGCTGCCTCTTGCACGCCCCACACTGGGGATGGAGCCCACAACCCAGGCATGTGCCCTTGACCAGAATCGAACCAGGGATCCTTCAGTCCACAGGCCGACGCTCTACCCACTGAGCCAAACCAGCGAGGGCGGCCTTTGCATTCTTGTGTCTGATTTCATGACACACCTTTTTAAAAATGACGTACTTCTTTGGACCAGAAATCAGACAAACTTGGATCCTACCCCAGCTTCAAAGCCTGACCTCACCTGGGCCTGTCAGGTTCCCGGGCCTCACGCGAGGCTGCTGGAAATGGTCTCCTGGAGCTGTGGACAGACTGGTCGTTGCCTAGTCTTTTACTTACAGCCTAAGGCAGCTCGGCTTCCCCAGCCCCACTTCAGACCCACTGACGCAGGAGGCAAGGGGAGCCTGGGAACGGTGTTCACACGGACACACAATCTGTGTCACGCTCTATATTTACACAGGAATCTGTAAAGGATTCTAACACGTAGCTCTGGTTACAAAGCACTGGACGAGCACACCCCGTTTTCCTGGTGAGGAAACTGCAGCCCCCACAGGCGGTGACCTGCAACAGTGCACCCCTCTTCTGGGTCTCCGGGGCCTCCCTTCTGCACATGAGACGGGGTGTCAGGAGAGCCACGCAGCTGGGAAGCTCTTAGGTTGCTGGCAGGCCACCTGGGCTACTGATGGGGAGCAGTCACTTGGTGTTTCTATTTATTGACTTTAAAATTCATCATCCAAAGAAAGTTAATACATGACTGCTTGGTAGCAAGAGAAACACAATCTAAGACCGCAATGACCCACCCACCCCAAACAAAAACAGAACCAAACAAACCCCATCTGAAACCAGACCTTTGGAGCGGTAGCTGAAGCAGCGAGGGGGCTGGGGCTCAGACTGGCTTCTGTGGTCCAGGGGCAGGGGAGAGGCTGCCCTCGAGTGATTCCCAGTTGAAGAGGCCATGTCCAGCCCCTCGGCTTTGGGCATCTTTCCTGGAGGGGCTGCCCCTGGCAGGAGGGGTGTGGAGAGAGGGATTCAGTGGTCAGAGTGAGGGGGCTCCTAGGTCCACCCTCCTACGGTGACCGCATGTGCCAGTGCATGAGACACAGGGGTGGGGGGCAACTGTGAGGAGCAAGGGCCTTTTCTCTTCCTGCTCAGGCCAGCAGAGAGCCCCGTCCAAGGCCCCATCAGTGTTCCCGAGTTCAGACACTACTGAAGGCACCGTCAATAAACTAGGAAATGCCAAGCCTGGGGAGGCCCCCCGACGGAGTCACTGTCCTCGTCATCTTGCTCCGGGTGACAGGGGACTTGGTCCTTGGCTCTGGATGCTGGAGGGCGGCCCAATCAGCATGAGGCTTGGAAAGTGTGTGAAGAGGCAGCGTTTTAGTGTCCTGAACATGCAGCGTGTGTGTGTGTGTGTGTGTGTGTGTGCGCGCGCGCATGTATGTAATGGGGGGGATTGGTCCCTCCAGGAAGGCTTGGTTAGGGTCCTGGTTGGCCCCCCAGGGCAGGAATCGGGTTTTTTTCCTTCTGTCATTTCCTCCAATCACTCCCTGCCCTAGGTCATTGCATAAATAAGTGCTTGGGAAGGTACACATCTAAAAAGAAACATAAATACTGTACATGGGAAAGGATTCCATCCCCCAGCCCTCCCACTGCCCCAGAAAACCCTCCAAATATTGCACATGGCCCTCCCCAGCCCCGTGGGGTCCAGGCCTCGCCGTGTCTTTGGTAGAAGCTCCAGGGACAGAGGTCTGGGTCGCCCTCGTGCCCCCCACCCAGCCCCCATCATGACCAGGAGCACGGGAGCAGCCAGAGGGTCAGGAAAGGCCTTGGCCCACTGGCCAGCAGGAATTCCATCGGAACGCTTCCGCGGAAACGGAGGAGCCCGTGCAGGCACAGGTGTGCCCCGGTTGGACACTCCGGGCAGAGTCTGCGTGTGGGTTAGGAAGAGGCAAGCAGGCTGAGGGCAGGTGGGTGGCCAGGTCCTGAGCCACCTGGACAGGGTCACACCCTCCACAGGAGGAGGTGGTTCGTGCTGTCATCACGGCCCACGGTCTCGCTGCTGCCGCCACCCCCACTGCTGAGTCGGAAGTCCTCGTAGCCGTCGCCTCCACTGATGACCAGCATTTTGGGCCTGGCCGAGGGGGGTCCTCGGTGCCGAGGGGAGTCCCGGTGCTCCAGCGATGGCAGCTTCTCGGGGCCTGCGGGCGGAGGGGAAGGGTCCTTTAGGGCCTAAGCTCCCGCACCCCGGAAGATAGGAAGAAAGACAGGCACACTTCCCGTGGGAGAGCCCACTACCTGTTGGCCAAGCACTTCCTGTTTGGAAAGAAGTGCCCACTTCCTGGCCGTTAGACAACTTCCTACCTCCTGGCTGTACTTTTCAGGCAGAAGTGACATCATGTCCCCGGGCCAGGCCGCTTTCTGTCTCTATTACTGCACAGACACTGTCCTCCTGGGACTCGCCTCCTGCGTCCAATGCCCCTTCCCAGGTAGGCGCTTAGTCTGCACGCAGACACCTCCCACCTGGGGCTGCCCTGCTCCTGATCCCCTGCCACCTCCTTGGGACTATGGTTTCCTGCCCTGCCGAAGCCAGGCTTGGCTAATTGCTGCTTCCTTGATGTACATCATTTCCTAATAGGCTTCACTTTCTAATTGTCATAGTCCATTTCCTGTCCTATCTGCCACTCTATGTTCCGCTCTCTGGTGTTATTTCTATCTCCTGCTCTGACCATCACTTCCTGCCCCAAACAGACATCACTTCTAATCCTGTGTCATTTCCTGTTGTATATGTCCCTGCCTGTGCCATATTCTAATTCTTAGCTTATAGTCACTCCCTGTCCATGACACCTGTCTGGACAGAATTTTACTCTCTCTCTCTCTCTCTCTCCCTCCCTCTCTCTCTCTCTCTCTCTCACACACACACACACACACACACACACACACACACACAAACACAATTTCCTAGGAGGTTGTATTTGGGGGTTTCCATAGCCTACTTCCATTTCTTACATTTTTCCCTCCCTCTTAACCCTCTCTGGCAGGACACTGGGAAGTCCTAACCCAAATGTCCAATACCCCGGGTGGGGTGGGATACAAGACGCACCTGTGTCTGGGGGAGGTGGTGGGCTGGGGCAGATCAGGTTAAAGCCATCCGGCAGCTGGACAGCAGCCAGGAAACGGACGTGGCCGGTGTGTCCCTGGCCTAGGCCAGCAGGGCTGAGAGGCGCTCGTGGGCAGCTGACGGTACTGGGCGAGGTGGGCATGGTGAGCACGACGCCGGCACTGGTGCCCACCCACAGCAGCTCTTCACACACCAGCAGCGCCGTGATCCGCAGGCAGGCAGCCTTGTGCTGCCGGATGATGGCATCCGAGCCTGGGGTGGGAGACAGAGAGCTGAGGCCCAATCCTGGCCTGGCTCCACCTCGATGATGGGGCGGGAAAGGCTCCGAGGGAAAGGAAGTGGTAGACTGAGGCCACTACCTGCCAGCATCCTGTGCACGGGAGGAGTGACGTCTACCTCTGCCAGCTGCTCAAAAGTGTCTGGATGGTAGAGACACACATGGGCACTACCTTTCAAAGTCACCCACACGCCCAGGCTGGAGTCCACCATGCACGCCACGCTGCGGCTAG
>NW_005359225.1:3794660-3797533 GCF_000412655.1 Myotis brandtii
GAGAGCAGATGGGTGACTGGCAGGCCTGCCTTTCCTGTCCCCTCCCTGCCTTGTGCTTCACCAGTACCCGTCCCTCCCTCCTTATATCCACACCACACCTCCCCAGAAAGCCCACCCGATGGACAGCAAAGGCAGCTTTGCTCCCTGGTCCGAGTGATTAATCTACCCAAGCTTAAGGGGAGCCTCCCCACTTAATCCTCAGACATTAAAATGGAGGAGCCCTTCCCCCATGACATCTGAATGATTTGGCCTCTCCTTGGATAGCTGGATACTTTTTTATTCCCTCCCCCACCCCATAGTCCCATCTCCCTCTCTTGTAGGCCGGGCTCACCCTAAGTCTGTTCCCCCCACCCCCCCATCCCTATTGCTACCTCCAGCTGCAGGGTGTCAGGGTTGAGGACCAGGACTCGGTTCTGGCAGCCACACCATAGCCGCCTGCCCACAGACACCATCTTGGTGATGGGGCTCCCCTGAGCACCCAAGGTCACAGATTTGAAGTTTTGGGGGTCCCAGAAACGACCTGGAGTGAGAACGGGGTAAAGAAAACAGCAAATTCAGTTCAGTATTGCATTTCAGCTTCACCCTCTCCTGAAATGAGGTGCTAACAACCCCATTTAAAAATGAGGACACCAAGGCCCAGAGGCCTGGGAGGTGCCCAAAGCCACACCTCCAGACTCACATCCCCAAGGCCCCAGCCCCCTCAGGAGAGAGGCCAACACCAGCAGGGCCTCCCGGGGGCGGGGAGGGGGGGGTGGACACGCACCTGCTTCTCTTTGGTAGACCACAAGTTCCCCATTAGCCAGAGACACAAACACCTGGTTGTTCAGATACCTGGGCAGGGAAAGGGAGGGGAGGGAGTCAGGGGCTTACGGAGACCCGAGCAGGTCACGTCGGGCCAAGGGAATCGCAGACAAAATGGTATGGTTCCCGAGTCCACCTCTCCAGGTGAGAAAGCCCGAGTCTACGAAGGAGGAGTGACTTGCCCACGGCCACGCGTGTGAGAGGCACAGCTAGCCTAGGGCCAGGCCTCTGGCCTCCAGCCTCCACAGGAGGGACCTGGAGAGCAGGGGGACCCAGTGGGCAGGAGGAAGTCTGCAAGTGCAGCCGAGAAGGTCTGGACGGGAAGGGCCCCGCGGTGCTTACAGGATGCAGGTCACCGAGGCCGCGTGCTGGAGCTTCATGCTGTTCCTGCGATCGCGGATGCTGTCGGAGGACTGGTACACGTGGACACTGTGGATCAGGGCGTGCACCTGTGACACGTGCTGGGCACACCAGTCCCTGGAGTCACCCCTCCACCGCTTTATCTCCGTATCTCCACCACCACCTCCTCCTTGCCAGGTGCCTGCTCAAGGTGCTGAGGCCCCCAGCCTCCCTGTGGGTTTCAGACCCAGCGGCAGCCCTGGCTGGCAGTACCCCTGGGGTTTGAACCAAAGCCCTCCTGCTTCCCAAAGTGAGGAGCTCAGGGTTCCAGCACTGCGACCCCGGCCCCTTCCGTGTCCCTACCAGCCATCCTCGGTGCCCAGCCACACGGAGCTCTGATAGGCCTCAGGGTCAACGCTCAGCAGGTCCTCGAGGCTGCCCCTGGTGAAGGAGCCGCGGCTGGAGCGGCGAAGGGCTCGCCCATCCATTGGGCTGGTGCCGCAGGGACCGCCAGGCCCGAAGGAGCCCGACAGCGGCAGGAAGCCCGGCTCCTGCTCCTCCTCTGAACTGGTCGTCTCTGCCATGGCCTCCTTGGAGCTCGGGGTCTCCTCATCTGAGGGAGACAAAGGTCTCTGTCTCCACTGCCCTCTGCCAGGCCTGAGCCCTGATACCTTTCTGGGCCTCCGTCTCCCCTCAATGCACCCCTCTTGGCGATGTCCCTCCCGAGGGCCCTTCCGCAGCTGCTCTCCCCACCCCGAGGCCTCTGCATCAGCTCAGGTTCATTACCCTGCTGACAGCCCAGCGCTACAGGCTCCTAGTCCCAGCCTGGCCCCCTCCCATCGGCCGCCATACCATGGGCCAAGGGACCAGCCACTCCACACCCTACTCCATCTTCTCTAACTCGTCAGTCATTCCAGCATCTGGCCTGACTATCCCACTGTCTTCGGGGTCCTTGGTGTCAGCCCCTGCCCACCTTGCAGCCCCCTTGCTCTGTGTGCTGACGTCCTGAGACTTGATCCCAGGCCTTGGCTTACGCGGGACCCTTCTCACCCATCAGTACTCTTGGGCTGCCCCCCCTCTGGGCATCCACCCTGCCTGACGGCCCCACATTGGGCACTCACTGCCAAAGCTAGAGGAGATGGTGGACCGGCTGGCCTGGCTCTGCAGGGTCCCAGAGGGGCTGGGCGAAGACTCATCGTCTGAGTCACTGTCAAAGGGCACCAACTCCGGGCGGGGGTCACCCTCAGCAGGGCCTGGTGCCATCTCGAGGCCCGATCCGGCAATGGAGATGTGCAGGCAGGGCTGGGGCCCTGGCTCGGCCAGCATCCCTGCTTCCTCGTCTGCAGCCTCGACTTCCAGTTCTGGCCCAGGAGGCTCAGGTGCTGACTCCTGGGGGGTCCTCAGCGATGAAGGCCGCTCCCTGGGAGACCAAGGGGTGGGGATGAGAGCCCCCAGGAGCCCAAGCTCAGCCCCACCCCCTGGCAAGCCCCCCAGACCCCACACCATGGACATGCCCTCAAGGCCCCACCTACATCCTAGGGACACACCCACACCCACACCCACACCCACCCACACCCACTAGGAGGGACCTCGGTGTGTTGAGGTAGGAACTCAGTCCAGCAGCCCTGCCCAGGGCGGGCCTCACCGTTGGCAGTGGGGCTGCAGGCCTGGCACTGCCCCGATGCAGAGGATGCGAGCGGAGCAGACGGCGATGCAGGCCTCCACGTCGGGCT
>NW_005359225.1:3799351-3806875 GCF_000412655.1 Myotis brandtii
CAGGCTCAGCAGGCACACCTGGCCCACGTAGCCGTCACTGTTGCACACCCACACCTCCGGCGCGGGCTCTGGGCAGCTGCTCAGGGTTGGGGCCGCACAGGAGAACTGCCAACAACACCAATGGGGAAAGCAAACGGAGGAATCGCTGTGAGCTCCCCACAGCAGGGCAGGGAGGCAGGCCCACATGGGTGTGTATGGATCCCAACACAGATCATGGGACCAGGTGCAATATTCAGGCCATGTATGTAATACAAAACAGAAACACATGAGCACGTGCTGGCTTTGAATATGTGCCCCCACGGGACCCAGGCACCTGCACATACCTGCATGCCACTGCGTGTTTTCATGATGGGGATGGCCTTCAGGAACTCAGGGTCTAGGCAGCTTTTGCTGGATGCTACAGTGGGGATGGGCAGACAGACAGACACTGCTTAGCAGCCACCTCATCCTGGTTCCTACCTTGCCCATTTCCCTTCCTCCCCTGCCCCTCAGTCTCTCTTGAGGGAGAATGAGGTGGATGTGAATTATGCCCTGCTCGTCCCTGGCCTTATGCAGGAGATAGACCTAGAGGTCTCTAAGAATCTTCTAAGCCATGGACCTTGAACAACAGCTTTCCATGACCCAGGTTTCCCCCCAGTGTGTGTGGAGACGAGGAGTTCTTGCCATGCACTCCCACACGGGGCGCCTGACGTAAGCTGACCCTATCCGTGGACTCCCCTCCCTGCAGGGAGGCCCGGGGAAGCCCTGTTTTACTGCAGGCGTCTAGTCCACCCTCCCCCACAGGGGCTGGAGCACAGGACATGGCGGGCCTGGAATTTCTGGCTGCCAATGTCTCAGAGAGCCGTGTGGTGCTGCCCACTGCCCACTGCCCACTGCCTGGAGGTGCTGGGAGGAGGGCGCCAGGGTGGGCCCTGGCTTACCCAGTTTCCTCTTGGCCTCATCGAAGGCCTGCTCAAAGCCAAGGCGGGCGTCAGGGTGGGGGAACTCGAAGATGAAGGAGTCCGTGCCCTCGGGCCGCGTGGTACACAGCTCCAGCTTGGTCGGGGGGAAGGAAAGCGCATAGCACAGCGCCTGCTTCTCGGACAGGTCCCGGTGCATGGCGGCCGAGAGGTCCCGAAGCACGTCATCCAGGCTCTGTGGGGGGAAAGCCCAGGCCTCAGGCCCTCACATCTCCCCACAGCCTGCTCCTGCCCCGAGGATGAGGATGGGGACCTGCCTCTCCCTTCCACAGAAAGTGGGACTCTGTCGCCCCTCTTAGACCAAGAGGAAGTCTGCCTCCCCCCACAGACATGATGGGCCTCTCTCCTCCCTCAGCTGGGGATGGACCTGTGTCTCCACCTCAGGCTCGGGACACACTACTTCCCTCTGATGGGGTGAGGCTGTTTTCCCTCTTAGATGAGTGACAGGGATGTCCCCTCCCTCGGAGAGGCTCAGGGGATCCCCGCCCCCAACTGCAGGCAGCCTCAGGCAGAGGAGCAGACCTGGTGGGGGAAACCGAGGCTCTCGGAGAGCTTGCTCATCTGGCCCAGGGTGGTCAGGTCCTCGTCGAGGCGGCTGATGGCCTTCTGGATGTTCTCCCGATTGGTGGCTTGGGCTGCCCCTGTGGGACAGAGAAGGCCACGGACAGATCCAGAAACAGCCAAGGTCAAGGCTGGAAAGGCACTCCTCCCCTCAGCGCTCGACTTGCAGCTGGGTACAGGGACGGCCTCACCAACAGCAAACCCCACGTGCCCAAGAATAAAGCTCGCGGGCAGTTCGCAGAGAGCCCCAGGCCCGGGGGCAGGGGACTGGGCCAAGAGCTACACAGCACAGGCTGCGGGGCCCCGGAGAACCCCCTGGAAGAGCACAAATAACGAGCAGATGCCCTGCAGGTTGTGCGGCACCAGCTGACAAACTGGCCTGTGCAGAGGCAGCCGCCCACGGGGAGTCCAACGTGCTGACTACGGGACTCAGAGCCTCCACAAAGGAGGGAGCAATGAGCTGATGCCCTGGATTTCCCTGGTCCTCTATGCACCTCCCCTCTGCCGAGCAGCCGGCCCAGAGGCCAGCTCAGCACCCCACGCCCCGTGTGCCTGGCTGGGGTGCACGTGATAGCAGTGGAGTGTACTAGACAAGTCGGGGCTGGGAGGTCTCCTGTTCCTTCGGAGGGAAACGTCCCACAGCTCTCACCGTATGTTTTCTTCCATATGACCCTGCCCCACGCCTAGCCATAGCTGACTGGACCAAGACTGGACACTTGACCTAAAGATAGTCATGTTATCAGCTGGCCTGTTCCCTCATGAGAAGAGACGAAGTGGGCCAATAACCAGCTTGGATTCCTACACAGGGGCCTATGTGGGGCAGGCCTGGGTTCACCTAGGGCAGCGGTTCTCAACCTGTGGGTCGCGACCCCTTTGGCGGTCGAACGACCCTTTCACAGGGGTCACCTAAGACCATCCTGCATATCAGATATTTACATTAAGATTCATAACAGTAGCAACATTACAGTTATGAAATAGCAACAAAAATAATTTTATGGTTGTGGGTCACAACATGAGGAACTGTATTTAAAGGGCCAGAAGGTTGAGAACCACTGACCTAGGGGCTGATCGAGTCCCTTCCTCACCTCGGGGCCCACCCCAGCTGGTCTGAACTGCCTCCAGCCCAGAGGTGCCCACACCACCAATCTACACCAACCACCTCACTGAATAAGGTGAGCGGGGCATCCTGGGGCAACTAGGCCCAGAGCTGAGGGAGAAAGGCCGATCAGAAAAGGGCATGGTGGATCATGGGAGTTATAAGGAAGCAGAGAAAGCTAAGAGCAATGAGGAGAACAGAGAGAGAGAGAGAGAGAGAGAGAGAGAGAGAGAGAGAGACCACAGGAGCAGGTCCATAAAGCCGCCTCAGCTCCGACAGCCTCAGCCCCAAACAACACGGATCTTTCCAACCAGCCTTTCGCCTGCACTGACCTGAGGACACTTGAGTGAGTCTATGTTCCCTGTGCACAAAACTGCTGGACCAGAACTGTGCCCCATCACGTAACACGAGGTGCTTAAATGAGTCAATCAATGGTTAATAACAGGATGTCTGTGCTCCCTGAACCCCCCAGCCCAGCCCCACCCACGTTAGGCCCCTGCCTAGTCAGAAGGTGTCTTTGTGGACAGGTCCTGGTCTGGCTCGGTGGATGCCAACCACATCCTGTGTGTGCCAGACCCCTTATACTGGATGGGAAAGTAAGGACCCAGAGCAGAAAGCAGATGGAGAGGCAGCCAGCCTGGCCACGCTCACACCCACTAGGGGGGCTTCTCAGAGGAGGACCCCAACGCCCGAAACTCCGGAGCCAGCCCCACCTTTGATGATGTCTGCGTCTTCCAGCGGCAGCTTCCACAGCAGCTTGTATTTGCTGGCCGTGTCAATGACGCTGGCTGCCGTGTACCTGTGGGGAGCCACGGGGTGCTCAGGCCAGGGCAGGGGAGTGAGCCCTGAGAGGGACAACTGCTCCCACTTTCCCAGCCCCGCTCCACCCCCTCCCCCCCAGCCACTCACAGACTCATGGAGCTGCGCCGCAGGGAGCCTGACTTCCGCTTCAGGGTGGTGCAGACGATGAGGTCCGTGAACAGAAAGAGGGACCGGTCCTTCTTGCCACCGACTGCCTTCTGTGGGCCCAAGGCAGGATTCAGGCCCAGAGGCCCACCCTCCTGCCCACAGGCCCCAGGGGACAGCCAGGCCCAGGGAGGGGTGAGGACTCTCCCCCAGCTGCCCAGAGGCAGAGGCAGAGTTGGGACTCGACCTGGGGCGCCTGTTGGGGTGGAAGAGCAGGGAGAGCCGTGGGCAGCAGGTATGAGCAGACGTGTGAACAAAGTAGGCTGGGATGGGGACAAGCACGCAGACAACAGGGCGCTTCTTACCACTTCAATGACCATCTCCTGCCTCAGGAACCGCCGCTGCGGGGCCTGGAGCTGTGGGGCAGGAGGTACAGGGTGTCTCGCAGCAAATTATTAATCCTCATCCCATTCCCAGGCTCTGGAGGCCCCTCGGCCCCCCTCTAGGGCCAGGCCAGTGGAAGCAACACCCCATTCCCCCTCCCAACGCCGTCAGGCCATAGACACATGTTAGAGGCAGATGTGGAAGAGGAAGGGCGGACAGCGCTGTGGACGTGAACACAGCCATGTTCCAGGTGACCACAAATGGACAGAGGCATGGGCAGGGTGGGGCGGGGCTGCACGCACATCCTCCATGCCCTCGATGTGAGCCTCGATCTCCTGCAGGACGCGGGCGTGCCGCTCTGCCTCCTCCGCACTCCGCACGCCCTTGTTGATGCGTTCCGCCACCTGCTTGATGTTCCGCTGTGCGTCCAGCAGGAGTGGGTGGTCCGGGTGGTCCTCAGGGGTGTGCTTCAGGAGGTCCTGGGGTGGGAACAGGGACCAGATCTGTCTGCTTAGCTGCCCTGCTGGGCCCTGGCCCCACACTGACTCTGCAGCAGGCGGGACTATGGGCAGATGTCACAGAGGACTTCCTTTCCCACCAGAGCCCTGGGGACCCAGCCTCAGAGCCCCCGGCATCCCCACACGCCTCCAGGCCTTACCCACCTTCACCAGAAGCTCATAGCGTGGGATCCGCTGCACGGGCTTGATCATGAGGTCGGACAGCGCCTGCTTCTCCTTGTTCTCACGCATGCTTTGCTGAAATCCCAAACAGGGCGGATGGGCAGCTGCGTGAGGTATGACATGCAAAGAAGAGACTACCCAGGAAGCCCCTCCAGCTCAGCCTGAGGGCAGAAGTTGACCCTGGCTAGGGCTGTGGTGCCCAGGCTGGGAACTCCTGGGGTCCCCAAAGCTGGCCCAAGGTGAGGGTGGCTTCCATCCCCCCAGCCCTGGCCCACGGTACCTCTAGGAACTTGAGAAAGGCAGGCCTCGCCTCCTTAGCCACACGCACGGCATCCTTCGCGTTGAGAAAGTTATCAATGTAGGCAGAATAGATGTTGACCAGGACATCCTTGGAGAACTGTGGGTGAAGACACAGGTTGGGGACCCTCAAGGTGTCCCTTACTCCACCTCACCCTGTCCTGGTTTCCATTGATTCAAGAGTCAATGTTCTTTCATTGGTACAGCCCCTGAGAGATAAGGCATGTGCTCTTGTGTTGTGTGTACATGCTGTATGTGTGACTGTGTGATGAGATGTGTACATGTGCACAGACATACACACGTGTATCTTGTCTGCATGCCTGTCCGTCCGTGTGCCTGGATGTGTGCTGTGAGCTCAGACCAGGTTCTCTCACTTCCAACGGGGGCACTTCCATCCCTGGGTCTCCAACTCCACCAAGTCCAGGCAGGCAGGTCTCCCTCCTCCCTCTCCTCTGAGCAACACAGGCTTGTCCTAGCTGCTTGGCCTTTGCTCATGTAATTCCCTCCACCAGGAATGCCCTTCCCCTTCCACTCTCACCGTCCTCAGGGCTGGGCTCCAGCTCGGCCTCCTCCAGGAAGCAGCTCTGCCTGGAACTCATCGGGTCCCTGGCCTCCCCTGACCTCAGGACAAGTTTTCCCTCTCCAGGGAGACAGCTGCCCCATCCCACCCAAGCAAGCCCCGCTCAGGGAAGGCACACAGCTGGTGGCTACTACCTGCTGCTTGGCTGACAGCTGGGCTAAATGTCGGGGTTCTTGGTCAGAAGCCCTGGCTGGGAGCTGGGACACCCGGTTCCTGGGTCAGCTGCACTATGGATGACTGGGGGACCTGTGGTGGTGTTTCTGGTTCTCCTCTGAGCCTCCAAGCCCATGAGCCCTGCCCATTCCCAACTCCCCAGGTGTGCCTCAGGGTGGAGGCCGAAGCAGCTCAGGAAGGAAGACTGTCCCCACAAACTGCCCCCATCCTGGGACAGAGCAGCCTATGCTGACCCCTCCCCTGGAGGCAAGGACTCCTTTTGCACCCCATGCTCAGCATCAAGATCTGAGTGCCTGGCCCTGACCGGTTTGGCTCAGTGGATAGAGCATCAGCCTGCGGACTGAAGGGTCCCAGGTTCGATTCCGGTCAAGGGCATGTACCTTGGTTGCGGGCACATCCCCAGTAGGAGATGTGCAGGAGGCAGCTGATTGATGTTTCTCTCTCATCGATGTTTCTAACTCTCTATCCCTCTCCCTTCCTCTCTGTAAAAAAATCAATAAAATATATATTTTAAAAAAAAAGATCTGAGTGCCTGGCTGGTGTGGCTCAGTGATTGTCGACCTGTGAACCTGGAGGTCAGGGTTCAGTTCCCAGTCAGAGCACATGTTCAGCTTGTGGGCTCCAGCCCCAGTGTGGGGCGTGCAGGAGGCAGCCGATCAGTGATTCTCTCTCATCCTTGATGCTTCTCTCTCTCTCTCCCTCTCCTTTACTCTCTGAAATCAATAAAAATATAGAAGAAAAAAAAGATCTGAGTGACACCGAGGGTGGTGATGGGTCCTCTCCTTCACTCTCTGAAATCAATAAAAATACAGAAAAAAAAAAAAGATCTGAGTGACACCGAGGGTGGTGATGGGCTGGAGATGTCAGCACTCAAGCTGGGGTCCCATCACCGCCAGACCAAGGTTCTCATCACATCGGTTTCAGGGCAGCAGAGACCTTCGCAGACCTTCTTAGGCCCAAGGCCCACTCACATCCTCACAAACACATCCACATCCCATAAAATTAGATGTTCTTTTGTTCTGCTAGGACAATTTTTAGAAGGAGTTTTACAATGTTGCTTCTTGAAATGATTTGGCTCTGAGTAACTAATTTGCATTTGACTATAATTTATTCATCATCATCATGCATTCTCGGAAATTCTGGCAAAATAACAAATGAATTCTAAATTTAATAAAGAAAATGGCATATTATGTTTTACAGACATTTGGTTAAATGCTTATTAGTTTTGTTTTTTTAACATGTTTTTTAAAAACTGATTTTGGAGAAGGAAAGGGAGAAAGCAAGAGAGATAGAAACATCGAGGAGAAACATCGATCGGCTGCCTCCCGCACGCCCCCTACTGGGGATCAAGCCCGTAACCTGGGCATGTGCCCTGATCTAGAATAGAACCGGAACCTCCTGGTTCAAGGATTGATGCCCAGCTGGCATCTTTTTGAGTTTTGAAGCAATCCCTTTTCAAAGGTCCCAGTCCCTAATGCAGCTTTTTTTTTTTTAAATGAGCATTTATTTGAGCCAAACTGATGACATATGGCAGGGAGCAGGATCTCAAACGCTCCTGCAGGATCTTGGAAAGCGTGAAGGCAGAGGGTGAAAGGGAACACAGGGTGGGACAGAGCATGAGCTCTGGAACCACGTTTCTGGGGGTTGAACCCTGCACCACCTGCTCACTATGACTTTGATCAGGTTATCATATTTCTCTACCACAGAGCCATCAACTTTAAATTCAGGGTAATAATACCACCTTCTTCCTGGCGTTGTTGATAGATACAAGGTGGGGCAAAAGTAGGTTTACAGTTGTTCATATGGAAAACAATACAATAATTAATAAAACAAGAATAAATTGTTTCATGTACTCACAACTGTAGATCTACTTTTGCCCCCCCCTGT
>NW_005359225.1:3806936-3839650 GCF_000412655.1 Myotis brandtii
AAAAAAAAAAAAGACTGTACCCTTTTATGTAATGATGTTTACTTTGAATTTATATTAGTTCACACAAACACTCCATCCATGCTTTTGTTCCGGCCCTCCGGTCCAGTTTAAGAACCCATTGTGGCCCTCGAGTCAAAAAGTTTGCCCACCCCTGATCTAGACTAATGCCTGGCACATATTAAATGCTAAATAGTTAGCTATTATTATTGAAATATCTGGTGGAGAAAAGAGCTAGTCAAGGTAGGAGTTGAGGTTAGTACTAGCATCCCTTTGAGGTCTGGGGCAGCGTCGGCACCAATTCAGGGTCAGCAACCTGAGTTGGGTCCGGGATCAGGTCAGTGTCTGGTTGGGATGGGGCATCCCATCAAACCCTGGGATTGGGCAATGTCCAGGTTCAGATCAACCCAGGGTCTGCGGTCAGTGCCAGTGTCTGGTCAGGTTCTGGGATTACATCTGGGATCAGAGTCATTGCCCAGGTGAAGTGGAGTGAGGTGGGGTGAGGGGCCCACAGCAGCAGCCAGCCCCATCCAGGAGGGGCCTGAGGTGGCGAGGCTGTGGGGGCTGCAGCCGTAGGCAGCAGGGCCACTCACCGACTGGATGAGCAGGTCTCCCACCTTCTGCTGGGCGTGCCAGGTCTGCACGCAGTGCCGCACCTGCTCCAGGAACTGCTCGTGGTGCTCCAGGAGCTCCGGGATCTGGTCGAAAATCTCGTCCACCAGCGATGGGTCACACAGCAAGGAGTTCTCGGGCTGCTTCAGTGGCTGCATGTAGCCCTGGGGGACCCACGAGGTCAGTGTAGGTCCCCTCAGAGATGGCACCCAACCCGGTGGCATAGGTGCACACAGTCACCCAGGCCTGCAGCTCAGGGCCCTGCCTCTTGGATCTCCCTCATTAGACTCAGAGCTCTAGGAGGGAAATAGGAAGGCCTATCCGCATGCCCCGCACTGCACAGCCCGTGCCTGGCATAAGATGGGTGTGAGGGGCTCAGGAAAGGTTTGTTGGATGCATGGACAAGCAGATTTTGGAGTGAGGAAAGCAAGAAAACTGGGCTCCCTGGAGACCCATAGGTACACACTAAGTCAGCTAATGTTTTACTGAGCACTTACTATGTGCTGGGCACCGTGCAAGGACTGGGTGACACCAGTGAACAAAAAAGAGAAAAATCCCTGCCCTGAAAGGGTTTACAATCTAGTCAGATAAAATACACAAATAAAATAATAAATAAAAACAAAGCACATTTCATCAAATCTAAGATGTATCTTTAAGAAAAAAATTTGCTGTCAATTAAATGATGATATGCATTCAATTATAAAATGCACCTTGATTTCAGAGATGTGAACATGTGAAGAACGGGTCTCAGAACTGACTACCTGTGGACATCACCTGGTAAGTCTCAAGATGATAACCGCTGTGGGGAAATGAAGCAGGGGAGGCATGGAGGCCAAACGGGAAGTTACTGAGGCTGCTAGTGACACTATCTGAGCATTATTTTAACAGTTTTCAGATCTGCTAGTCAGTCTGTGACTAAACCTGTTTTTCACTTCAAATCTGCATTCAGTGGTGTGTCCTGCACATAAACAGCCCTTGCTCGTGGAGAGGCCGCCCTCTACTGGCCCGAACTGTAACTGCAGGCCAAAAAACCCTGAAGAAGTATACTGTAGTATTCAACATTGTAATAAAATGTATATTAAACATTTTAAAAATCTGGCTTGTTTTGTAAGAAAAATTCCAGAAAGTAATGCTCAACAGAATCCTCTCACGTGGCTTGGATTCTGAAAGGGCCAGGGGTGATGGTGAGGAGACAGGCTGGCAGCCTTCCTCTCTCAGCACTGGCCAGTCGGAGCCAGGGAATCTGACTCCTCTACCTCATATAAGTGGAATCACACAGTATTTGTCCTTTTGTGACTAACTTATTTCATTGAGCATAATGTCCTCAAGGCTGATCTATATTGTAGCATGTGTCAGAATTTCCTTCCTTTTTAAGGCTGAACAACATCCTGTTGTTAGGTACATACTCTCTGTGCACTTTTGCATCATCATTTGTCCTCATGTGTGGTCTGTGTGTCTGGTTACTGCTGGTCTCTGCCACAGACTGTGAGCTCCAGGAGACAGGAGCTTCTCTCTCATGCTCACTGGTGGTTCAGCAGCGAAGCAGGTGCTCCGGAGGGGTTTGTGGAGTGAATTAATGAATGTTGCCAGGGCTCTACCTCCTGCCCTTTGCTCTCACTCTGCCCAGGTGGCTTGAACAAACTCACCCTTAACTGTGAATGCCAGGCCCCACTTCAGCTGAGACCATGCTCTCCATCCTGGGCCCCAGACCCGCTGGTGCATCTCGGCTCCTGGGCTATCCTATTCCCACACTCCCTGTTTCTGAACCCAAGCTCACCATCTTGCCCCACCTTTCCCAGGTGGGGCTCCATTAGTGCCTCAGTCGCCAAGGCTAGGGGCCCGGGCATCATGCTGCGCTTCCCCACCTCACCCCCTACAGCCAACCAGTTACCATGCCTGGCCTGACCAACCCACCTCTTAAATGTCTGTCCCCAACTCTCTCTCCCAGCAGCCTCTGCGCTGGTCCTGGCCTCTCCTCCCTCGCCTGACCTCAGTGACTTTGACCCGGCCTCCTCTTCTGCTACCCACCTTCCCAGGAGTCAACAGACTTTGTAAAGCATCAGTCATGCTATACACTGCCCCTGCTCAAAGCCCTTCACTGACTCCCCAAGACCCTCGACAGAGTCCAAACCCTCTTCCTGGTATTCAAGACCCCTACCCTGTGGCCCCTGCTGGCCCCCTCAGCGTCACCATAGGACCAACCCCTGGGCTCTGCGCTGGCCACACGGACCTCTGGATGTTCTCCTTACTGGACTGTGCACATGCTGTTCCTGCTGCGGAGAAGACAGTTCAGGAGGAAGCCAGATGTCCTCCCGGGAAAATGCGCTGATCCCATGACGTACAGTTGCCCCTTCGATGCCTCAGGAGTGCCCACAGACTCACCTAGGCCCCCAGCAGGACTGAGAGCTCCTGTGGCAGCGGCTTGTCTCTCGTTTATCCCTGTGTTTCCTGCCCCTGGAGGGCCTCACGTGCAGGAGCTTAACGTTTCATTCCCCTCAACAAACACTTGCTCAGGCCATGAATAAAATGGAGAGGGGGTACACCAGAGGGCTTTACAACCCAAGCTCAGACTCCGGCTGCCTTGGGGAGTTGGAAGGGCAGTGGGTGAAGGAGCCTGTGCCCTGGCGTAGCCTGGTCTGGCCTCATGAAGGCCCTTTGCATTCTCTCCTGCCCTAGAGGAGGCTTCCACCCCTGGGGTAGCCACCTGGGGAGTTCTCTACGGAGGGCGGTGTGTCCCAGCATCACTCCTCTCTACCTCTGACCTCGGCTCCCTGTCCATGAAGTGGGAGCCTGGGAGGGCTGTGAGCCTCACCTGCATCAGGGTGCGCAGCGACTCCACATACGACTGCTCCGTGTCCAGCAGGGTCATGGTCACGTGCTTCCGCATGTCCTGGGAAACAGAAGGTAAAGGGTGGGCAGTGCACATGGGCCCAGAGGGCCCACCCACACCCTCTCCCTGGCCTTTACGGTTTGCCACCACCCAGGGCTGCTGGCTGTGCTCCAAGGTGCCCTGGACCTCCATTATGCCAGCTCTCTGCTCACAGGCTCCTACTGCGGGGAGGACCCTGCCCTGCATCTCCCTCCTCCCCAGAGTGCGCCTGGCTCTTCCAACCCCTCCCACGGTTGTTTACTTTTGGGCTCCCCTTCTGGGCTTCTGAGAAGGACTCAAAAAAAAAAAAATCAATAACCTCTCGCATTTGCAAAAAGGAGGATGCCTCCAGGCCACCCCCCACTCCAGCTGCCAATTCTGAAAACCCCACCTTCAGGCTCAGTGCTGTGGGGTCAGACCCCACCTGGTTGTGCTTCCCCCTGAGAGTAAAAACGGTTACCCCTGCTACAGGTGAAGACAAGATGGCCCAGAGAGATGAGGCTGGCCCCAAAAGTCAGAGCCGGGAGGGGGCAGGATCAGACGCTCTCAGACAAGGCTGGGTCCCAGTTCTCTCATTAAGAGCTTAACTGAGCCCTACTCTGTGTTAGGCTCTGTTCTAAGCATTATATATTATTTCATCTCTCTGACCACCCTGTGAGGTAGATATTACTATTCTTCCCGTTTTAAAAACGAGGAAAAGGAGACCCAAGCACCAATGCCTCCATTCTGAAAATCTGATGAATTGTAGTAGTGTCCCTTTGGGATTTCCCCAACTCTGCACCCACACCCGCAGGGGCAGGGTGTGCACCCCTGACAGGGCAGCCCCTATTCTGTGGGAAGACTTTTCTGGAAACCAGACTGGGATGCCTTCCCTGTGTCCAACTTCCTGGGACTCACTTCCTACCGCTCCTTGCCAGCAATCCCTGTGCCTCTGTGGCCCCTCCTCCAGGAAGCCTTCCCAGGCAGACTCCATCCCCGTCTCCTGTAAGTCTTTGGAGTGGTCCTGAGCCAGGCCCCTAACTCCTCTGGGTCCCAGATCGCTGGGGCTTATTCTTCCCTCTCCACTCCCTCCCAGGCCTCAGCTTGCCCAGAACATCTACCTCAGGATCCAGCTACCAAGGCCTGCTGATCTGAGTGCACAGGGCAACGCAAGCTGAGTGTCCTTGTCTGCAGCATCCCTCCATCCCCACCCCAAGGAGGCCCTCAGGGTAGGGATTCACAGCGGTGCCCAGGGTCTCTGTCAGCTGAGCAGACCCAAGCCCAGGACTGTCCAGCCTCCTGTTCCAGCCACTGCTCACCCCTTTGGCTTGTGGTATGCCTGCCTCAGGCCCCTGCCCCCGCCCCCACCTCTGACTCAGGGACTCAGGGCTTAGGCATGTCCTCAAACCTGTCCTATAATGAAGCAAACTCAGAAAAGTGGGCTCTTATTCTAGGAGATCTGGGGTGGGGTGGGTGCTGACACCCCCTTCGGCCCTGTGCTCTGTTGGATGAGAAGGCACCAGGCCCTGCCTCAGAGCCGCCAGCTTCAGACCATCTATTCACAGCGCTTCTGAGACTGTTAAAAACAATCAGAGCAGCTTCCAGTAGAAGGTAGCATGAGCTGGGCCCACCCTAGGATGGAGTTTGGGAGAGCATCCAGGCCCAAGGAAAAGCCCAGATCACCCCCTTCCCCTTGTCCCCCAGGGGCATCTCAGCACTTCACAGATATGGCCTCATTCCAGTCTCACACTCAGAGTTCTATGACATAGGTATTGTCATCTTCACTTCCTATAGGTGAGGAAGTCAAGTTAGAGAGGTGGCATGGCTGGCCCAGGTCACACAGCCAGAGCCCCGTCCTGTAGGGCCAGGACCAGCATCCCCTCAGCTGCCTCAATCTGACTCTTAGGGCCCCAGCACCTGGAGTTCTTGCCCAGACTGACCAGCCAGCTGCGGGCCATGGGGTCTCCAGCTCGGACCTTACCAGCTATGAGACTTGGGTGGTTACCTAAGCACTTGAGTTTCCACATTCTCCTCTACAAAATGGAATAATACCTCCCTCCCAGAACTGTGAAAACAAAGACACAAGGAGAGAACAGCGCTCTCCAAACACACTGGGCCTGCACGATCCCGTCTTCCTCCACCTCAGCGAGGCATTTATCTATGTCCGTCTCCCTGCTGGTCACAGGGCTCCCTGAGAGTCGGACCGGGCCTTAGGGGCACTTACTCCCCTGGCCCAGCCCTGCCAGGCTCAGCAGTGAGGGTCATGCAGGGAGGCCTCCTAAGGGAGGCAGGGCTGATGCTGGGCCATTAGGCCCGGAGGCTGGGGCAATTCATGCAGGGAGGCTGTCTTTGCAGTGCCTGCCTTTCCCAGCCTCCTCTCTGCTTAAAAGCACAGCAGGCTGTCACTCAGCTGTCAGGTAGAAGCACAGAAAACAAGGCCAGCTCCCTGTCACTGCACAAGCACCCTCTGCACATGCCCAGACACGGGTGAGTGTATGTGGGGGTGGGGGCTGAGGGGAAGCAGCGATGGGCAATGCAGCTGTCAACCAGATCAGCAGGCCCACCTGTTCTGGGCGGGACAGCCCTGTAGGCCCAGCCTCCCCTCCGAGTCCCTCATCCCTCAACAGCCCCAGCCCCAGCCCCAGCCCTTCACTACATGGGACGCTGAAGTGGGAAGGGAGGTGGGGGCTGAAGGGGTACAGCAGGAAGAGGGGGGAGGGGGGCTCCTCCTACCTGTGTGCCTGGGACATCACGACCCAAACCGGAGGCCCCAATAAACAGGGCATGAAGACAGAGACACATGCACGCAGAGAGAAGCCACAAAGGCCAGACACTCCACAAAGAGACAAAAAATGCAGCCGTCACCCAGCTGAGAACCAGGGCCTTCAGCCCAAAGACGAGTTGGTGGAGAGAGAAACATACAACCTAGCACAGGAAGGAAGACAGAACCACAGCCCCCACTGGAGTTGGGAGAGCAGATGGATCCAGGCCCAGACACACGAAGCCATGGACACAGCCCCTGAAGCCTCCTCTCCTCCTTAGGGAGCACATGCTGACCCAGGAACGGACACCTCAGCGGGACACCTCCAGGGCCTGTGGGTGCAGTGGCAGGGCGGCCCCCTCCCCTCTCAGCACATACATACACACATACTAGTACACACACACACACATACTAGCACATACACACACACACACCTGCAGACTCCCTCAGGCCCCTTCTTGAGCCGCGGACCCAGGCCACCCCAGGCCAGGGTCGCTCACTGCTGACCATATCACTGCATGCTGAAGCACTACTAGGTCTCGCTAGGCTGGGTCTCAGGGTGCAGGCCTCCCATCCCAGCTGAGTTTGCCAGCCCTTCTGCCATCCTAAGCTTGCATCCTGGTGGCACCAAACCTCCGTGCTCTGCAGCCACACCACTGCTGCCTGGGCCCCTCACATACCTCCAATCCTCCCTGCCCCCATCCCTTGCCACGGAGCCACCACCCCCCGGGTCAGGCAGCTGATGTATCTGATCCTATGTCCCCCGATCCTGCGCCCCAGCATCTGTCCATGTTTCCCCCAGTCCTGGGTCAGATGGATTTTAGGCCTTGGCCCAAGTGCCTGGCTGCCCCTCCCTCTCCCGGTACCTGGGCCTCCCCAGGTTCCTCAGCGTCTGCGCTGCTGTTCTCGGCGGGCTCCCCGGAGGCGGCGGCCGGGCCCAGATCGCGCATGTCTTCCAGCGCGATGGTGAACTGGGCCAGGGTCTTCACCATCTGCAGCATACGGCCGACCTGCCACCCGGGGGGGAGGGGACAACATCTACCTCAGGATCCAGCTACCAAGGCCTGCTGATCTGAGTGCACAGGGCAACGCAAGCTGAGTGTCCTTGTCTGCAGCATCCCTCCATCCCCACCCCAAGGAGGCCCTCAGGGTAGGGATTCACAGCGGTGCCCAGGGTCTCTGTCAGCTGAGCAGACCCAAGCCCAGGACTGTCCAGCCTCCTGTTCCAGCCACTGCTCACCCCTTTGGCTTGTGGTATGCCTGCCTCAGGCCCCTGCCCCCGCCCCCACCTCTGACTCAGGGACTCAGGGCTTAGGCATGTCCTCAAACCTGTCCTATAATGAAGCAAACTCAGAAAAGTGGGCTCTTATTCTAGGAGATCTGGGGTGGGGTGGGTGCTGACACCCCCTTCGGCCCTGTGCTCTGTTGGATGAGAAGGCACCAGGCCCTGCCTCAGAGCCGCCAGCTTCAGACCATCTATTCACAGCGCTTCTCTGAGACTGTAAAACAATCAGAGCAGCTTCCAGTAGAAGGTAGCATGAGCTGGGCCCACCCTAGGATGGAGTTTGGGAGAGCATCCAGGCCCAAAGAAAAGCCCAGATCACCCCCCTCCCCTTGTCCCCCAGGGACATCTCAGCACTTCACAGATATGGCCTCATTCCAGCCTCACACTCAGAGTTCTATGACATAGGTATTGTCATCTTCACTTCCTATAGGTGAGGAAGTCAAGTTAGAGAGGTGGCATGGCTGGCCCAGGTCACACAGCCAGAGCCCCGTCCTGTAGGGCCAGGACCAGCATCCCCTCAGCTGCCTCAATCTGACTCTTAGGGCCCCAGCACCCGGAGTTCTTGCCCAGACTGACCAGCCAACTGCGGGCCATGGGGTCTCCAGCTCGGACCTTACCAGCTATGAGACTTGGGTGGTTACCTAAGCACTTGAGTTTCCACATTCTCCTCTACAAAATGGAATAATACCTCCCTCCCAGAACTGTGAAAACAAAGACACAAGGAGAGAACAGCGCTCTCCAAACACACTGGGCCTGCACGATCCCGTCTTCCTCCACCTCAGCGAGGCATTTATCTATGTCCGTCTCCCTGCTGGTCACAGGGCTCCCTGAGAGTCGGACCGGGCCTTAGGGGCACTTACTCCCCTGGCCCAGCCCTGCCAGGCTCAGCAGTGAGGGTCATGCAGGGAGGCCTCCTAAGGGAGGCAGGGCTGATGCTGGGCCATTAGGCCCGGAGGCTGGGGCAATTCATGCAGGGAGGCTGTCTTTGCAGTGCCTGCCTTTCCCAGCCTCCTCTCTGCTTAAAAGCACAGCAGGCTGTCACTCAGCTGTCAGGTAGAAGCACAGAAAACAAGGCCAGCTCCCTGTCACTGCACAAGCACCCTCTGCACATGCCCAGACACGGGTGAGTGTATGTGGGGGTGGGGGCTGAGGGGAAGCAGCGATGGGCAATGCAGCTGTCAACCAGATCAGCAGGCCCACCTGTTCTGGGCGGGACAGCCCTGTAGGCCCAGCCTCCCCTCCGAGTCCCTCATCCCTCAACAGCCCCAGCCCTAGCCCTTCACTACATGGGGTGCTGAAGTGGGAAGGGAGGTGGGGGCTGAAGGGGTACAGCAGGAAGAGGGGGGAGGGGGGCTCCTCCTACCTGTGTGCCTGGGACATCACGACCCAAACCGGAGGCCCCAATAAACAGGGCATGAAGACAGAGACACATGCACGCAGAGAGAAGCCACAAAGGCCAGACACTCCACAAAGAGACAAAAAATGCAGCCGTCACCCAGCTGAGAACCAGGGCCTTCAGCCCAAAGACGAGTTGGTGGAGAGAGAAACATACAACCTAGCACAGGAAGGAAGACAGAACCACAGCCCCCACTGGAGTTGGGAGAGCAGATGGATCCAGGCCCAGACACACGAAGCCATGGACACAGCCCCTGAAGCCTCCTCTCCTCCTTAGGGAGCACATGCTGACCCAGGAACGGACACCTCAGCGGGACACCTCCAGGGCCTGTGGGTGCAGTGGCAGGGCGGCCCCCTCCCCTCTCAGCACATACATACACACATACTAGTACACACACACACACATATGCACACAGCCAAACACACATACACACACATATACAAATACACAGAGATACACGCAACACACAGACATACATACATACATACATACATACACAGCCACACATACACATACACACAGACACACACACAGCCAAACACACACATATACACATACACACAGCCAGACACACACATATACACACAGTTAGACACACACATACTAGTATACACACACAGAGAGACACACAGACACACACAAACACATGTGCACGTACACACGCAACACTGAATGGGACAGCCGCGCTCGAGTTCATGAAGACTTGGTCTTGACAGTCCTCACTTCAGTGAAACGACTTTCCGGGAGTAAAGCTCATTTGGGAAGACACGGAGCCACCGGGACCACAGGGCCTCGCCTGGCTGGCGGGAGAACAGACGGCGAGGGGGCTGCGGGTCCTCTCACATCGAGGTTTCGCGCTCTCTCCCCCTCCCTCTCTCTATAGAATCAATAAAAACATCCTCAGGTGAGGATTTTGAAAAGTCTAACATTTGATACACGAGACCCCGCCCCCCCCAACGCACAGCGCGGCCCAACCGGGTCTCTCCGGTCCAGCGGACACATCGCCTCTGAGCACACACAAGTCGGTGCACGCCCACGGGCAAAGGCGAGTACACTCGGTGACGCACTTTTTGTCCACACCTGTCCCCACGGAGGCACACACAGGAGCATCACATACCTACACAGAACAGGCCACATACATGGACACCTGCTCTCCTGCCTAGATTCGTATCCACGCGTGGGTGAGAGCCAAGAGCACAGACATCAACATAGTCCTGTACAAACCTAAACCCTGACAAGCATGACCCCGACCCTGTGCAGCACACAGGTGCACACGTGTTTCCATGTTCACACTACTATAGCCAGACACAGACATATTTAGAGATGCACACAGACGCCTTCCCGAACACGGACAGTGTCCTCCCCTGGCGAGCACTCGGGCCTGACAGAGGGGCTACCAGGGAAGGGCCCACCCCTAGTATCCCTCCTCCCACCCCACCCAGCCGACCAGTGTCCTGTAGTGGAAATAGTCCTAGGAGAGTTCAGTCCTATCCCTCTCCACCCCCCACAACCCACCCCCATGGGGAGGGGCTCAGGCATTTACACCCCGCACCACCACCGGTCCCTCAAATCCCAGGTACTGTCAGATCCTATCCCAGACCCCTTAACCAGGACGGGGAGGGGGTCGCGGGGTGAACTTGTTTTGCACCAGCTCCCACCCCCCACCAGGGGGCCGCTGGTACACCCTGCAGCTGACTGGGGGGAACCCTTTGCTGTGCCTCAGCTCTGGCTGGCTTCAGACTTCATGCTTCCCTGTGTACTGAGAGCTCCCACGCTCACCAAACCCTCAACTGACTCCCTCCTTCAAACCTGCTTGTAGCTGGATTTCCTGCACAGTGGAGACCTCCTGACTCCATCAACCAAACTCTCTCCATCCACCGCCTCCCACCTCCCCTGCTTAATAACTTCATCACTTCTGTTTTAACTTCTAGAAGCAGACCAGACTCTCCTGCCTCACTCAGGGTCTTGGCCCAGGCCTTTTCCCTCTCCTCGGGAGCACTTTTTCTTTTCTTTTAAGACTGTCTTAGTGCAAATGTTACCTCCTCAGGGAAGCCCTCCCTGATCCAGATTAGGTCAGGTGCACTTGCTCTCAGATTCTCAGTTTTTCTTAACCAGGTGTCATTGTTTGTAATTTACATTTGAGCAACTGCCAGATTGATGCCCACCCCTGGGAACTGCAGCTTACCCCTGGGCCATCCCACCCTGCACAGAGCGCTGGCTAATACACACCCCCCCACTAACTCTTCCTTTTCCCTTCTCCTCACACAGCAAGCCAGCCCAAAGTTCCCGCTCACAACCTTCCCTGGCATCCCCCAACCTCTCCACTGGCCCTTTCAGCCTCCTATCCCCCACTGTCTCCCCGCCCCCCATTCAGCCCTCAACCGGGTGAGTCCACCCCCAACCCATCCAAGGGAATTATTCCTCATCCTCTCCTGAGAAGGCAGGACTCAGGCTCTGGCAGCACAGGCCAGCTCAGAGTCCAAAATGTCTAACACTAAAAATTTAACTCCCCAATAGACAGCTCCCAAGTAGCCAATAGTCAAAACAGGACCAGAGAATTCCCCGAGAGAACCACTGTGACCCACACCTGGCAGCAGGCCCCAAAGCAGTGAGCACCACACAGGTGGGGATGCTCCCAGAGGCTGCACTCGGCGGCAGAGCCTGACACCTGAGAGGTGCCTGCCAAGTGCTAAGTTTGTGCCACATAAGTGATGGGCGAACTTCTCTGTCTCCCCTAGGTTCCAGGAGGGCCCGGCCCACAGTGACTGTTGAATCAATCTGCTGAATGAAAGAATGAATGAAGGGCCTGGCCAGGCATAACTCAGTGCTTGAGCATAGACCAGTGATGGCGAACCTTCTGAGCTCGGCGTGTCAGCATTTTGAAAAACCCTAACTTATCTCTGGTGCCGTGTCACATATAGAAATTTTTTGATATTTGCAACCATAGTAAAACAAAGACATATTTTTGATATTTATTTTATATATTTAAATGCCATTTAACAAAGAAAAATCAACCACAAAAATGAGTTCGCGTGTCACCTCTGACACGCGTGTCATAGGTTCGCCATCACTGGCATAGACCTATGAACCAGGAGGTCACGGTTCAATTCCCAGTCAGGGCACATGCCCTGGTTGCAGGCTCAATCCCCGGTGGGGGTGTGTCTGTGTGTGCAGGAGGCAGGCGAGCAATGATTCTCTCTCATCCTTGAAGTTTCTATCTCTCTCTCCCTCTCCCTTCCCTCTGAAATCAATAAAAATATATATTTTTTAAAAGAATGAATGAAGGCATGAGCGTGTGCTCTGTACAAACTGCCCTTCTGGTCCCACTCTGCAGTCGTTCTCCAAGTGTGGTCCCTGGACCAAGAGCTTCATGCCTCCTGGAAATATATTAGGAATTCTCAGCTCCCCCAACACCCTACTTACTGATCTAAAACTCTGGAGTGGGGCCCAGCAATCTGTGCACTGGCAGCATGAACTTCAGCACCTACAGCCTGTCTGGTCACCACATCCTGCTCTGGGAGTGGGTTCTTGCCCAGCCCCCTCTGCCCCCGGGAGGCAGGAACAAGGGTCCTTCTCTGCCTCCAGTTTGGACCAAGAAAACCAGTGAGTCCTCTGCCTCTTACCCTCCCAATGGCATGGACTGTGGGCTTCCCGGGGGCGAGGCCTGCTCCTCCTCCCTCTCCTCTCAGGGCTGGACACAGGGGGCAGACACTGGGACAGCCAGGCCAACTGACTGAGTTACGGTTTGAGCAAGGAGGATGGACACACCTCTTGATCTAATCCAAACAGCCAGGAACCAAAAATAATCCTATACCAGCATGCGGGCTCGTGGTCAGCAGGCCACCCCTGGTCCACTGCTCGATCATTATAGCTATTTAATCCACCATTAGCTTTCATTCAGAACACCTTTTCCCCCACCTGACCCTCTCCAGCTGTATAGGGCCTCATTTCCTGAGTAGTTGGGGGGGGGGGGGGCGGGAGGCATAGCTTGGGCTCGTAAGTGAGGTGTATCCATTCCCTCAACAGCTCCAGCAGGCCTGGTCCTGCAGAAATAAATCCACTCTGGCTGGTATCTAGGAGCTCTCAGACCACACTCAGAAGGCTCAGCAGAGGGAGTCACTGCTGCCTTGGGGGTACAGGGAGGGCTTCCTATAGGAGGCAGGGTTTGAACAAGGTCCTGAGGTCAAGAAATCTAAAGATATGTGGGCGCCCAGCCTGGAGAAGGGGGTGGGGATTGGTGCCAAAGGCACTGCTTGCTGCTGTTTCATTAAAGATGGCTAATTAGATCCCAGCCTGTTGCCATGGCAACAAAGGGGTGGGTGAGAATATGAAAGGAAGCTGATAGAAGGACCAGGAACACACAGCTGTGTAATTAGGATGTCCAGGGTGTCCATATCGCAGCACTGGAGCCTGGAGGCTGTCAGGTGAGGGACTGAGGTGGGGCTAGGGAACACCTTGTGTAGGTCTGGTTCTGTTGTTCCTCTGAGCTCCTGTTTCAGGCACTGATTTTTCCTTTTGGGTCCCTGCAGTTGTTTGGGTGAGTCTGGCTCAGGACAGTTTTTGTAAGTGTATGAGGTGCTTGGTAAAGGTCTACCCAGCCCTCCTCTCCACACCTCACACCCCACACCCCACCACAACACATACACCCCTTCTCCCTACCATGTGCCATCCCTGAGAAATACCAAACCCTCCCTACCTCCACCAGGTCTGCTGATAGCTTCCTCATCTCCAACAGAAGCCCCAAACCTTGCTTGCCTGCCTCTGAACACACCCCCACCCTGCACTGGGGCACTGCCCACTTGGGGCCACTTGGTCTTACAGCTGGTGCTCGACCAATTGGGGACCCAATGATGAGAAAGGACAGATGGAAGGACAAATGGATGGATAATGAATGGCTGAATAAGTGAAAGGATGGAATGATGATAGAGGAGTAAATAAATGGGTTGGTGAACAGAATGATGAATGAAATGACAAATGAATGGAGGCACAGATACATATTTCAATAGTAGTTCACTGAGTTTTATTTTATTCCTTTGTTGACTAGTTCAATAAATATGTATTGAGTACCTTCTAGGTACCGAGCACTGTGCTAGGGATTAAAGGTAAGAAAAGAGGACTGTGCCTGCTGGGCACAACAGTCTGTGAAGGAATTGAAAAAGAAATGACAAGTGCAGTGCAGGTTTATGAAGGAGAAATGCAGGCTCTGAGGCAAGGGTCCCGTCTAGCCTTCACATCTGCGTGGCTCTATAGAAATATTTGCCAGGAGAGTCTGGGTTCCGGGGCCACCCAAACTGGAACACTGGGAGCTCCATAATCTTAGAATTCTCACCACCACTAATGCTGTTTGAACATTTGTCAGGTGCCAGGCATCCCAGGGCTTTCCAAACCCTGGCTGGCTCCTTTAATCCCCAAAGCACCCCAATATCAAAGGATGGTTGGTTACTGTTACTCCCCATTGAAGGTTCAGGGGGGTCACCTTACTGGAAAGGGGAGGAGACCAGTGGCTGCCTCCAGGCCCCATGTCCCCTTTTTTTTTTTTCATCTTCACCAGAGGATATGCTTAGAGAGAGGAAAGGGGAGAGGAGGAGAGAGGGGGGAGGGGAAGAAGAAGAGAGAGAAACATCGATCTGCTGCCTTCGCCACTCTGGAGACCGGGGATCCAACCCGCAACCTAGGCAGGCGCCCTGACCCCAGAATCGAACCAGCAGCCCTGGCAACACTTGGGTGCACCACAGGCTGACGTTCAACATGAGGGTGTGTTCAGAGGCAGACAAGCCACTGAGCCACTCTAGCTGGGCTTGTTTTTTATAGGCCCCATGTTGTTAAACCCACCACCTCCCGGGAGAACCCCCTCCACCTCCCCTGGCCTCACGCACTCAGCTCAGCCTCATTTGTGTTGAGACAGTGACCCAGCAGGTGCTCCTGACGCAGGTGGTTTTGGTGGGAGACAAAATGCCGCCCATGAGCCATGCAAGCCACTGAACCACTCTAGCTGGGCTTATTTTTTATAGGCCCCATGTTGTTAAACCCACCACCTCCTGGGAGAACCCCCTCCACCTCCCCTGGCCTCACGCACTCAGCTCAGCCTCATTTGTGTTGAGACAGTGACCCAGCAGGTGCTCCTGACGCAGGTGGTTTTGGTGGGAGACAAAATGCCGCCCATGAGCCATGCGGAGATCCTCTTTGCTGGGAACCGAGCCCTGGCTAGTAGTCCACACGGGCCACCTGACGCTCCTGACCCCACGCGTGTCCATGGACACGGAGTCAGTACCGGATGTTCGCAATCTAATGGGCCATCCATTTCACTGATGGCCACTCATGTCCTTAGCTTCATCAATGAGACAAAGGTTCCAGAAGAGGGACTTCTCGGTATAAAGATTGAGGGCCAACTTGAACAAGAGAGCTGGGGCTCAAATTCTGGCTCTACCATGTACTCATGATGTGACTTGAACCAGATTCTTCCCCTCCTGGGGCCTCGTGTCTCCATTTGTTCCTGAGACCCCTTCCCTCTTCTTCCCTCTCTTCCCCAGGCAGTCCCACGTCATAGCCTGTCCCCTGCGAACCCTCCCTTCTGGAAGGAAGAGTCGAGGCTCCACAGAGTTCCCAGGCTTCATAGGCAGCTGCAAGGGCAGTGTCCAAGCCACAGGCTCCCCTGGGACTGGCTGTTCCGGGTAGGCCCCAGAATTCTGTGGAATGAGCTTTGGGGATAGAAAGGAGAGATCAAGTGCCTCAGGAGCCTCAGGTCCTTCCTGTCCAAGGGCCACTGCCCTGCTTAGGTGGGCCTCTGTGTGCACTTGGAGGTGCGGCTATGACTGACACGACATGGGTCCCATGGGACACATCCATGTGTCTGTGTATGCCCGTCAGTGGTCTAGTGCAGCCGTCCTCGGACCACCGGTTGGCGACCGCTGGTCTGGTGCACAGCTTGTCTGTGGGTGATGGTCCTTGCAGTTCTGTGGCAGAGTTGGAAAATGAAGGGACCACTCCAATAATAACCCAAAATAGCTATAACTCCTGTTTACTAAAAACTTACTACGTGCCAGGCAGGAGCTAAGTACTTTACATCACTCTCATTTCATTGACTGAGTTATTATTTCATTGATAAATACCCCCTCATCATCCCAGGGAGGTGCGGCAGACTGCATTTCTCGGCGAGCTATCACATTTCCCACCCCACATGCTCTTCTGACAGTGAGGCACTGGCCCTCTTCCCACAGAGCGATGAGGGTTAAGTCCCCTCTCCTTGAAACTGGATGGACCTTTGTGACTGCCATGGCCGAAGAGGACAGCAGAGGGATACTCTGTGACATCCAAAGCCAGGCCATACAAATGCCATGTACAGTCAACTCTTGATTTTGCGGACCTCGATTTAACAAATTTCAGATTTAACAGACAAAATTTCTCATCCATGTCATGTGAAAATTAACACCCTGTTAATTTAAAAAATGCTATTAACCAAGATTTGCTTATCACTAACTTAACAGGTTTTTTTGGTTATTAATTCACTGTTATTTTTAACAAATTTTTAGCGAATAGGCCAAAAGTTGGAAAAAACACTGTAGTAATTTCGCTGACATTAAATATTACATATGTATAACTATAGTCTACATATTTAAATCCAAGAGTCACCACTCATAAACGATGTTGAGCAAATTATTAGCAGGTGATCACACCAGGCCCCTTGTGGTAACTGGCTCCCTCGTTGTATGGTGTGACTTTTACAGCGATTTTAACAGTGGGGGCTGATGTTCTGACATGCGCTAAGCCACGCCCAGCCGTGTGCAGTGGTTTACCTGAGATGACTGGTGAATGCACGCTTTTACTAGACCTATTCAGCATAAATTTAAAATTACTGTAATACATATAGAAAATTTGTCTGTGAAATTAAACTTTTCATAAGTACTTAATTTTAAAAAATACATATTTTTATTGATTTCAGAGAGGAAGAGAGGAGCGAGAGAGAAGAAACATCAATGATGAGGGAGAATCATGGATCGGCTGAAACAACGATGAGGGAGAATCATGGATCGGCTGCCTCCTGCACGCCCCACACTGGGGATTGAGTCCACAATCCAGGCATGTGCCCTGACCGGGAATCAAACCATGACCTCCTGGTTCATACGTTGATGCTCAACCACTGAGCCACGCTGGCCGGGCATAAATATTAATTTTAATTACACGTACATGTCTACATAAGTAAAAACAGGTAAACTAACGAATTTGTCAAATTTTTAACATATGCATTTGGAAAACCTACTTTATTATGTAATGGACTTTCAGCTTTAACAGATAGCCCCTCGCCCGAGATAGTCCTCATATCGAGGTTTTACTGTATTTCCACATTGCTCTCTCGAGTTTCTCATCTTTTTTTAAAATATATATCCTCACCCGAGGATATTTTTCCATTGATTTTTAGAGAGAGTGGAAGGGAGAGGGAGGGACAGAGAGAAACATCGATGTGAGAGAGACACATTGGTTGGTTGCCTCCCACACGCACCCAGGCCAGGGCCAGGGAACCTGCAACCAAGGTACTCGCCCCTGACCAGAATCAAACCCCGGACCCTTCAGTTCGAGGGCCGACGCTCTATCCACTGAGCCAAACCAGCTGGGGCAAGTCTCTCATTCTTGAAACCCAGCTGCCACGTTGTGAGGAAGTCCAGGCCACATGCAGAGGCCATGTGTGGGGTATTCCAGCTGACAGCCCAGATGAGGTTCCGCCCAAATGCCAGCAGGAATGTCAGATTTGTGAGGGAGGATGCCTAGAAGGTGATTTCAGCCCAGCCACTTTAATGCTCATTTAATCCTAATACCAATCCTCTGAGCTACGTATTACTATCATGGCCTTTCCAGACGAGTAAACAAAGGCGCCCGGAAGTGAAGCTACTTGCCTGAGGTAATGAAGTCTGATGTGGAATTTGATTCTAGACACTCAGCACACCGAGAGGCCTGAGCGATTTCACCACGGCAACAAAGCACAAAAATGAGGAGTCAAGCCAACCCCGAGCACCTGGCACAGGTGGTGGTGGGCTGGATTCTCTTCCCCGATGACTGGGAATAGCGAGATGAACTAGGAGGGAGGGCGCTGTCTGCCTCCCCACCGCCGCTACCAGGTCAGTAAAGGCAAAGACCTGCTCTCTCCGTGTTCACAGCTGTGGCCCAGACATACAGTAGGTGCACAATACGTATCAGCTGATTGACTGACTTGCTCTGTGACTTTCACCAAGTTGCTCCCCACTCTGGGATTCAGTTTCCCCCTCAGTGAATAGTGAGGGGGGAGGGGCTCAGGTGGATGCTAACTTCCCCACCGCTCCCTGAGGGAGGCGGGTCAATGAGGCCAAGCTCAGAGATGGGAGATGGACAGCCTGACCCTCCCCCCTGATTTCCCTGCCCGGATCCAGGCTTTCGTGAGGAAGCTGGGGCTCCGGAAACTGAAATTCTACCCGATGTCCCACAGGTGGCAGCAGAGGCCCGCATGGCAGGGGCTATGGTGCATGGGTTTGATTTTAACATGTATTTTTTTACATGTGGGTTTCCCCCCTTTTCTTTTTTCTTTCCTCTCCCCTGCCCCCTCCCCTTATGTTCAAGAAGATACAGCTGGATCTTCCAACCTGGGAAGGAGAAGTTTCTTAACGTCGTGATAATGGCTGGAAGCAGGAATGGGGGGGGGGGGGGGGGGGGGGGGACAGATCCCAATAGATATGAAAACATCTCCCGATGAGCTAGTGAGCTCTGCATAGCTTCACCTCCAGGGCCCAAGAGGCTGGGACTATCACTTCCATTTTACAGGCTGAAAAAAACGAACCCAGCTCTTCTAGGCCCCACATCTGAGTCAGGGGGCAAGTTGCCCCACCCTTGAGGGGAGGAAGAGATGCCATTGGGAATCTGATGAAGTCTCGGGGTAGGATTTGCTAAATCTGGCAACCTTAGCTCCCAGGAAATGCACCCACCACTTCTGCCCACAATAGTGGTCTGGCCTGTGGTCCCAGCTCTGGATCAGAATTTGTGGATAAGCCAGCTTCCAGAGTCTTCCCCTCCCAGTACTAAAAGTTATTTCATTCAAAACGTTTAAACTTGGCTCATCATATATGTGCTGCTGAAGCGAGCACAGAAACTTTGCTCATCACAGAACACTGCACAGCGAATCGGGCCCATGCGGTTGGGGGCCAGTACCACTACCTTCTTGCTGCTACAAACATCACTTCCCTTCAGCCTATTTCCTGACTTGAAAAATGAGGGCGAACACCTACTCCACAGTAGGTGCTCTGCAAAGGAGGGCTCCCTTCCCTTGCTGCCACCCAGTTCTCCAGCCTGCAGGGAGGCTGGGGTGAGGGATCGTGAGAACGGAAGTTATCCAGTGTCTGTGTCCAGCCCCTTCTGTCCTCTCCTTCCCTCCCTCGGACACAGGCACAAGCTGGGGGGACGAGGTGAGAGCTACATTTGAGTGTGTGTTGTTGGGGTGGGATGGGGTGTCCCGCCGCTAGAGCGGAAGATGATTCACTGGGCTATGGGCCAGGCACCCTGGGAAAAGCCAGGCCAGCCTCAGGCCAGAGCCCCAGGGAGCTAAGAGGCAGGGAGGAGGGAGGCAGGGCCTGTCTGAGCTGTAGCTATAATCTGGGGTCTCTCAAACCCCCTCCCCCCCAACCCAGCCACAAGAGGCCATTTTCCCCACTTACCAGGTGTGAGAAATTCTACTCAGACACCACCAAAGGCCCAGGGGAGATTGAAGTGTTATCAGCTCCTACTAACCTAGTAATCTGACCACTGTCCTAGGCCTGGATACTGACATAACAAGGCAGAGGTGCTCCCTCCCCTTCGAGCTCAAAGACTTCAGCATCGTCTGGCTCACAGTAGGAGCTTTGGCACATACATATTTGTGAATTAGTGCATGGATGACAGCAAGTATCAGTGTAATGAATGCACAGAGCAAGTCTGGAATGTCCATGTTCAATCCTCTCTTGAAGATTCCTTCCCATTTTACATATGGGCACCGAGGTCCAGAAAGGAGTCTCGTGACCCCCCAGGGCAGCAGGCAGAGACCTGAGGGTAGGTCCAGGTCTTTGGGTCTCTTCCACTATAGTTTGTCCAAAGGGGATCAGCCAGCTGAGAGGCAGTGTGGCCCCCATCTTCTCTGCCCCTCCCCTATTCTAGGACCCGGGGACATTCCCAGAGGGGAGCAAGTTCCACCCATCAGTCAGTCACTCTGGCCCTGCCGTGAGCCTTGGTGACCCTGGCCCAACCCAGAGCCCAGGGAACCCCCCCTCCTATCATACGAGGCAAGTCTAGGATGGTGGAGATGACCAGCGACAGTGACCATGCCTTGCCCAGATCCCTCCACCCAGCCTCCAGGGCGCTGTCACTGGGCCTGGGCCATGCTGGCAGAAGTGGTCTCTGCCCTGGGCTGATTGGAGGCAGCCTCAGCTCCTAAGCCTTTTTGCTCTCTATCAGCAACTACTGTCCAGCCTGAGTGCCAGGGCAGCAAGTCATATGTGCGTGTGTGTGTTGCACAAGATTCACAGCTGAAGGTCAGCTTGAGCAGGTCTAGACTCGACTCTCCCGAGGCCCCAGAACGGGAACCACCTCTTCCAGGAAGCTGTCCTGATAACTCAGATCTGCCAACTCACCTCCTTCTCTGAGCACCTTGGGCTTCTGGAGTTGCAGTCTTGAAGCCTCAGTCTCTCTAGGCTTACGGTTGCAACGTTGCCAGTAAATGGCACCACCCAGCACTTCACAATCTACTAAAGCAGTGGTTCTCAACCTTCCTAATGCCGAGACCCTTTAATACAGTCCTCATGTTGTGTTGACCCCCAACCATAAAATTATTTTCGTTGCTACTTCATAACTGTAATTTTGCTACTGTTATGAATCGTAATGTAAATATCTGATATGCAGGATGTATTTTCATTGTTACAAATTGAACATAATTAAAGCATAGTGATTAATCACAAAAACAATATGTAATTACATATGTGTTTTCCGATGGTCTTAGGCGACCCCTGTGAAAGGGTCATTCGACCACCAAAGGGGTCGCGACCCACAGGTTGAGAGCCGCTGTACTAAAGGCTTGAGTGGCCTATCGAGTCAGATCCTCACAGCAACTCAGTGGGGAAACCAGGGCTCAGTGAAAAGCTGTAACTTGCCCAGGTTCTCAGGACTAAAGAGGTGGTGAGGCTCAAAACCCCCTCTGCCACTGACCAGCTGTGGGACCTGGGTAAAGCATGAACCTGTACCTGAGTACAGGAAGAGAGCAATGACATACCAATAGGAGTGAATCTCTCTTGAGGGGCTCCCATGTGCTGCTTACAGGTATTTATTTGAACCTGGAGTGAAGCCTCCTGCTTTACACAAGAGGATGGTGGGTGCAGGGTAGAGCCTGCTCCAAGTCTCACAGCAGACTCCTCCAGTGGCCGAGCAGGCAGAATGTCCACATCTATTCCACAGTGAAGGAGAAGGGGGGCCTTCCAGCCCAAGGGAGTAACCCAGATAGCAGCCCAGACTCCCAGCACCAGGAGGCCCAAGGAGGACGCCCACAGCACCTGCCTTTGTCACAACACTGAGGGGGCTAAAATGCCAAGGAGAAATGTTCCGTGTAATAATAAATGAAAGAAGCATGAAACATACATGCTGTATCATCTCAACATTATGAAATATACATCCACATGTACTTGCAAGGAGAAAAGGCTGGAGGCAACACCAGAAACGCCATACACCAGAATTTAACAGTGGGCTGGGTCCCTGGAAAAAGGAGGGCAAAGCCAGAGACCACTGTACTGATGGCTGTTCCGCCCTCCAGGAAGCCCACATCTGTGCCTCAGTTACTTCATCTATATAATAGAAAATAGGATTTACTGAGCACAGTGCCTGGAACAAAGAGTTCTCAATAAATACTGGCTGTTATGAAAAACCACAGAACCTTAGAAGGCAAGTCATATCAGAGGTTGACTGGGCCAGCCCTGGACATGGACTGGCCTTCCCCAGCAGCCCTTGCTTGCTACCCCCAGACCAAGGATCTCACCCTCTCCAATGGTGCCATGGTAGCTCCTTCTACCATGGGCAGGTCTGCTTGGGAGAAAGCCCAAGCTGGGCTGGGCCCCATAGTCCCTGGATGGCCTTAGAAATGGATGGTGGAGACCTTAGGATCTCCCATCTCCCATTCTAAATCCTCTGGTTTTAGACTCTTCTATGGGGTGGTTCTCCAGTGAGAGGTTGGGAGAGGCTTTCTGGGAGGGTCCCTTGTCCCAACCCAGGTGACCACCTCTGACCCTCCACTGTCTGTGGGATAACAGAGTAGCATTTGCTGGCAGCACTTTGTGCCTTTTCCATCTTCTCCTTTGAAAAACACACGAGAAATCAGTTGGGTCTGACCTCCTCCCTATTCCACCTCCAACCCCTCCAGTCCCCCAGGGGCAGGAGGCCCTCTCTGCCTCCTCCCTGGACAACAGCCTGGTGGAAAGCCCTGAGAGGAGGGGCCCTGTGAGCTGGTTGTTGCCATGGCGATGGCAGCCCTGGAATTTGACCACTGGGGCCCAGGAGTGGGGGCAGGGAGTTGATACAAGCCATGCTGGGGGCAGGGAGGAAGGTCCAGAGGCCCAGGAAAGTTAAGAAGAGCAGAGGGCAGGGGGCAGGGTCCCTTCTATGGCCTCAGTTTCCCCGTCTGTAAAGAGGAAAGAGGCATGGACCTCAAGATCTCTTTCCAGCTCTAGTCCAAATTGGAACCTGGGTGAGGCTGGGGGTGGGGGAAGTAACGAAAGCAAGGCCAGTTGCCCCTTTGATGGATGGAGACCCCAGAGGACAGGGACTTGCCTCAGGTGGCACAGCAAGTCCATGGTAGCAACAGGACTAGACTGTCGGGGGCGGGGTCTGTCCACTCTGGCTTCCCTATTTCTCTACTGAGAAGACAAGGACGCCTGCTTCATGGCAGGGGGAGAGGACCTTCGAGAATGGCTATGGCTGGGCCGGGCCCACACTTCTGAGACAATGGACAATGTGCCTGCTCCCCCAGCAATCCCCAGCATTCCTGGATCGGAGGGCTGGCAGAGGCCCTGCCCCCTCCCTTGACTGCAGTGCCAGGCTTCGGTGGGTATTTTCAAATGGCTGCCCGGCCTACCCCTCTCTGCCTTCCCGCCTGCCCACTTCAGGAACACAGTGAAGTCTGCTGCCACCCTCCCTCCCCATTCCACTTTGACCAAGCCTGAGTGCCACCTGGGGCAAGACTCTCTGTCCTCTGGGGTCCCCATCCGTCAAAGGGGCAACTGGTCTGGCTTTGGTTACTCCCCGCCCCCGCCCCCAGCCCTCACCCAGGCTAGGTCTGTGGCCATCCTCTGTGCCCCATCGTTTTGCTGGCTGCCTCCTCCCACACAGTCAGCCCAGGGTCAGGGCGATCTCCAGGGCCCCTTCAAGGCCCAGAGAGGGGATAGGACTTGCACTGATGAGGATTTGGGAATGCTATGCCACCAGTCTGTGCCCCACCTCCAACCATCCATCGTGTTATACTGGTGTGGCCCCAAGCCCTTCCCCTCACCCCACTGCCATTGCCCCTCAGCCGCCACAGCCTGGCTCCTCCAGCTGGCCCTCACACCCACCCCAGGAAGATACTCCCATTCTGACCAAGTCACTCCTCAGCTTAAAATGCCAGCCAACTGGGGAAAAAATGGAGTTGGAACCATAACTCACGCTACGCACCAGGATAAATTCCAAATGGATCAAAGATTTAAATGGAAAACAAAACAAGAAAGCATAAGACACCAGAGAAAAACATGAGGAAGTTGCTTTATAACCTTAGAGTGGGAGAGGCCTTTCTTACCATGACTCCAAATCCAGAAGCCATAAAATGAAAGATTTGATAAATTAGACCACATAAAAATGAAACCCTCTGCATGGCAAAAATACACTGTAAACAAAGTCAAAAGTCAAGTGACAAGTCAGGAAAAAAATATCTGCAACTCATAACCCAGGCAAAGGACTAACCTCCCTAACATGTATTTAAAGGTTCCTAGAAATTGATAAAACAAAAAGGCCAACAGCCCAATAGAAAAACAGGCAAAGGACATGAACTGTGCACAGAAAAGGGAAACCAAATGTCTCTTGGGCATGTGGGCAGATGACCAGTCTTACTCATTGTGAGATAAATACCAACTAAAACACACCAAGGTGCCATCTTCCACTTACAAGATGGGAAAGTACCCCAAGGTCTGACTTGGTGAGGCTGTGGGAACCACGTGTCTTGGTGGACTCCTGTGGATAGCATCAAATTAGAATCACATATACCTGCTGTCCCAGCAATTCCACTCCTAAGGTGCCCTCCAAATACACCAGCCTCTACGCAAATAACCTATGAATGAGTGTGTTCACTGCAGCACTGTTTGTAACAGCCCAAGATGGAAAATAACTGAAATAGCCTTTCTATCACACAGTACAAGAAAGAATACGGAAGCTCTGAAAGTGCTGATAAAGCAAGATCTGCAAGCGATGCTCCGTGGAGAGCAGTGTGGACAGCGTGCTGCCGTCTGTGAGGAAAGTGGGGGAAAGACCCTGCATTTGCTGGTATCTGTGTATAGGAGTCACGAGAACTAATACCCAGGTGTTCTGGGGCAGGACTGGGTAGGTACTACGAAGCAGCTGACAGAAAGAGACTTTTTGATATTTTTAAACCATATGAATATTTATTCACATTTTAAAATACACAGATTGAATTGTTTAAAACTTCACCCCACACCCGACCAGTGTGGCTCAGGGGTTGAGCATCAACCTATGAACCAGGAGGTCACTGTTGGAATCCCGGTCAGGGCACATGCCCGGGTTGTGGGCTCATTCCCAAGTGTGGGGCATGCAGGAGGCAGCCGATCAATGATTCTCTCTCATCATTGGTATTGCTATCTCTCTCTCCTCTCCTTCTCTAGTATTGTAAAAAATATATATTTAAAAATAAATAAATAAAACATCACCTCATAATCTGGCCCCTGCTGCCTGCTCATGGCTCAGCTTTGAACAGCCTTTGCAGCCCTCCTTCTCCTCAGTCTTCAGAGGCTTCCCTTCAACCTCAGGACCCGCCCTTCTGAAGGCTCCCTCCTGAGGGGGCACCCCGGGCTCCTCCAGCGCCTGGCATCTCTGTCCCAGTCCTGATCACAGCCAGTGTCCTCATCTGTGCGTGTGTTGGGTACTGCCTAGCCTACGGAACAGGACCAGGTCCCAAGGGGGCTCCCAGTGAATGGAGACTGGATGAAGGGGGTGGGGCTGCTCTGGGACCCTGAGTTTGGAGGCTTGTTTCCTAACTGGCCTCCTCCGGGACAATTCCAATCTCATCAGTGATGCCCATACAGGACATTCTCTCCACATTGCAGTCAGAAAGGAGCTTGGCCTCCAGCCCTTCCTGCAGAGAAGTCAAATTCCTCTTTCACAGGCTACCCAAGCCCTCCTCAGTCCTGGCAATCCTCCCCCTTTATTGGCCATAGATACCGTCTATAAAGTGAGGTTGGAAACAGGCAACTTTACAGCAGGGTGGGATTTCTGCCACTGGGAATCCAGCAGAGCCCAAGCCCACAGAATACCATCCCACTTCTGCACAGCCCCCTAGCTCCTTTCCTACAGGCAACTGCCTGGGTGAAAACTCGGAGCCCCCCTCAGGAACTCAGCATACTGCCTCCCCCCAAAGATGACCCTAGGCTATTCTTGGTGATCCCCTCCACTTTTCTCTATCCCTGGGACCCCTCCTCAGCCAGGCCAGGCCATCACCCTCCCTCCCGCTCCAGCTTGCTTTATGATTTCCCACTGATCCCCTAGTGGTCAGTGGTCCAGTCCAGCCACCATAGGCATTATCAGATTTAATTTTCACAAAACCCCTATAAATAGGAGCCATCATCATCATGTCCATTTACAAGTGCATACACTGAGCCACAGAGGGATTAAGTATTTACTCGTGGTCACACAGCAAAGAGAAAGAGCTGAATCTGAACCTAAGCCATCTGACTCCAGTCTGTTCTAACCACTACACAACACATCTGGATGCAGGTCAAGTAGGAGCACTCAGGCTGACCCCTGACACCTGGATGACCTGGCCCTTGTTGACCCATCAGCATCAAATTTCCCCACCCATATCGCACTCTGGCTATAGTAGCTCCTCAACCCCTCATACTACACACTGGGCCTCCACACGTGCTGGTCTCTCTGCTAGGTGCTCCCTCCCCGTCTTTATGCTTGGCATTTCCGACTATCCAATGTTTTTGGTGGCCAAAAAAGTGGGAGCCTAGGCTGTGGGGTAGGCCAGGAAGGCTGGTGCCTGAGGTGGGCAAAGCCTGGGTCCTGAAGGGCCTCGAAACTGCCAGGCTCAGAGCTCTGGCTTTCTTCTCCACACGTTCACATCTCCTTTCACTCACTCTAACCTCTGGGGAAGTCTCCCTTATTCTAACCTAAATTACCTCAACCTAGATGAGCCAGGGGGATTCCTGGGCCTCTAAAGAATGTGCCTGCACCTCTCCCCGATCAATGACCAAGCTGGGCCACCTCCAATCTCTCTCAAAGGGCCTCCCAGGGGTCTTCTCATGGTGCCATGATCAGGTTGTCCTCCTGATCAAGTGGGGGTATAACCCAGCTCCATAGGCCCCTGGTGGGGGGCATCGCCGGTTCATAGTGGCACAGTCTGCAATTGGGGTCTTCTCATGGTGCCATGATCAGGTTGTTCTCCTGATCAAGTGGGGTTATAACCCAGCTCCATAGGCCCCTGGTGGGGGGCATCGCCGGTTCATAGGCACCCTGAGGTGTGGAGCCTGGCTAGGCTGAACTTCTGAGCCTGTAGAGAAGCTGAAGGAAGAGGCCTGCCCAGCCCTAAACCTCTCCAGCAGGACCCCTCTACCCCAAACAGGGATTCTTTGCCTGAGTCCTATGGGGCTCCATGGAAGTACGTGGGGGGAGATGTGGTCAAAGGGGCAGACACACTCCCACCTTCACTTAAATCAACAAAATCCCAAGTTGACCTGTTTTATGGTTCTGTGTCAAGATTCTTCTAAAAGAAAGGGCTCCACTGTTCTTAAACGCTTGGAAATTGCTGCTTGGGATCAAACCCAGACTTTTAGGGCTGGTCTTCCCGTCTCCCCAGGACCCACGGACTTCTCAGGAACCAGGGAGCTTCATGGTGCCCCAGCTGCACCCGGGCTTTTCCACCACAGGCCTTGCCTTCCCGGTTCTCTCTGCCTGAAGGGCCAGGCCCCATTTCTGCCTGTCAAGGCCCTGCTGGTCCCTCAAGGCTCCAGCCACTCCCCCGTCCCTCATAAGCCTTCCTGGTCCTCCTTGTTCTCCTTCTTTCTGAGCCGCAGTTCTCAGATGGGGCTCCTGGGGCAGGAACTCCTTCCTATTAGTCCTATAGCCCACAGGCTAGCCCTGTATATATACAGTGGGGCCTTGACTTACGAGTGTCCCGACTAACGAGTTTTTTGAGATACCAGCTGAGTTTTTTGAGATACCAGCTGTCTCTCAGCCGATTTTTTGCATTGAGTTGACAGAGTAATTTGAGTTAACGAGCTCCTTAACGAGCTTGGTCTAGGAACGAATTAAACTCGTAAGTCAAGGCTCCACTGTATAGGCACCAGTATATGGCAGTGGAATTGGAATTTCTTTTAAAATTACCCTGGGCTCTCCAAACCCATTATCCAGGCTGATACCAGAGTTAATTACTCAGGACTGATTAGAAAAGCAAGGACCAACTGTGCAGTCAGCTCAGTTATTCCACCAGTGACAATGACTGCCGCAGTCCTCCGTCAAATCGCTGGGTTTTCCCCTGGGAGTGAGGCCCTGCTCCAGGCAGAAAGTGGGCTGAGGCTCTCCCCATTCACCTGGTCTGGCATCCACTGCCCAGCGTAGCCCCATGATGGGAACTCGGGGGTTTCAGTGCAGGGACGACTGCTCTGTTCACCTCTGTCCAGATGGATAATGCCTATTTGCATTACTTGTTGACATCTGGCTGTCCCTAACTATTCCAACTTCGCTGTCATCAAAGAAGGTATGAGCAATTCTCAGACTGGGCCCTCACTTCCAATATCTGCACAGGTGTCTTCATGGGTATAAGTGTGTCGGGATTGAAAAGGAGTGTATGTGTACACATGTCGATGTGTCATGTACCTTGGGCTTTGCCAATGCTGGGATGTGTGGGGGTCTACAGTCAACTACACCCTCAGTGTGGGAACTGCTGGCTTCAGGGCACACCCCCTCCATCCTGGCTCTGCCAGGGCTCCTCTCTGCATCTCCACCCTGAGCTCAGGGCCCAACACTGGGTGTTCCCCAGCACCCACGGCCCAGGCCTGGCCACGGGGAAGGTGGCCTGATAACTGAGGGGAGGGTGCCACAATGCTGCCTGCGGCCTCAGAGCTAAACCCCTAGGACAGGGCTCAGGGCCAGGGGCCCAGTGGGAGACAGGACAGGAGGCTGGGGGTGGGGGAGGCGGCCTGGGTTGGCTGCGGGTCTGGGCCTCTCTGGGCTCTTTGTCCAAATATGGAAGGTTCTTTTGCCTCCATTTGAGTCATGCCGGCCATGGCCCAAGAGATCTGCTTTCCAGATACTGCAGGCAGGCGGGACTGTGCCAGCAATGCCTGGTCTGCCCCCACCCACCTCTCCTTCCTCTGCCTGTGGCCCATCTCAGCACCCCTCCAAAATCCTGGGCACAGCTTTCTCCACCAGCAGGGCGCCCAGCATCCACCTCAGTTGCTCTCCAGCACCAAGAAAAAGGGCCACATCGGAGAGGAAACACTCATTCCCTCTATCACCTCTTCTCACTTCCTGAGGGCCCCTCATATTAAATTGAGCTCATCCATATTTATTAAGCAACTACTATGCTCTAGTTCCTGGGGCTAGGACTGTGATTGTAAATCCAGTTAGGCTCCCCATATCCAAACTGAAATTCACTCTCTCCTCGAATGCGCCCACCCTGGGGATGACACCTCCCCCACCAGGCAGTCCTGAAAGCCAGGAGCCTGGGTAACAAGCAATGATTCTGGAACCAGACTGTCTGGGTTTGAACGTGAACTATGCCACTTGGTTAGCTTTCCTAACCTGGGCAAACTACTTCCCCTTTGGTTCCTCTTCTGTGTCACAGGGATGTGGGCACCTCCCCACATGGTGGTGTGAGAATTAAATGAATACACGGAAAGTGATCAGACCAGTGCCGGGCGCACAGGAAGAGCTCTGCTACTGAAAGGGGGCAGCAATAGAATTTGGGGAACCAGCTAGTATTGTAAGAAATATTAATGGTGCTCTGTTAACCATGATTGTTTTATTCTGGTTAAAGAAGGCACGTACTACCCTGGCTGGAGCTGACCTGGAGATGCAGCCCTTCCTCCCCATTTGGAGCTGCCTATTATCATGGGAAGATGAACAGTTATGCTGCAGAAACCACAATCGCCAGCCCTTTGAAGATCCCCAGCCCTTTTTGCACACCTGCAGGCCTTTGCAAACCTCCAGCCTGCTTACCTGTTAACTGCCCATCTGGCACGCCCTCTGGCTATTTCCCCATGTTACCTCAGCCCTTGCATATCACTAAGCCCTCTGAAGACCCCTAGTCCTTTTGCATATCTGTAAATTGCCCTTTTGCCTAATTTTCCTTTGTAGTTTTACTATATAAGCAACTGGCTTACGGTGGGGTGCAGAGCGGTTTTCTGTGGCTGACCTGCTGCTCTCCCATGCTGCCGGCAGTACTGGAACAAACGCTCATATATGATTTAACCCTGTCTCTGCTTCATTGGCTCGAGTAGTGACAGGCAGCACGGACCCATGGTTTGTCCGGTTCACTACCAGTACTGTGACTCTCCACCCCCTGACTGTACCGTATTCAGTCAGGTACTGTGAACTAGACCTCCTAAGACTTTCTATCAGCTTTCTCCTAGATCTCTGCTTTAGACAAAAGTGAGCCTTGCAGCCTTGGAGTGAGGCCAGCCTAGGTTCCAATACCACCTCTCTCCTTCTGAGCTCTGCGATCCAAGCTAGGCACCTCACCCTCTTTGGGCCTGTGTCTAGTTCCCATCCCCACCCCCAATCGGTACTGGCTTGAGACAGTACACTTCACCCATCTGCCAGCTCCCACCTGCCTGGGTGCTCAGGTATGGTGGTGGGAAGACCAGCCTGAGAATTCCCCAGGGGCAGGGCCCAGCCCATCTCCTCCTGCCTTCCTCACCTCCTCCACATTACTGTATTTAATAAGTGTGTTTTGATGCCCCACCATGGCCAGGAACAGGAGGGTTTGGCATGGGGGGAGGCACCTGACCAGAACCAAGCATTAGGTCACAGGGTGAACTGGGGACCACACCCCCAGAGCCTTTGAGGTCTGTCCACCCCCAAGCAGAGAGAGGTTGCAATAGCTGTGAGTCCTGGGGTGGGGGAGGGTTCCTGACACCATTGCCTGGGATGCCAAGGGGACACTGCCCAATACAGGGCCCTCTTCCAAAGGCCTGGTCGTAGCCAGGGACCTGTCTGGCTCTGTCGGAGGCAGGGAGAGACAGAGGGTCAGAGGAGATAAGAGACAGACGGAAGGAGCAAGACTGAGGGAAGAGGGCAGGACGAAGGATCAAGGAGGGAAGATAGAAAGCAAGAAGAACCCAGTAAGGGGAAAGAAAAGTCTGGTGTGAATCAGTAGAAGAAACAGTGGAAGAGGAGGCCCCAGGTCCAGGTGAAGAGGTGGGGCCGGCGGATAAGGGCTAGCCCCGCCCTCCTCCTCCTCCAGCCTGGGGCCAGGCCCAGGGCTATTTTTAGTGGAAACTGAATTTAGCTGTTCCCTCGGAAATTCCTCACCCTCCCCAGGCTACGCCCCTGCTGGCCTTGGGAAGAAGCCTGGAAGCTCTGGTCCAGGCGGGAGGGGAGAGGAGCGCCCAGGAGCAGCAAGGAGCTAGAAGGGAACTTGGGCATCTGATGAGAAAACCGAGGCTCCAATCAGGCCTCAAATATGAGTTACTCCTCTTCCTACAGCCCCTGCCTCATTCTCCTCCAGGAAGGCCTCCTGGGCTGCAGCGCCACAGAATAGCACTTGTCTCAGGTACAAATATCATGAGGATATTGTGTCTCCATCTATATGATCCACTACTAGCAAGACTGCCTGCCTGTCCACCTACCAGTCACTGTACCCCCAGCTTCCAAGAACCTGCATGGTTCAGAGCTCTCCTGGGCTCTGCCACATCTGGACTCCCACTTCACAGATGGGGGGACTAAGGCCTAAACAACTTGTCTTGGGTCACAGCCAGTGTGATGAAAAAGGGGTTCCATGGAAACTAACCTCACAGGGGTGACCTGATTATAAATTCCCAACTGGGAATGGTGGGTAGTCACTCTCTAGGCCTGTAACTTATTTAGTGAAAGGTTTTCAAGCAAGCCCTGTCCATTGTTCTTGCGCATCTAGGTTAACACACCTTTGAAATACCAGAAGTAATGCCACCCCCTCACCCTCCCACTCCCCAAAGGCATAACCACTCTCAAGAGGACATAGAATTTTAACCTGTAATCTAATCCGGGCCTTGCTTTCTCCCACCTTCTTGTAATCTTCCTTACTTCCTCCTTAATTTCAAATGCACAAATGAAACTGCGAAACTGTCATTCTCCAGAGCATTTGAGATCTTATTTCCTGTCATGTCATCAGTTTGGCTCAAATAAACTCTTATAAAAATTCTCTACAGGTTTGCACGGTTCTTATGTCGACACCAGCAAGGCAGCACAGGCCTGCTCCTTTTCTCCCCACACGCTGCCTGCGTAGGCTGCTCCTAGAAGAGCCCAGTGGGGACGTAGCCTGGAGCCCTGCTGTTCTCTGGGGACCTCCCCACACCCTGCCTGCGTAGGCTGCTCCCAGAAGGGCCGGTGGGGACGTGGGGACGTAGCCTGGAGCCCTGCTGTTCTCTGGGGACCCCATTGGGAAGCAGGGCACTTCCTCTGGAGCAGGAGGGACTGGAGTTAGACAAGCATGTGGGCACAGAGGCAGGGACCTGAGCTGGCTCAGAGCAGAGGAAAAGTTCTTCCATGAGGCAGGGGGATGACTCAGATGACCCCGCATCCTGTCCCAAAGCCTCATTGTCTAACCCCAGTTTCCGATAGGGCCCTTGAGCCTAAGTTTAAACCATCAGATTTTATGTCCAAATGATCTCCCTAGTGAGTGCTTTTCTCTCTAGCCCCACGTCACCTGCTCCCTCAGCTCAGGCCTCTCATCTCCCTGTTCCCTCCAGTCCAATCACCACCCAGAGCCAGAGGATGCTTTCCAGTTCACCAATCTCACATTGCTCCTCGAAGCTCCTAACCTCCCATGGTCCCCCACTGCCTACGAGACAAAGCCCAAAGCCGAGGCCATTTAACTTGGCACTCGTGGCCTGCAACCTGGCTCCTCCACACACACAGCCTCTCTGTAAGCTCTGGGCAGAAACCTCCCTGCACTCTTGGCCTCAGACATACATTGAGGCTTCTTTCCTGCCTGGCTCAACAGTAGCCCCTTAGACCCACAGTCCAAGTGTGGGGCTACAGCGTGGTGAGGTGCCCGGGCAGACTACTGGGCCTGGTCTCCTACTGCATGGCCTTGGACAAGACCTCATCTTTTGCTGGGTCCCAGTGGCCTTTCCGAATAATGCAGGGTGAAAGGTGGTTAGAAGACACGGGCTCCTGGCACAGGAGGTTAGGGGGTCCTCTCCAGATGTCCCTTAGATCCTGCCCCTCTTTCTCCTCCTGCTCCTGGCCTGCCAAGAAGTTGTATGTCTCACCATCAAGCTCCACCCCAGGGACATAAGAAGAGAGAGAGGGGGACAGTGAGAAACCAGGAGTGAGACCTCAGGCAGCCAAGATGGAATAAGTAGGACTTGGGGGGGGGGGG
>NW_005359225.1:3839818-3851924 GCF_000412655.1 Myotis brandtii
CCGGAGAGGGAAAAAAAAGGGCTTGGGGGGGGGGGTTGAGGGGGGAAGGGGTCCCTTCCTGTGCTTCCGCCCCTTCCCTTCCACATCTGCTCCTTGACCTGCAGTGCCCCGTCCTGGGAAAGGACTGGATGTTTGTCCAAGGGGTTGGGGGGAGGGGGCTCGGCAGTCCCAGGAGGCCAGGCTATGGGGCTGGCTGGCAGCCAGGAGCCCAGGCCTCCCTCCTTCTAGCTCGGGGGCCGGGCCTGCTCACCCCCTGGGAACCAATAAACAGGAAACAGATACCAACCTGGCGCTTGCTCCCTCAGTCTGACCCCCTCAATCACAGTCCCTGCCACCAGTCCCCCCACTGCCCTCCCACTGGCCCAGGACCTGCGCCACCTCTCCCCAGCTTCAGAATCTCAGAACCAAGAAGTAATCATCTCAAATGATCTCGAACAAAACCAACTAAGAGGTATGACTCCTGGAAAAAACTCAGAATCCATTGCGAAACCACAAAATTCTGCACTCTGCACCGGCCGTCTCAAAAGCACATACTTTAAAGTGGCCACATCTCTGAGAGCTCCGGACCTGGAGTCATGGGCTGAGGGCTCCACAAGCATGATCTCTTTGGCCTTGACAGTAACTCCTTAGTGTCCCCATGTTACAGAGCAGGACACTGAGGCTCAGAGCTGACATGAGGTGCCTCATTTGGTATCACCTAGTGAGTTAGAATCAGGTCAGGTCTGAGATGTTAACCCTGATCAGTCTGACCCCAAAGTCCACCGGGCGCACAGACCCTCAGACTCCCTACCTTGCAAGGGACCCCGTTTCACAGGCTGGTTCCAATGGCTCTGGGGCTCTGACCAGAGAGGGCTTCTGCTGTGCCTCCCAGGTGGAGGCTGGTGGTAACAAAATGAGAAAGGAGCTGGAGAAAGAAGCAAGGACAGTGGTGCTTCTACCCAACTGCCCAGCCCCTCTCCCCCGCCCACCTCCAAAGGCCCAGGCTGCTGGGCCACCTGGCCTACCCAGATGGAGCCAGGACCCCACCTGCCCTCCTATTCAGAGTTTTATCTTGTGCTTCAGAGTTGGAAAAAGATGCCAAAAATCTGAGCATCTTGGAGTGAATGTCTCTGAGAACCTTAGAATCCTAACATCTTAGCATCTCAGTCAGGAGGGGAGGAACGAACATTTCTAAAGCCCTCTTAGCATTAGTTCATTTACTTTGAACAATAATCCTTGGTGGAGTGAGGGGATAATTCACCCATTTTTTGGACTCAGAGGAGTCTGTAAATGCTTGCTCTGGGTCCCGAAGCCAGCCTGGGGGAGAAGGGATCTGGGCTGTGCACCTTACCCACGGCACCCTCCATGTGGCACCTTCTAGGGAGCACCCTGGCCTCTCAGGGCATGAAGGAACCTAATAGGTCTCTCGTCCAACAGCATCAGATTCCCCCAGGGCTACAGAAAGGGGGTCTTGGACGCCTCTCTGGGACCCAGATACCCTGGCTCCTGGCACAGGAGGTTAGGGGGTCCTCTCCAGATGTCCCTTAGATCCACTTGGGATACCTGGCAGAGATATGACTCCCACACCCTCCCTAGACCCCGACCTTCTGTCTTTGCCTTGGCCAACTACCCTACTTGGGAGCTGCTTCAGCAAACTCAGGGCCAGCCAACCTAGAAGCCAAGCCTGTCCACAAGGGACCCACTGGCTCTTCTGTCCCTCTCACACCAGCCAGCGCTCAGCCATCATCTGGACCCTACCCACCTCAGGAGCCGGGACCCTTTTTGAAAGCTCCGTGCACGTAGGGATGATGTCCAAGCTTTCCCTGTGTGTACTCACTGCCCATCAGTGATGAATGACCAATGAACATGGAAAGAAATGACTGCAGGATAAATGCAGTGGGCTTGAACTCACAGGTTCAGCCAGGCGACCAGCATCTACCAGAGGCTCTGGATCTCAGGAGCTGACAGCCCGGCCCCTCTGCCCACCTGTGGAAGGCAGAAGAAAGGTCCCCAAAGATGTCCACATCCTAATCCTCGGAACCTGTGAATATATTACCTCACATGGCAAAAGGGACTTTGCAGATGTGATTAAGGATTTTGAGATGGAAAGATTATCCTGGATGATCCAAGTGGGCCCTAAGTAATCACAAGGGTCCTTATAAGAGGGGGGCAGGAAGTTTGGATCAGAGAGAGAGATTTGAAGGTGCTATGCTGATGGCTTTGAAGATAGAGGAAGGAGACGAACCAAGAAGTGACAGTAGCCACCAGAAGCTGGAAAAGACAAGGAAACTGGTTTCCCCCTAAACCTCCAGAAAAAATGAAGTCCTGCCCTAACTGGTTTGGCTCAGCGGATAGAGCGTCGGCCTGCGGACTGAAGGGTCCCGGGTTCGATTTCAGTCAAGGGCATGTACCTTTGTTGCGGGCACATTCCCAGTAGGGGGTGTGCAGGAGGCAGCTGATCGATGTTTCTCTCTCATCGATGTTTCTAACTCTATCCCTCTCCCTTCCTCTCTGTAAAAAAATCAATAAAATATACTTAAAAAAAAAATGAAGTCCTGTTAATACCTTAATTTTAACTCCATAAAACCCATTTCTTCTGATCTCCAAAACTGTAAGAGACCATTTGTATTGTTTTAAGCCACTAAGTGGATAGTAATTTGCTCCAGAAGCAATAGGAAACTAAACGACCACCCATCTCTGCCAACCAAAACCTTGGAATCAGCTCATGTCCCTCCCACCTCAGGTAGCTCTGTAAGACCCCTCTCACTCTCTCTCTCTACCCAGGGGGAGTCTCAGAGCCCTGTGACTTCCCCAAGCCCCAGAGGAAGTTTTAACTGGCAACAGCAGCAGCACTACCTCTGGGGACAGGCCTCAAGAGTGAGCCCCGCAGCCTGACACAGTGTGGGGAGAGTCCTGGTCTATGAGTGTGTGCTGGGGAGGGGGCCTAGAGCAGCAGCTAGTGGTAGGGGAAAGGGCCCTGGGGGCCAGACCAGGGTGAGTCTGGTCTCACTCTCCTCAGTGGCCTAATGGGCTGCGAGTCTGTAGCTGCCAGCACTTTAGTCTACAAGTCAGTGCAGCTGCTGCCTCTCCCAGCAGCTCTGTGAGAAGATTTTATTCTGCTGCTCAAGAGCATGGAGGGATTTGTGGCTCTGAGAGGGAAATGGACATATTTAAGGACACACAGCAGGAAAATGGAGAGGCGACGGCTAGAACCCAGGCCTACTAACCCTAGTGCAGACCTCCCATGTACTACACCAGGTCATCCTTGGTTACACCACAGCTACTAGAGGGGACCATGGACACCCCTCTGGGGGCTCTGATACCCTTGCTGAGGCCTTAGGCCCCTGCATGTCATAGGCTGGAGCTCACCACTGTTCAGGGACCGGCAGTCTGGCAGTCTTCTTCTGCCTCTGTTCACCCCTGGAATGCCCCAGAGGCTGGGGGTGGAAGTGGGGGGCGTGAGGAGGGATCAACACCCGCCCATTGGGGGTGACACCAGCTCCAACAGACTCCTGCTTCCCAGGGGACCCAGGGCCCCTGTTTCAGGGCCTGCCAGCAAGGCGCCAGGCTGCCTGGGCACACTTCCCAATAAGTACACCAGGGCTTCGAGCCTTTCTGGGAAACAGGCTCCCTCTTCCCCCGCCCTACCACCACCATCCCCGCCAACTCTGCTCAGTAGGAACCATGTGGGGCCAATATATGACCCGGGCATCAGGACACCTGGGGCCAAATCCCATACTTGAGCCAAGGGCCTTGGGGAACCTCTGCCCACGTGGGGCCCTGCTTCTTCATCCCTACATTGGGGCCATGGCAATGACCACCTACTTGGAGGACCAGATGGGCAGGACAGGATTGCCTTGTGGTAGCATGTGCTCTCTGTCCTAGGAGACATGCAAGCTGGAGCTAATGGGTGTCATGGTGCCTGCAGAGGAGACCCCAATGGGATATGGCACTGACACGGTCCTCACTGGGGCCCTGTGACAGCCCTACACTCCTAACCTTTGAGATAAGTTAACATAAGTCTGCAAGGGACAGCCAGTGCAAGCTACAGTCCCAGTCTACCCTGGGGGCTTTGTCAATCTCCGCTTCCCCACCCTAAGCAACCCCTCACACACTGCCCAGCCTCAGCAGCCTAAGTAGCTACATGTTCACCTTGAAAGCTAGAGTCCAAGCCGTCCCAAAGCCCTCTGCGCTGCAGCAGAAACCCACTACCTGACTGACCACCTCTGCCCCAGTCCAAGCCCCCATCAGCTCTTGCCCAGAGTATTCCAATGGCCTCCTGACTGGCCTTCCTTCTTCCACCGTGGACCTCTACAATCTACCCCCACAGAGCAGCCAGAGCAGGTCTATGAAGGCCTAAATCAGAGCAGGTACTCTAGTCAGAACCTTCTAACAGAGCCTGCCCCATCTCACCTCAAATAAATGTCAAAGACCTTCCACTGGCCTATGAGATCTACCTGTCTGGCTCCAACCCATTTCCACCCTTCCTCACTTCTCTGACCTCATTTCCTACTCTGCTCCATCCACACAGTCCTCTTGACAATTTCTCACACACACTTTACCTCCGGGCCTTTGCACTTGCTGTTCTCTGCCCAGAATATCCTTCCCCCCAGACCATAACCTGGCTTGCTCTCTTACTTCCTCCAGGCCTCTACTCCAACCTCATCTCACCAAAGAGGCCTTCTCAGACCTCTCGATCTAAAATAGTATACCCTCCCTGCCTGGACGGCATTGCTCATTGGTTAGAGTGCCGTCTCATGCACTGAAGGGTTGAGGGTTCGATTCTTGGTCAGGGCACATACCCAGGTTGCAGTTTCAATCCCTATTCGGAGCTTATGGGAGGCAACCAATCGATGTTTCTCACATCAATGTTTCTCTCTCTCCCCCCCCCCTCTCTCTCTAGAATCAATGGGGGGAAAAAATCCTCGGGTGAGGATTTAAAAAAACAAAATAGTACCCCCTCCCTGTCATTCTCTACTCCCTTATCCTGCTTCATTTTGCTGTGCAGCCCCTGCATCTCTGACTCACAATGTACCCATTTACAGACAGGTCTCCTCTAGTCTGGAAGCTTCATGAGGCCAGGCCTTAGTTAGATGTATCCCAGGGCCTAGAAGAAAACCTGTGGAGGCTAAATGTTTGCTAAATGGATGAATGCATTGCCCTATCAAGGTCACCCAAGTCTCTGAAACAAACTCTGACTGCATGCAACCTGCCATATTCTTCCCAACCTCCTAGCCTCTGCTCATGCTGTGCCCTCCTAGAATCCCTCCTTCTCTTCAATTGTTTAAAAATATGTTTTTATTGATTGTTTTTAGACCACCAGGAAGGGAGAGGGAGAGAGAAACATCTATCGGCTGCCTCCTGTACACACCCCGACTGAGGATCGAACCGCAACCTGGGCATGTGCCCTTACCGGGAATGAAAACAGTGACCTTTTGGTGCACAGGATGATGCTCAACCAACTGAGCCACATCAGCCAGGGCCTTCTCTTCAGTTTTAAAGGACAAATTCAAGCAGAGCCTCCTCCAGGAAGCCTCCCCTGCCAGCATGAGGCCAGTCCCTCAACATCCTACAGCCCCTTCAGTCGGCTTCTAGATTCTGAAAGCTCTGAGTGCCTCCGCTCCCCCGGCAGCCTGGGAGTGCCTCCCCTCCACTGTGAGGGGGGCATGTGTAGCCTGAGAGATCACAGATGGGAGGGAAGAAAGCAGGAGGGGCAAGTTCTTACACTGGGTTGGGGGCTGGGGACAGGATTAGCAGAGGCTGCCAGCCTCCCAAACCCAGCTGGTCCCTGAAATGTGGGGCTGGAAAATGTCAGGCTCAACTCTGGTCCATCCTCCAACTCTTCTCTGCTGGGGGGTGGGGGGACCACTCCTGGGTCACACTCCCCCCATTAGCCCAGGGCCCTTCGGAAGGGAGTGGGGGCAGCAGGGAATAAACAGAGGAAAGGGACAGCCCTGGGCCTGTACTCCCCCTTCCCACCCTCCTCATGCCGGGTGACAAGACATTTAATTATAGATATTTGGTACCGCTCAGAATTCCAAATGTCCTAATCGCCTCCCCTCCCAGAACCAGTTTCCATGGAAAAATCATAGCAAAAAGCCAAGGAGGGAAAGGAGAGCCCCCATTCCGAGGGTTCCCTGCCAAGGGGAGGCAGAGATGAAAGGTGACGCAGAGCCGCAGCCCAGGCCTTCCTCTGTGAGGCGGAGAGCTGACGGGGCAGGCTGGGCGTGGGGGCTGTGTCTGCTGGGGCAGGCGGTGAATGGCAAGGCCAGGGTTCTGGTGCTTGGGCCTGGCTCTGGCCTGCCTTACTGTGTGAACTTAGACTCAACATTCTCCTTTCTGAGTCTTGAAGTTCTTCCCACTCCGACCCCCAGGCTCCAGTGAATTAAATAACCACCATAAAGGTGTTCAGGCTGTTAGGGGTGTGCAGGTGACTCCTCCATCTGCCCCCTGATCCTGTTCCTCTACCCAGATGGCAGGCCAACCCTACCAAGAAACAGGGACCTCACGGGCCCCTTCAACTCTAAGACACTGACATTCGAGGATTCAGTGCGAGTCCAAGTCTGACATTCTAAGAATTCAGCTCTAAAGATTCCCACAGCTTTCACATTTGAAGAATGAGACATTCAGAGTGTCTGGCATATAGAAAGCACTTAAAAAATGTTAGCCACAGTGACTGCTATTCCAATATGCTAAAGTTCTGAGTCCACCCATCTGATTCTGACAGACAAGTCACTTCCTGTTTCTTGTCTGGATGTGGCGACAGTTGTCACATCTGTCAAATGGGTATCAAGTATCTGAGGGCAGCAGGTTGGACCACAACACTGCTTTGAGGCCAAGGTGGGGGAAGCCCTAAAGAGTTGCTGATCATCCAGGCTATGCTTTGTGGACCTAAGTGGAAATGCCAAGGGGCGTGGGAGGCTCCCACAGCTCTACCTCCTCCCCCCAGCACATAAGCAAGCAAGTTTCCACAGAATAAAGCCACCATGCCTTATCCCTCCTTCCCTGGGCTCCTGGTTCTTATGGCTCTTGCATAGACCTGCCTTCCTCTCTCTTCCAGCCACAGGCCAACTACCCTGTAGGCTGTCCTTCCTATAGAGCCTCAAAGAGTAGACAGTCTAACCTCCCATTGTACAGATGGCAAAACCAAGGCCCAAGATGACTTTCCAGGTCTTACAGTGGGTCAGAGGCAGAGCCAGGCCTGGTACCCAGGTTCCCTGCTCCCAACAAAGGGGGGAGGAGGGGATCACATCATGTGAAGGGCAAATATGAACTCAGCTAGGAGAGACCTGAGAGACTTCGACACAGCCTGGGGTCAGGTCAGGGGCCCCCTCTACACCAGGGCAGCTCCTGGCTGGGTTCACACTGGTTTCTGCCCCATCAGCAAAGTGTGAAAGCCTCTTCTCTTCACTTATTCTGGAGCCCACACCACACCATCTCCACCCACAGTCCAGGGAGCGTGACTGGAGCCCTGGGCCTAAAACAAGGGAACATTGTCTACTCCATGGAGGCCAGCAGGAGGGGGTAGACAGCTGCTCCCCATCTTCTTGGAGCCAAAAGGAAGGGGACAGCAGGAGGGATTTAGGCTAGCAGATGGGAGAACTTCCAGGCTTTATGAGGGGATAGGGAATTAGGAGATGGTGAGTATCTTCTGAGCCAATTCACGTCCACCGGGTTATACTGAGGCCAGGACTACCTAGCCCTGTGTTCAGAAACTAGTAGGTAGCGGGGAGGAGCGGCCCAGGCTGGTCACTGGAAGCAGCTGGAGTGGTGGGGCCTGTTTTTTCCCTCTCCTGCCCCCAGGAAGGAAGCGACTGTACCAGCCACTCACTGTACAAGAGCCTGTCAGACCGAGACCATTACCCCCAATTCTACAGGAAGGGGAAGGTGAGGCATGGAACAGAGACGTGACTAACTCAAGGCCTCACAGGGACTGGGAGCCGAAGCTCAAACCCTGTCTGCTATGACAGGCCACCAATTCTCTCCCCTAAGAGGGGACACCAAGCTGGGCCTGGAGAGGTGGGAGGACTGGAGCAGGCAAAGGCTTAGAGCTTGGAGAGAGCCTCCACTGAGGGCAGGGAGAAGCCTACGTTATGGGCAGATATGTCCCACCGCATAGGCCCTGGAGGGCAGGGGGACCCTAAGCTTCCCCCTGAGGTCAGGCAGGCAGGGAATGTGCTGGAAGGTATACGAGGAGCCAATTCTGCAAAAACTCCCACCTCCTCTCTGGATCTCAATGCCTCTTCATAGGAGTAACAGCTGCCCCCCCAGCCCCCCAGCCCCCCATCCCAGTCTCTTCAAGTCCCTTGGTTCACCCCTGCTCTCCCCCCTAATTTAGTCTTCAAAGCTCCCAGAGGAGATAATTATATAGGAAAGGAAGCTGGGGAGGGGCTCCTGGCAGAAGCTGCCCTGCTCTCACCCTCCCCCAACCCCAAGTTCCAAAGACAACAGGCACTGAAATCAGGGGCACCTGAGCTGCCTTACCAGGCTCAGAAGGAAGGACAGGCCCCAAACTTCCCCTCTCCCCATTCCCTGCCTGCTGACTCTGCAGCCTTTGGTCTCCGTGAGAGACACCAATCAGAGGCAGGACCAGGGGGAACTAGAGACAAGGAGAGAAAAACAAAGAGAAAGAAAATTCAGAAGGGGCGTGAGAGCGCTGGGAGTGACCAAATTAGTCCAGCATTTAGCGGTTCCAGGCTCTTACTCAGGCAGGGAGCACAGTGGGAGTACAGGTCACGGGTTGAAATAACCCCGAGGCCATCCCCGTGATAGGACCAGAACCCAGAGCCTCAAATCTAGCATTAAGCACCTGGAACCTATCTGAACCCACAGCCCAAACCCCAGGGGCACCTGAAGCCAGAGGAAGGGGAAAGCATCTCAGTCACCAGGAAGGAGATGGGGGTGGGGAGAAGGATAATGGACCAGAACCTCCACCCTGACCCACAGAGGCAATCCTGCCGTGGGGGTCAGAACCTCTCAAGGCTGCTGTCTGCTGACCTCCAGCCACCCCCCTCCCTGACCTGGCCCTTCTCTAGATCTAGAGGCCCCCATTCTAATCAGAAGAGGCTCCAGCAAACCTCAGGCCTCAAGAGTGCCCCAACTCCAACCCATGACTCCCCCAAAATTTGGCATCACCAGCTGGAGACATAAAACCACCTTGTCCACAATCCCCCTGCTTTTATAATGAGGTTAAGTCAGAGAAAGGCCAGGACCACCAATGTACTTTACAGAGCCCTCTCTACTACTCCATAAAGTAATGCCTATCTCTCTCCAATTTTCCCAGGCCCAGGGACAGACCCACACTTTAATCTATCAGAGGAAAGCCACTGGGGGAGGGCAAACCCAAGTCAACTGTGGGCCCCCCAGCCCCAAACATCCTACAAGGGGTCTGGCTAATGGGGCAGCAAGGCTCTCTAGAAAGTTCCATCACTCTCCCATCTCCTTGTGTATTTAAAACACAGAACCAGATAGGAATCTCTAAAGTCAATCCCTGGAAAACAGCTGAAGGACAAGATTAAAACCCTGTGTAACTATCACCCAGAGTACCTTGGAGCAGGTAAGAACCTTTGAGTTAGCACTAGCAGAGGCCTGAAGCCCCTGGGGCCTGAACAGGTAGAAGCCCTCTGTCATTCACACTCTTAAAGCTGCCTGAGCACTGCCAGAACCAGAGAAGCACCCTCAGACCTGGGTACCTGCCCACTGAGCACTCCTGCAGAAGTCAGCGCCCATGGCCTTCCCTCAGCCCCACCCTGACGGCCCCCCACGAAGGACTCACCACCTGCGGCTTGCTGCAGCACTTGCTGGCTGGGGCAGGCTCTTCTGGAGTCCGGGTTGCCTCCGGGGGCTTGGCCTCAGCGGAGGGCGGTGCAACCACTGGAGTCAAGCATGGCATATCCACTGGCACTGGCACTGGGGCAGGCACCTCGCCAGAGTGGAGGGTCAGCATGTACTGCTTCGTGACATCCTCGAGGGATGGTGCCTGCAATGTGGGGTGGGCTCGGGCAGGAAAGCCCACGGGCTCTGGCACAGCCACAGGGGGGCCAACAGAAGTCGGTGGCTCAGGCACCACGATAGGTGTGAAGGTGGCAGGCACACTGGCATGGCGAACATGTTTGGAGGAGGGTCGGGCCTGATGGCCCTCCTCTCTCGGTAGCTCCTGATGACTGCTCCGGGCTGGGCGCTTCTTGGAGCCACGGCGGATGAGCCGTGGGGACAGAACATCAGCCAGTTTAGGGTCAAGGTGGAAGTCATGGTGGGCACTGGGGCAGGTAGACAGGGGTTCAGGCAGAGCCATCTCAGACTGTGCCCGGCCCCTGGCAGGACTAGGCTCTCCTGGTTCTGCCTGTCGATCTGCAAGAATGGGCTCACTGCTGGATGGAGGCAGCGTGGGCTCAACCTCTCGGATGGGCTCCCCTCCAGGGCCCTCAAATCCAGGCCCTGCCAGCTCCCCACGGCGGCTGGGGTCACTCAACGATTTCTTCTTGGGGGCTTTGCCAGCCACCCTGTCCTCCACCACACGCCCCAAGGCACCAGGCTCTTGAACAATGCTCTGAATGACCTCCTGGTATCCCTTGCTCTCTTCACTGCCCACAGACCAGTCACTGTGGCCGCTGGTCAAGCCCTCATCCACAGCTGGGGCTACTGGAAGCCCTGTTTTGGGGCTCAGTGAGCCCAGGAGGTTGCTATCCACAGAAAACCCAGAGGGCTCCTCAGAGGTGGTAGCCCGGTGGCGCTGTGGGATTGGGTCACTTAGAGACCGGTAGGCCTCCCCTGCCTCCCCGTTGCTCAGTTCAGTCCCACCTGGGCCCGAAGGTGGGACTTTTCGTCTCCTGCGGAGGGCACCTGGTGTGGGAGGAGTATCAGGAGCCACCAGGGACCACCCTCCCACACTGTCTTCAGTCCCAGGGAGTTGGTTGGGCTGGGCCGAAGGCGAGTTAAGGGGTCGCCATACCCCTGTGGTGCCGAGGCTGCAAAAGGCTGAAACCGGAGGCTCAGGGTCTGCCCCGATGCCCTCGTCTGTCAGGCTGGATTCCGGGCCGGAGAGCTCCTCCTGGGACCGCTGCCCGTGGGCCATGTCCCCTGCCCACTCAGGGCTTCCAGGGGGGATGTCACTTCCATCATCCTGCTGGGCACCCATGCGCTGGATCTTCTCAAAAACCTGACGGGCCTCTTGGACATACTGATCCTGAACAACGAGGGGCAGTGGGTCCTCCTCGGCGCCGGGGTCTGCCAGCAGGAGCTCAGAGGAGCTGGGCTTCAGGGCACTGGTGCGGGGTTGGCGGCGGGCCACGGGCTTCTCAGAGCAGGTAAACGACTTTGTCCTTCGAAGGGTGGCTGTCAAATCCTTGAGCGTGGGGCGGGTGCCAGGTGCTGCTGGGGCTGCTGGGGCCATGGGCCCAAGTTGGCCCCCCATGCCACCTGCTGATGGTGAGTCTCTGCCATCTAAGGGGCTACTCCCAAGGTCCCCGGGGCGCCCAGCAGACTTTCGGACCCTCAGCTCTGAAAGGTCTGAGCGCAGGAAACTGAGCAGCGTTAGGGTCTCTGAGGCAATGTCTGGGTTTGACAGGGACTTGCGCTGCCGCCTCTTGTCCAACTCCAATCCTCCATCCCTCAATGCCCTTGCGGTGCCCACGGGTCCCTTGGTGCGGGTTCGAGCCTGGGACCTTAGGAGGAGCCCTTCTCCAGCTCCAAAGCTAGGGGAACGATACACACCCCAGCTCCCAGAGCCCCGGCTGGCCCACAGGTCCTCATCCTTGAGGGTCTCCGTGCTGGAATAGCGGCTGCTACCACAGGAGCCGGATGGGCTGGCCAGGTAGGCGGGAAAGCTCACCTTAGCCACTCGGAAAGCTCCCCCCACAGTGTCTGACAAAGACCGCAGTCCCTCCTGGGGGGGACCCGGTGCACAAGGAGGTGAGTCAGTACCCCACTCCCGGGGTCCTTCCTCGCCAGGGGCTCTGGGAGATGTCGGGGGCTCCAGGCTTCCGGCTCCCCTAACCGAGTCCATGCTGCTCAGGTTTAACCCACAACTGTCTGGCTTACAGTCCTCATCCAAGAGGGCGCTCCCCGGCCCGGGGCCCGGCCTCCCTCTCCAGCGGCGGCTGCCCTCACCATCTTGGTCCTCTTCGCT
>NW_005359225.1:3853164-3853596 GCF_000412655.1 Myotis brandtii
CCGCTGCTCCCCGCCCCCCAGCCGGCCCGCCTGCCTCCCTCCCCTCGAGCTCCCGCTCCAGCTCCTGTTCCCTCCCTCTTGGCTGCTCGATCCTCGCTCCCTTTTGTTGCAAATAAACTTTGTGGCAGAGGAAAGGGGGCGGGGGGCGGGGCCTCCACCCCAAAGAGGGGGTGGGCTCCCCGCGCGCCAAAGGCTGGGAATCGGGAGTAGGGGGTGGGGAGGGAAGCGGGGAGGAGCCAAAGGGGAGGATGAGAACCCGCCAGCTCTGAGAGCGCTCAGCTCCGCGGACGTAGAGCCGGGACGCTGCACCCCCTGCGGTTCCACAGCTCCTGCCCAGGGACCAACATGGCAACCTCGGACCCACACACCCGTGCACACCGATACTCAGGTACGCGGCTCTCCCAGGCGGGGAAGGGGCCGGGCTCGCCTCCC
>NW_005359225.1:3853904-3858026 GCF_000412655.1 Myotis brandtii
GCTCCCAGGTTCCCCCAACCAGTCCCACGCCTGTGACCACGCCCCCGCCCGCTCTCAGGTTTCCAGCTGCCCGCCCGGCGCCGGGCCTCCTCCTCCTTCCCTTGAGCTCCAGGGCACGTGGCTCTTGCGCCCTCTACCGGCCGGGTTTGCCCACCCCCCTGGAAATCCTGGGCAGGTAAATCAGCACCCACCACCCAGAACCCCTCGGAGGGTAGGAAAGACCGCTTCCTTTACTTCCTTTCAGTTGCTTCCTACTTCCTTCAGGAGCCTTTTAATTTTTATTTATTTAAAATATATTTTTATTGATTTCAGAGAAGAAGAGAGAGATAGAAACATCAATGATGAGAGAGAATCATGGATCGGCTGCCTCCTGCACGCCCCACACTGGGGGGATCGAGCCCGCAACCCCGAAATGTGCCCTTGACCGGAATCGAACCTGGGACCCTTCAGTCCGCAGTCCGACGCTCTATCCACTGAGCCAAACCAGCTAGGGCCTGGAGCCTTTTAAAAATTAATCCCTTCACAAAGTGCACTCCCTCCTTCGGCCTCGCGTACAGAAGGATCTTCGATAGGACCGCCCTCGACTCGCCACAGCCAAACCTACAGCTGCTCCACCCTCCTTGACAGGAAAGGTGTGGATCGCTTCTCCCTCCTACCTCTCCCCCAGGCCTCTACTCCCAGTCTGGTTTGGCAAGTCTCGCGTCCTAGGGAAAACTGGGGCTTTCCCTTCCCCGCCGGCCTCTACCAGGTCCCATTCATTTTCCCTGGCCCAGTTTAAATGCATGACAGCGCTGCATCCGAGTGGACGAATGGGGATTTGTGCAGCGTCTTGGATGTATTGGTAATATTATTTCATTTATTTAGTCCTTGGACCACCCTTGGAGGTAGATATTATTACCCCTTCTATGGGTCATGAAGGAGAAGTAACTTTGACCACCAGTGTTACAGCTAGGAAATGGCAGCCACTGCGATGACTCAAATTCAGATTTCAGGAGCTTCAAACACCATGTTCCTCCAGACAGCCTTTCCTGGCCCCAGCAGCCTCCTCCTCCTTGGTTCTGGGCTCACCTTCCCCAGGAGCAGAGGATCCTTCTGGTCCCCTCAGCCCAAGAGGACTGAGGCTGGGCCTAAGATGGGAGGACCTGGGAGCAGGAGGCCCTGGTCCAGATGAGAGGGGCAGGGCTGGGCAAAGGGCAGGATGGTAGACACTGGAGGGATTGCCTGACGACCGCATGAGAGAAGTAGGACTCGCCCAGGCCCCCGGGCCCTGCTTGCTGCTTCCCTGGGGTTGTGGAAAGTCTCTGCAGGGAGAAGAAAGCTCTTTCTCTGTGACCTGCGACCAGCCTCTTCCCTGTGAGTCCCTCACTGCAGCTGTGTCTCACTTCTGCCTTGAGGGGGGACAAGCACGTTTTTCTCTCTTTACTGGGAAATGGATGATGAGGAAGCAAGCCCTGCCTGGCCCAGTGCCGCTCGGCCCTTGCCTTGCTGTGTGACCTTGGGTAAATCCCTGGCCTCAGTTGCCACATCTGACAAGTGGGGAGTGGGTCTGGCCTCTCTCTGCCTCTATTTGAAGTCAGACTCTTGTCTCTTCTAGAGTTTTCTTTCTCCTCTTTTGAGGCAGTTGTAGTGTGGCAGGGGCACCTTCATCCCAGGAGTCACTGCTCTCTTCCAATAATGATGTCCCCTACCACCTGAAATGTATACTTTTCCAAACTCACACCCTGTCATCTTCTGTTTTCACGTCACTTCTGGGGTAGAGGTTCTTATATCCATTTCACAGATGGGCAAACTGATGCAGAATGGAGACCCGGGTCACAGGATCCCAGCCCCCTGCAGCGTGGCTGTGAGATGAACTGGCTTGGGGCTTTGGGTCAGGAGTCCCCTGTTTAAGGATCCAGGCTGGGCCTCCAACAATGGGGAGCTCACCCAATCAGAGTGGCTTGGCCGCTTACAGCTCCTCATGGGTCCTCCAACCTCCAGCCCCTTCTGATTCAGGGTGAGACACAGTTATTTTCCTGACTCAGAGGGACCTGGGTGTTTTCAGTCCTCAAAAGACTCATCTAGGAGGGGCCTGGGAGCACTGGGCATCAGGGTGGAGAGAGGAACACTGTGCTGGGAGTCCAGAGCCGGGCCCAATGCAGTCACCCTTACAGATGTGCCCCGTGAATCTAGCAGGTCACTCTTCCTCCGGGACTCAGGCTCCTCACCTGTGAAAGGGGAATGAAAACAATAGTCCATCTACTCCGTGAGTCTACTCAGCAAGATCACAGCTATAGAATCCATTGGGGAAATCAAGGTGGAAAGGTTATGATGGTCAAAGTCATGGATAATGTTGGGCCTCAGGTCGTTAAGGGGGAGAAAGATGAGGAGTAAGAAGCAATGAGTTCCGAAAGGAGACATATGTAATACTTTAAATTAAAAATAGTAATAATAATAATAATAATAAGCAGCAGCAATGAGTTCCAGGAAAGAACTCTGGCTCCTGACTCCTAAGAAACCTTCTCTGCCCTCATATTGTGTCAGTGCCCTGTAATCCCCAGCATCTCCTGACCATTCCATTCCAAAATCAAATAGGAATGTCCTGAGATTGTCCTGTTTCTTTTCTTTATAATTAGACCTCAGGGCACAGAATTGAATGATTCATAACCTTTTGTGCATGACACATTCTCACCAGTTGTTTGACTCCCAGAAAAACCAAAACAACTAGGACCTTTACAATGTCCTACATCTCATTATATAGTTCCCCCACCCATTCTCCTACTGCTCCACCACCCAAGATAACCATCCCCTCCTGTGCCCATCATTCCCTTTTTATATAGTTTTTTTTTTGCATCTGTGGATTTCCTTAAAGTGTACATTTTAATCTTAGTTGTTTTTAAATTTACAAAAAGGGCATCTTGCTGTATGTAATTTGGGGAACTTCTTTTTACTTAATATTATGCTGCTAATGTTTATCCATATCGTTGTATGCTAGTGTAGTGCATTCTGGCTGCGTGCAGTATTCCAATGTGTGACTATAGCATTCATCCTCTCTCCAGTGGGTGGGCATTTGAATGTTTCCAGGTGTTTGCACTTGTGAACAGGGCTGCTCTGAGTGTTGTGCACACTCCAGTGCACATTTGCAGAAGAGCTCAGGGCAGTGGGCCATGTGGCTACTCCACATGAGGAGGCATTGTCAAGCTATAACCGAATATCTTTCCTGGTTTTTGTTTGTTTGTTTGTTTTTGTCTTTCTTTTAATCCTCACCCGAGTATATTTTTCCATTGATTTTTAGACATGGCACGTTTTTGTGCAATATTTTGAAATATTGATGTGAGAGAAACACATTGATTGGTTGCCTCCTGCATGTGCCCTGAATAGGGCCCAGGCTGGGGAGAAGCCTGCAACCAAGGTACGTGCCCTTGTCTGGAAATAACCCACGACCCTTCGGTCCTCAGGCCAACACTCTATCCACTGAGCCAAACCGGCTAGGGCTTTTCTGGTTTTTTGACTATCTGTATTTCCTTTTCTATGGAGTGCCTCTTTGCGCCTCTTATCCTTTCTTTTGTTGGGTTATAATACTTTGTTGTACTTCATGAGAATTCTGCTCTAACCTTTCCATGCTCAACACCCCTGGTGGCCTAGGGAGAGCTGATAGTAATATCCATTTTACAGGTAAGGAAACAGAGGCTCAGAGAAGTGAAGGGGTTTGTTCAAAGTCACAGGCCTAGTGACAGCCCTTCTTTACTGAGCTAATGCCTTCTGAGGCCATTGGGCTTCAGCTAAGAAACCTTCTCTGCCCTTCACGCTGGGTCAGGGCCCATGTGGTCCCCAGTATCTGCTGACCTAGGGCAGTGATGGCGAACCTTTTGAGCTCGGCGTGTCAGCATTTTGAAAAACCCTAACTTAACTCTGGTGCCATGTCACATATAGAAATTTTTTTTATATATATATTTTATTGATTTTTTACAGAGAAGAAGGAAGAGGGATAGAGAGAGAAACATCTATCAGCTGCCTCCTGCACACTCCCTACTGGGTATGTGCCCGCAACCAAGGTACATGCCCTTGACCGGAATCGAACCTGGGACCTTTGAGTCCACAGGCCGACGCTCTATCCACTGAGCCAAACCAGTTAGGGCTAGA
>NW_005359225.1:3858060-3865856 GCF_000412655.1 Myotis brandtii
TTATATTTTTGCTATTTATTTTATATAAATGCCATTTAACAAAGAAAAATCAACCAAAAAAATGAGTTCGCGTGTCACCTCTGACACGTGTGTCATAGGTTCGCCATCACTGCTCTAGGGAGACCTTCTGTGCCCCCCCTAGCCCTCTGTATGTTTCTGAACTCTTCTCTCCAATTGTAATGATTCAGATGTGTTTGTGGTTATTTCATTATTGTCATTCTCCATCAGACTAGGAACTCCCTGAGGGCAGGGACCCACTGCCAGCATGATGCCTGGAATACAGTAGGTGCTCAATCAATGTTTACTGGATGAACTGTCTGTCTCCTTGTCTGCATCCCCAGCCCCCTGGATTCTTTCTGAGGGTTGGGTCTGGGTCTGAGCTGCCTCAGGGTTCCCAACACCATCTCCAAGGAGCATAGAGAATGTTTGTTAAATGAATGAGGGAGGGAGGAGGCAGCTGCATCCATTGCTAGGACAGATCCAGTGCCCCAAGGCTTTTCCTACTTTGAATGGAAATCTCCCCAAATCAAGTCCTGGTTCCTGACTCTCTGGGTCCCCCATGTTCCCCGCCCCCCTTCCCTGTCCTCAATTGCTGACATGAGCCTGGTCTCCCTCAGAACCATCCTTTCTTTACTTCTCCACCCATCACTTAAACTTCCTTTTCTCCAGCCCCTCCCTCCCTCACCCAACTCCACTGCCTCATCACATCACACACGCCACACCCTTCCCCCCCTCCCTCAGGCTTCTACCTCCACTTCTCTGGCTCCTCCTCCTCCCCAGTCCCCTAATGTTGGTGTTCTAGGACTCTACTCAGCCCCCTTCTTACTTTCCCCTTCAAGAAGCCCATCCACCCCCTCAGATTCCAGCCAAAGGTGAGGTAACCACGCCCCAGGCTTTGCACCTTTTCCAAAAACCCTTCCTGGACGTCTCCAGACCCTGTGAACTCCTCGCTCCCACCTGGTGGAGGGCTCCACCCCAGGTCAGGACCCCACCTGCCTCCACCCAGGTCTACTATCAGGATGGAATCTGGGTAAAGGGGTTTGTTTGGGCTGTGGGTAACAAGGATTAAAAAAACAACAACAACACTAGAGCTTTAAAAAAAAAGGAGATACTTATCTCTTGGGCAAAAATCTGCATTTAGTGGCCCCAAACTGGAATGGTCAAAGACCCAAGCTGCTGCCCAGCTGGCGTGGCTTTGAGCGTCGACCTATGAACTAGGAGGTCATGGTTCGATTCCCGGTCAGGGCACATGCCCGGGTTGCAGGCTCGATCCCCAGTGTGGGGTGTGCAGGAGGCAACCGATCAATGATTCTCTCTCATTGATGTTTCTATCTCTCCTTCTCCCTTCTTCTCTAAAATCAATAAAAATATATTTAAAAAAAATAACTAGCCTCTTTCTTCTGACATCACCATGTGTCTATCTCACTGTAGCCCCCAAAAATCAAAGTTTCTTTTGTCCAAATTGTAAGCCTCTCCAGCAACAGCACTTGTAGTGGATCCCAAGGTGGGCCGGGCCTGGTGCTCCCACTTCCTCCGCCAGCTGCAAGACACCTCTATGGAGTTTAACTCTCCAGGGCCCTTCTCTGAGTGCCTATTGCCCAACAGCCTTGGCGATAAGGTGGGGCTAAAAGGAAGATATTGAATCAGTTATATAGTCCATCCTTGCCCTATCGCTCTGCCCATCCCTCTCCTCCCTCTACCTTCTGAAAAGGAAGACTTCGCCATGCTGGTTCTGTCACGTACAGGGTCTGTGTGGTATACCAGCAGCCAAGGGCAGGCCGGACTGTTCCACAGGAGGGAATAAGGCCTAGAAGAGGAGTGAAGGGTCTGAGGGGTGGGGTGGGGTGGGGGAGGAGAGAAAAAGAGCAGAGAGGATGGGGCTCTGCAGAGGTGTGGCTGAGGGGAGAGGTGCGCAGGGGGAGAACGGGTGAGGACCTGGAAGGGCCTTGCCTGGTATTTCCCTTTGCTGCCTCCTTGGACCTTCAGTGAAGATGCCTTTACAAGCCTTTTAAAGGCTCAGGTCTGTGTTTGAAATGCGTCCATATGAGATGGCCTCGGGGCAGCCTTCCAGGCACCCACAGGCCAGAATGATGGAGCTGAGAGGGCAGAACAGAGGAAGCCGGCAGGGCAGTCTGTCTTGAGACTGGTCAGCAGGCCCCTGACACGGGACCTCCATGTAGCAGCCTCCTGATGGCCCTGGGTGGCTCTTTCTCCTGAGCTGTTGACTCTCCTTTTAGAATGAAGCAATGTCGAAGGGCCACTTCCCCTCCTTGGAGGGGCCTGGTGGATACCCTGAGTCTGGAAGAGGTGGGTGGAGGGTAAGTGGGGTCTGGGGTTCTTCCTGGCATTTAATGCTCTGGTCTCACCCAGCTTCTTTTCTTAATACTCCACTCCGCACACACCCAACCCCTGGGCTGAGTTGAAACTCACTTGCTTTACCTCCCAGCGCAGCACATCTCTGCCTCTGGGTTTTGTATGCACAGTGCCTTCACCAGGAGCCTCCTCCCCACCTCAGGCTCCACCTCTTCTAAGAAGCACTCCCTGATTTCTCCTTCTGCTGAGCCCCCCTCCTGCCATTGGTTGTCTGGAGAGTGGCCATAAGACAGCTCTTACGTTTTCCGCTTTCACACACAGGAGGCCACATGCTGCCCACCCCAGCTCCCTGCCTGTCTGCCCCAGGGCAGCGCCTAGCATAGGGCTGGCCCAGGCTGTACTGACATGCTCCCCTCTTCCTCTGGCAGAGCTCCCAACAGCCTTTAACATCTGGTTCAGATGCTCCCCTTCCTCCCCTCTCCCCCCAAAAAGGTCTCTCCTGACTTCTTGATCTGGGTCATGGGCATCCTCCGAGCACTCCGTCCCTACAGCCACGCTTCCCTCAGTCACAGCCTTTACATCACTGCGTCAATCCTTCCAGCAGTTGGGAGCCTGTATGGGGTCTGGTTCTTTTGGGGCCCACAACCAACCCAGGCCTGAACACACCATGTCAGTAAAGGTTTGCTGAATGAATGGAACATCATACCCTGCTCATATTCATCCCTCAAAACCCAGCTCAAATGCCTCTTCCCAGAAGCTCTCACTCCTCCCCACCCCCATCTTCCCTCACTCCCTTATAAGTGACTCCAAAGCATGCAGCATACTCCTCAATTACAGTACACGTCACATATATTTGTGTGAGCAGCTTAACATGGCTTCTCCGCCTCTCCATGGCTCACGGGACCTTCTGCAGGGCCAGGCTCAGGCTGCCCTGTGTCTGTGCCCACAAGGCCTGGTCCAAACAAGGGCTCAATAAATAGCTGTGGCTGAGATATTGGGGTCTGTCCTGCCCCAGGGGCTCAGCGCCCCTGCCGCTGCCACTTGGCTGTGAGTTTCTGGAACAGTTCATGTGGCCGCTGGCGGAACTTCTTTTGGGTGAAGTAGAAGAGGATGGGATCCAGCACACTGTTGGCACTGGCGAAGGGTCGCGTGCCTTTGTAGGCGGCTGCAAAGGCCTCCAGCACGGGGCAGGAGACACCTGGCGTAGAGCGCACCGCCAGGTAGGCTGTCTTGGTGATGTGGAAAGGCAGGAAGCTGATGGCAAAGACGGCTGCCACCACCACAGCCATGCGGGCTGCCTTGCCACGCCGCTCCTGGGCCACAGGCCCTGCGGGGCCGTCCTGGCGGCACAGACGGCGGGCCAGACGGTAGTAGCAGGCCAGCAGGGCAGCGAAGGGCAGCAGGAAGCCGATGACTGTGAGCGCCATGCCATACGGCAAGTATCGGGTGGCCAGGGCAGGCGAGCTCAGGTCGTAACAGACAGTGCGGTTACGCTGGATGCCTGTGGCGGCAAAGAAGGCTGTGGGCAGGCACTGGGTTGTCACAGCCAGCCACACGACTCCACACACTATCCAGGCAGCCCGGCGGCCCCCACGCTTGTGCCAGGGGGCCAGAGGGTAGCAGATGCCCAGGTAGCGCTGGAAGCTGATGCAGGTGAGGAAGAGGATGCTGCCGTGTAGGTTGGCATAGAAGAGGAAGCGCACCAGGCGGCAGGTGAGGTCGCCGAAGGGCCAGTGGTCACCTTGGGCATAGTTGTAGATGAGCAGGGGCAGGGAGCAGGCGTACAGCAGGTCAGCCACAGCCAGGTTCAGGGTGTACACGGCCGAGCGCGTCAAGGCCCGGCGGGACGAGCAGATCTGGACAATGACACAGATATTCAGCGGCAGGCCAGCCGCCAGCACCACGGAGTACACAGGTGGCAGCAGTAGCCGCTTAAAGTTCTCTCGGTAGACACAGGTGGTCGGCGGTGAGCCCAGAGCCAGGCTTGTGTCATTGTGCCACTCCATGGCTGCCTGACCGGGCTTCCTACATCTGGAGAGGCTGGGGAAGCAACACACAATCTGTCAGTGACCACCTTCACTGACCACCCAGTAGGTCCTTGTCCCTCTCCCCACCCGAACCATCTCTGATACCACCCCACAGAGACCCCACACAGCCCTCATAAAACCTGGAATACAAGAGAGAAACATAGATTTGTTGTTCACTTATTTATACATTCATTGATTGATTCTTATATGTGCCCTGACCGGGGATTGAACCCACAACCTTGGTGTATCAGGAAGACGCTCTAACCAACTGAGCTACCCAGCCAGGAGTAATTTCTATTTATAATATCCATTTCTCACCAGACTTTCTGGTGAACTTTTATTTTTATTAAATATATATTTTTTTATTGATTTCAGAAAGGAAGGGAGAGGGAGGGAGGGGAGGGGAGAGAGAGAGAGAGAGAGAGAGAGAGAGAGAGATCAATGATGAGAGAGAATCATTGATTGGCTGCCTCCTGCAGTCCCCCTACTGGGGATGTGCCCACAACCCAGGCATGTGCCCTTGACCGGAATTGAACCCAGGACCCTTCAGTCTGAAGGCTGATGCTCTATCCACTAAGCCAAACCAGCTAGGGCTGAACTTCCTGTCATCCTTCCAAATCTGAGTCAAATGTCTCTCTTCTATAAGTGGAGATGGATGGACTTTGATTTGAATCCCAACTTACTTACTGGCTATGTGACCTTGAGCTATTGATAGACCACCTCTGAGTGCCAGCTTTCCTAGCTGAAAAATGAGGGAATGGTGCACCGACTTCTCAGGATCTTATGAGGTTAGAGGCACTAAATCACGCTCTCCAGGGCTTCCCTGGGCACCTGGAGTTCGGAGATGGTGGTCCTGGTGGGCCTGCCTGTTTGACTCTCCTTCACAGATTGGGAATCTCCTGAGAAGTGCCAGGTCTGGTGCCTCTCTGTCTGAGTCCAGCCCTGGGCCCAAGGCACAGAGGGCCGTGGTAACTCTTAATGAATCAACATGAACAAAATATTCACGCACCGTGAGCCGACCAAGGACAGCATCTACCTCCTCGGCCTGAGCTCCACCTTCCAAAGCCAGGGTCCTTCTTCTGGCTGCAGTTCTCTTATCTGCAAAATAAGAGGGAACTAGGTGATTCAGGAGTTCCCTAAGCCTCCTTCCACTTGACTTAAGGCTGCAAAGGCTGGAGCCACAGCGCCCTCTGGTGACTACAGTAAAAACAGCTTTCCTGAAGGCAGACGGCAGAGGGAGCAACCGCATCAACAGCTTACTTAATGGAAGGGGAATCCAGACGCAGTGAGGGGGAAGTGGCTGCTCAATCTTAGTGAATTGGAGGCAGAACCCAAGTGGGAGTTGGAGCCGGAGCCCAACCACCTGACTCAGGAGGCATCTTGGTGTAGCCCATGGACGTGGAATGTAGAGGTTCCAAGCCCAGCTTCAGAGAATCAGGAGGCTTGGTTCAAATCCTGCCTTCCCTTCTGCCATGCTGTTCAACCCAGGGCTTCCACTTACCTTTTCTGGGCCTATGTCCTCATCAGAAAGATGTATGCTGGGCCTGACATGCAGCAGGTGCTTAATAAACGCCATGCCTTGCTGTTTTATCCTACACCTGATCCCTCCACTCATCCCTTCAGGCTGACGTTTGGGGGAGCCGGTAGCAATGATGCCTGAAGGATTTGCCCCTGGTGGATGAGCAACTTCTTGTTGCTCACTTCTCAATTGGCATTTTCACATTTACTGGTGTCCATAGAGAATTCACTACTTAACTCCGTGGACCTGCCATTGAGATAGTGAGTCAAATACCCCCCCTCTCTCTATGTTACAGATGGGAGAAACTGAGGCCCAGAAAAAATATAAAGTCCTGCAAATGCACTCAGAGGGTGCTAGAGGGTTGAGGCTGAGTATATGGGCTCTGGTCCAGATGCCCAGGTTCAAATCCCGGCTCTGCCACGTGTGAGCTGTGTGGCCTGAGGCTCATTACTCAACCTCCATGCCTCTGTTTCCCTGTCTATAAAATGGGGTGATATAGTACCTGCCTCATAGTGCTGTTGTGAAGATCAGTGCTTGGCACAGGGCAATTGGTAGCTGTCCCTAATGTGGATATACCTGCTAAGTAAAGTTATGAGATTTTAAAAAGTTATAATAGAGCAAAACGTAACTCCCACACTAATTTCTTCCAACTTAAAATTTGATTTTTTTTAATTGATTTTTTACAGAGAGGAAGGGAGAGAGATAGAGAGTTAGAAACATCGATGAGAGAGAAACATTGATCAGCCGCCTCCTGCACACCTCCCACTGGGGATGTGCCTGCAACCAACATACATGCCCCTGACCAGAATCGAACCTGGGACCCTTCAGTCAGCAGGCCGATGCTCTATCCACTGAGCCAAACCGGTTACGGCTTAAAATTTGATTTTGATGAAAATATTTTACCCAGATTCTGGGCAACTGCAAAATGATGATGTTTGGATTCTCCAGTCTGTTATATCACGCGCCATATCACCTTAAGTCACCTAGGAGTCTTGTCGATCTCATCCCATGAGTTAGGAGTGCTGTGTGCCCAGCTCACCAGTTAGGCACAAGGGGAGGCCAAGGAGGAGGCTTGGCGATACCCCCACTGTAGCCAGGAAGGCAAGATTAGTACAGTTTATCCATTCGCCTCTTCACTCACTGTTCAGGCCATTCTTTCATTCATGAATTTATTTTCTGGTTTCTGCAGGCTAGGCATTTAATGAGTACTTACTGCCTGCTGGGTACAAGAGGACACAGTATATAGATGCAGACGAAGGTAGATAGATACAGATACAGAAATACATACGCACATTTACCTATACTTATACAGGGTGGGGCAAAGGTAGGTTTACAAGAACAAATGGTTTATTCTTATATTTTTATTTATTAGTTATTGTCTTATTATCTAGAATAACAACTGTAAACCTATTTTTGCCCTACCCAGTATATGGACTAGTTTGAGGGGCAAGACCAGTGCGATCCATAGGGTGGAAGAGACTTTTCAGAGGATGAAGGATGGAGCAAGCCCCTGATGATCGAGGGGGGTTGCCCTGGGTGGAGAGGGGTGTGAGGATGCCTGGGGAGTTCCCAGGTGGGGAGGAAGGTGGAGCAGGCAGGGCCTGAGAGGAGAGCAGCCTGCTGGGCCAGAGGGTCCTGGGGAGGAGGAGGAAGCTGGTGGAAGGAACCGTGCTGTGCCCCTGAACCCTTCTTTGAGGGGCCTGTCACCCTCAGACACACCCCAGAGACCTCTCTGACTTCGGTGCAGGACGCAGTGCTGCACGAGAGGATCCAGGGAAAACCTTCAGGTCTGCTCCAGGCCTGGCTGTCACCTGGCTCCTGCATCCATTCTGCCTTCCCAGGACGTAGGAGGGGTGAGCTATTCTCCCAGACCTGGCAGGAGCGGGTTCCGAGAGAGAGAGAGAGAGAGAGAGAGAGAGAGAGAGAGAGAGAGAGAG
>NW_005359225.1:3866933-3868045 GCF_000412655.1 Myotis brandtii
AGAGAGAGAGAGAGAGAGAGAGAGAGAGAGAGAGAGAGAGAGAGAGGAGAGAGATTGGCCCCTGCCTCCAGGCAGCAGCGACATTGGTTCCCCACAGCCATCATATCTGTCACCCATTCTTAGACCCTGAGGCCCAGACCAGCTCAGACCCCAGCCACTTCTGTCCTTTGGGGAAAAGCTCAAACCCCTGTCCTGACAGTCAAGCCTCTGCTGAGCCTTCGAGCCTCAGCTGAAGTACCCCAGGCCCTCAGCGCTGCCCCTCCACCACACTGTCCCCAAGACACGGAGACGGCCAGCAAGCCAGGCTTCCTCCCCAGCCGCCCCATCTTTACTGTACCCTTCACACAAAGTGCCATTCGCCCCATCTCTGTTCCTCAAAACCCTGTGTCCATCAAGCTCCACATCCAATCTTGCTTCTTCCTTTCTTTTTTAAAAAAATACGTTTTCATTGATTTTAGAGAGAGAACAAGGGAGAGAGAGAGAGAGAGAAACATCAATCTGAGAGAACATTGATCAGTTGCCTCCCAGGAACTGAACCCACGACTGGAATCGAACTGGTGACCTCTGGGTGCACGGGAAGATGCTCAACCAACTGAGCTCACCGGCCAGGGTGCTTCTTCCTTTGCCGATCCCCTAGCTGGGTGGGGTCCCTTCCTCTGGGCACCCCCAACTCTGTGGACCTCCTTCAGGTCAGTGCTAAGCCCAGCCTGCCTGCCCAAAGTCACAGTCCCTGTGTCCGACCCCAGCCCCACTCCGCACTGGCCCACGGCCCCGAGATGCACCAACACTCACATGCAGCCTCCTGTCCCTGAAGCGCCGTGGTGGCCCTGAGTGTGTTGGAGCAAGGGGAAGCCAGGCATGAGGCTCCACACCCTCAGCCCAGGCTGTGACACCTCTGATGGGCGGGCAGCTTCCTCTGTTTCCTGGCAGGGCTGTCTCTGACTGAAATAGCCCCTGTGGGGGCCACCCCCTCCCTAACACCCCTAACACCAAGGTCTGGCGGAAACTGGGCCTAAGAGGAGCAAGGAGGTCGAGGAAAGGTCTCCTTCCCGGAACCCTCCCCTACCCCGGCGGAGGAAAGAGGGCGATGAGGAGGAGAGAGAGGGGAGGGG
>NW_005359225.1:3868098-3882831 GCF_000412655.1 Myotis brandtii
GGCTGCTGGTCAAAGGTCAGCCCTATAGACTCAGCAGCTTCTTTTCTCCTCAGCCTCTTCTCAGTCTTCTCATCTGTCAAATGGACAGGTTAGTGACTAAAGAGCTTCTGACTCCTCCTTCAGCTGTTACGCCCAGAGCCATCTTCCCAGTCACTCACTCCTCCACCCACCACCCCCACCTCGTTCTCCATTTATTGAATAGCTCATTCGCTGACGTGCCCAGTCCTCTATGTGGCTATCCACTTATGCACCCTCTCCCTCCCTTTTTAGATCTCTTCCTTTTCTCCGAAAGCATTTATTGCACACCTACTATCTGCCATCAGGTATTCCCACATTTCCCCTTTAGCTGGCCCGGAGCTCACTGGGAGTGATAGGTATGGGCTGTGGGGTTAGAGGTGATGCCTCTGAGAACTCACCTGAGTGAGGTTCTCCCCGCCTGTGCTAGTCCAGCTGCCAAACCAGGACTCAAAGCTGTGGGCCCAGATTCTTGCTCTATCTTGGCCCCTATTCACTGTGTGATTCTGACCTTCTCGGTAGAATGTGGTCATAATGGCCACTAGCAGGCGGTGCGGATGAGCTGCCAGAGGGAGAGAGGACCCTTTTATTCTGCACAGTATAAGCACTGACCTCACCCCCGAACCCATTTTACAGGCCAGCAGAGTGAGGAACCAAGTCAGGGCCAAAAGTTTAGACCAAACTGAGAACATTCAGGTTTGAATTGCCAGTAAACACTTGGTCCGTCGTGCATGAATTGAACACCTACTGCAAACTCAGGTCTGCTAGGAGGCTGCTTGTGCAGGTTAGAAGCATGGATTTCCTGGCCTGATTTGAGCTGGGCTGGGATCCAGAAGGGCAAGGAGGCCTGGCCTTCAGTCCAGCAGCCAGTTCTCCGCGGAACTCCTGTGGTCACACCCACCAGGGTGTGTCCCAAGAATGGGAGCAGCTCCAAGGGCTTCCTGGGGGTGTCAGCCTCAGGGCAGGGTTTGGGACTCAGTTCCTGCGACCTGGGGGGAGAGCTCAGGTGTTAGGGCTCATAGGTACACCTGGGAGGGAGGGACCTGGAAGGGCCCCTGGAGAAGACATGTCTGTTGCTGGGCCTTAAAGGGCCAAGGGGACTTGGACTTGGAAAAGTGAAGAGACATCCCAGGCGGGAGGCACTGAGGTGGGGGTTGGGCCTACCTTGTGTGGGAAATGAAGGATAAATATTGCAGCCAGAGCATGGGATGAGTGAGCAAAGAGGGACCAGAGGGGAGGCCTGAGGGCGCTGGCCCATCATAAAACCCTCAAGCAGAGCCCCAGTGCCACTGCCCAGCCTCAGCCTTCCCCACCTGGCTTCCCAGCCTCTCCGCCCATGTGCAAGTTTCTCTCCTCTGCCGGGACACTTTCCACTTCCAGGTACTATTAGCAGAAACACTGAATGCAATCTCTCACCCCACAGAAGGGACAACCTTTTTACAATTCAGGCAACAACCACGGGTCAGTTTATGCTGCAGAAGCAATTCAGTTTAGACGTAAGGAAGCGCTGACAAGGGTTGGAGCGCCTTGGGCTGCTTGGGTCTTATGGTCTCAGGACACCCTGCAGATGACCTAGCAGCCCCCCTTCTTCCTCTGCCCCCGCCCCAAGGACCTCATATCTGGAAGGGATGAGGAGGCCTGCTGGCCAGAGGCAGGAGCTGGAAGCCTGAGTCACGCCTGCCAGCCAGCCAGGAACCAGCCCAGACCAGGCTGGATGTGGGAAGAGGCCTCCCAACCTTGGCTGGCCTGGCTGCTGGGAAACTAGCCCGGAATCCCCCTTGCCCAGCCCCTGGCCTGTGAATCTAGCAGCAAAGGCACAGGATGGTGGGGGCAAGACTCAGCTTCCTTCCCCTGAGGAGTCAGACAAGCCGGGATCCACCACCAATTGCTGTGTGACCTGGCACGGGCCACCTACCCTCAACGAGCCTGCATCTCTGGCTGACGGACAGGGCTAATCACGGTGCCTCTCGGACAGGGTCATCATGCCCTCTGTGCTCCAGTCACCAACCCATCCCTGACCCAGGCAGCATCCAGCCCCCTGAAGTCCACCTCAGGCCGGCCTGAGGCCAGGTTCCCGAAGACAGTGTGTCTCTGGCACCCAGAAGACTGTGGGCAGGGGCCGAGCCACCCCCTTTCGGAGTTTTGGTCTCAGCTGTGGTAGCAGGCTGACCACAAAAGCAGGCAAACCTGGCAGGAGGAGGGCACAGGGAGGGCAGGAAAGCTGATTTCTCTTCTCTTTCCCACTTCCCCTCCTCACCTTCGTTTCAACAAGAATTAAAGCGGGAACTGAAACAACCATTCTGAGTGCAGGGAAGGGGAAGCTGCAGCTTTGGGGAATTTGGGGCCCGAGCTGCTTCCTTTGGTTTCTCTCCAGCCTCTACGGGCCGAGCAAAGAGGGAACTTGCCTCTCCCGAGCCTCTGCTATGTGCCCGGCCCAGCTGTCCGTCACTGAGCTCACGTCATCCCCACCACAATCTGGACATGGACTGTGCACCAAGCTCTGTGCAAAATGCTTTTCAAGCCACATCTCATTTCCTCTTCACAATGCCCATCTCCACGCTACGGATGAGGAAGCTGAGGTTGGCAAAGTCAGCAACAGGTTCTGCCTTGGAAATGAGATGAGGAGGCCAGACACCGTGATGGACCTGGTGAGCCCAGGGCTGAGAAGTCACAAGTGGCCTTGGGAGATGAGAGAGAGAGAGAGAGAGAGAGAGAGAGAGAGAGAAGAACAGGGCTCAGAAGGCAGCAGTGACAGAGAGGGAGAGTCTGTGGTGCCTGGTTTAACTAGTCATGCCCTTGGGGCGGCAGCTCCTCCCACCCAGGGCTCTGGGAGATCCCAAGACCCTCCCATAAACCCCTTTTCCCGGGAGCTGGTGTGGGAGGGTCTTTGTTCTTTGCCTGGACCCCCCAGGATGTTCCGCTTTTTCCCTGTGGAGATGTATCACTTGGGTCTCTCTTTAAGAAAGAACCAGCCGTTTAGCTGCAAGCAGTGCAGTTGGCTGACAGCCTCCTTTGGTGTCTTCAGGACCCGCCCATCCTCCCAGATAACCAGGCTCCAGTCGGCTGGGAGGAGATGGCCCAGGTCCAGCCGCCTGGCCTGCCCTGCTGGCAGTTATCGTTCCGCTCCTCAGCAGTTTCTTCCCACCCAATTCCCAGACCCCCTCTGACGATTAGGGCCCCACCTCCTGTTGTTCCTTTGCGGGACCCCCTCCTTCCTTGCCTGGAGTCTTGAGGATCTGGGCGCGGTGGGCCTGTGACCCAGGCCTGCCGATGAGGGAAGAGGGGGCTCCTCAGGCCCCACCACTGGCTCAGGGGTGGATGGGAGGCCTTCACTGGGCGACTCCGTCAATTCTGGAGCTTTTGCTGGAACATTGGGAAGGAGGCAGATTTTCCACTGGGTTTGCAAAGCTGGTGGGAAGTGAGCCTGGAGCTGCTGGCACCAGGTGAACTGTGTGCCGGGCACGGTCCTCCGCACTGCAGACACCATCCGAGGTAAACCAAGGGATGGCAGAGTTGAGAGCTGGAGATGCACAGGTTCCTGGGCGCCCTGTCCAGCTGTGCCTGAAGCTTCGCCTTCCACCGACCTGTGGGTGGTGTCTCAGTTCATTTGACCTGAGGTTTTGTCACGTGAGATCAGGAGTCCTGCCTGTAGACCTGCACCCCCATGCTTCCCTCTCCTCTCCCCACAGCATATGTTCACAGCTTTGGGCCCTGAACCCCAACATTCCTGTAGGGGAGGCTAGAACTGACCATGTACCTGGAAGCCACCAGCAGAGGGGCAGGCGGGGACCGAGGGGCTGTGAGGTCAAGCCTAATGCCCCCAACAGCTCCCAGAGTAACCACTGTGTCGTCTCCATAGGTCCCGGGCAGGAAACTGGAAAGCTGGAAACCTGGGTGCCAGTCCTAATTCACCTCCTGCTTGTTGTGTGACCCCGGGGCGGTCACCCCACCTCTCCGAGCCTCCCTTTCCTGAGCGGCTTCACTGCTACAGTGTCTTGGCTACTCGGCAGGTGCCAGCCACTGAGCTAAGTGCTTTTATCGCAGGATCTCATTTGCTCTTACAACAACCCTGTGTGGTGAGTTGTATTGTCCCAATTTTATTTTTTATTTTATTTTTTAAATATATCTTATTGATTTTTTACAGAGAGGAAGGGAGAAGGATACAGAGTCAGAAACATCGATGAGAGAGAAACATTGATCAGCTGCCTCCTGCACACCCCTTACTGGGGATGTGCCCGCAACCAAAGTACATGCCCTTGACTGGAATCGAACCTGGGACCGTTCAGTCCACAGGCCGATGCTCTAATCCACTGAGCCAAACCAGTTAGGGCTATTGTCCCAATTTTAGAGACAAGAAACAGGCTTAGAGAAGGCTGGTGACTTGCCCAGGGTGGCACAGCGAGTCAGTGGTGGGCCAGGACTAGGATGCAGGTCTGAATAATGATAAAGCCTGTACCCAGGAAGAGAGTGACAATTCCCTGTGGGAAAACAGAGGCCAGAGAAATTAGGAACTTGTCCAAAGTGTCCAGTAAACCCACCATGCCACCTGCCTCTCAGGAACACAGTGGCCCGAGAAAGGACAAAGAAATGGTGGCCAGGAGATAGGGGAGAAAAGACCAGTCCAAGGATCAATGTCAGCCACACTCCCTCCATTCTGTAATTCTCTTAGGAATTGGGTACAAGGTCTGCTTTGTCCCTGGGGCCCCAGAGACCAGCATAGGTGCGAAATGTTGGAGGGAACCCAGTCTGTACAGATGAGCCATGTGGCTCTGTCCTTGGTGCTGCCTGGATCAATAAGATTGTAAAAAATCTTTGTCTTGGATGATGACAGAGGGGACTTGTTCAGGGGGAAAAAAAGTAATGGAGTAGCACCCCTGAGCCTTTCTGGGTACCCCAGCCCCTGACCCTCCAGAGGGCAGACCACCAACACTGCTTGAGGGTTTCACACACTGAGGCCCCAAAGGCAGGCAGCTTTGTCATGGCTCTTACAGGAAAGGTTTGGGTGTGGAGGAAGCCTGAGAACTGCTCCTCTCCCATGAAAGACAGCCCCCTGCCTTGGCCCTGTTCACCATCGCCAGCACCCAAGCTGACCTGGAAGAAATAAGAGACTAAACTGGACCCCAAAGTCCAGATGTCAATGACAGGACTGTAGCTCTGGACTCTCAGGGCCAGAGAGGCCTTAAGAGCATCTGACCCAGAGTTCTCCCCAACCCCTGAGTAAAGGAGGCCCCCCGAATCCTCTTTGACAGGACTTGTCTGGCCTCTGCTTGCATACTTCCCATGATAGGGAGCTCACTCCTTCCCTCCCAGGCCACAGCATTCCACCTTGAGAAAGCTCCATGGGAGACATGCTTTGTGGCACAAACCCCTGAGATCTGCCCCTTGGCAATGCTTTTTCCCTAGTCTGGCCTGCCTCTGAGCCACCAAGCCTCAGGACACCACAGAGACTGCCCCAAGACTACTCATCAGTTGATCTTCATTCCCACTGGGCAATTCTAGTGCTGATGTCCAGTGACGGATCCTAGTGGTGGAGCCCATAAACCAGGCATGAGGCCAGGGGGCCATGACCATTTCCCAATCTGAGGACAAAGCCCTTTGCCTCTGTCCTGTCTCATCCCCTGCTTGGGTCCTGTGGGGGTGGGTGGTGAGAAGGGCAGCATGGTCTCTCACCATTTTTGGAAGAGGAAACCGAGGCTGCCAAAAGCGTAGAGTGTTACCAAGGCCCCAGTCACTCAATGGTCTTCCAATCAGCTGGACCGCCTTCCACCAAACACCAGATCCTCACCCTCAAACATCAGCCATGGGGACTGGGGCCCCATTTGTAGCCAACTCCATGTGGTGTGGAAGGAGCAGGGTTTTATAGGCATCGGAGGGTGGCTGGGGCAACTGCCTGACTCAGAGTGTATGTGAGAGGCCAGCAGTGACTCGGTGGTTCCTGGGAAGAAGAGTGTGCGGTTGCATGTGGAGAGAGTGTTAAGAACACAGGACCCCCTGCTGGGGCTCCTCAGGGGTCTCTGGGAAGACAGAGGAGGCCTCTGTCCCTGCCTGGGATATCACGGAAGGCTCCCTGGAGGAGGTGATTCTTTGGTGGAGTGTGGACAAGGAAGTGGAGAGTGTTCCTGGCAGGGAGAGCTGCTGGAGATGGGAGGGCATGGGGTTCTGCAAGAGTTTGTGTTTATAGGTCACCAGAGCCAGGTCCTGATGGGCCTCACATGCCAGGCCACACATTTGGCATCTGCATTGTGTGTGCCAGCCAAGGAGCCCTTCATGGTTTGTAAAGCAGGGCAGAGGTGTGATCCAGTTTTGAGATTTAGGGATCCCATGTGCTGCTGCATGGAGGACAGGTTAGATGTGGTTATAATCCAGGTCAGAGACAGTAGGTCTGAAGGGGAGCCCTGCCCTGGGACAGAGAGGCTCCAGTCTGGGCTGGGGATCGGGCCCAATCAGGGGCCCCGAATGCCAGGTTCATAGCAACCTTTCATCCCTCTTCTACACACCCCTCCACAGCCCTGGCAGCCAGAATGCTAGAAAGACAGATTGGGAGGAGGCGTGGCTTCTCAGAGATGCCCTACTCCAGTCCTCAGGTCACGGAGGGAATCCAGGGTCCAGAACAGACAAGAGGATGGCCTATAGCCCTTTAGTGTGCCCCTGGGGGCTCCTGCGTTGGACCCCATTCCCAAGCCTGTTTCTCCAGTCTGCCCCCTCTCTTGGGGAAGGAAGGGCCTGGCTTTGGTACATGGGGACTTGGAGGAGTCTGGAAGGATGACTTGCTCCTACTGCCAGGCCCATGCAGGCCCTCCCATCTCCGACTGGGGAGGGAGCCCTCAGAGCTTCCGGAGTTCTCCCCTCTCCTTCTCCACACCAGCTTGCAGCTGGGGAAACCAGAGCTCAGAGAGGAGAGGCATTGAGCTCCTGGGATATAAACACAGCGATCTGGCCGAGGGGTGTCAGCTGTAGAAGACAGAATGCTTGGGTCCCAGACCTGGCCCTGCTGCCGGCAGCTGGGTTCCCGATTCCTGAGGACACCCAGCTGGTGACGAGCTCCTACAGCACAGCCTGGCCCTGGCCTGGCCCTTGTGCTCAGCATTGTTCCCAGGCGGACTCCCCTCCCACATCGGTCTGTGTCTCTACAAGGCATGGCTGAGGAGGACAAACAGGAAGGAACCACGTGCCACCTGCTCCAGGGAACTGTGGGTGTGGGCTGGTCCCTTCTCTGGTGGAGTAGCCTGGGCTCCACCCTGCCCAAGGGAGTCCAATGTCCTATCAACACAGCTCAGCCAGGGGGGGGGCTGGTGGGGAGGCCTGGCTCTGGTCCCTGGGGCTTGCAGACTCGACCCAGCCTCCTCAGTGTCTGGCCTTGTGCTTGACCGGGTCCTACTTGCGTGGGGGACGGGCTGGGGGAGAACATGGGACCACATGGGAGATATGTAACTGTGTAACGTGGTCAGCGCCAGGTCCCTGGCATCTTCCAATCTCCCGGGAGAAGCCAGTGGGGCAAGGCCTGCTCATTGCCATTTCCCTGGTGGGAAAAGTGTGGACGAAAAAGGGGCCTCAGGGGAGCTCAGGGGAGGCCTGCATGGCGGCCTTACAAACTCAGAGACCTAAGTAACCATATAGGATGGTCTGAAATGAAAACTTTCTAACTAAAAGCAGGTCATGGCGGGTAGTCACGTCCTAGGCCGGGATCGTCCCTGACAAAGGTCAATCTTTACCTAAACTGGCTATTATCTTTTTGCTTGGAGGGTAACAGACCTTTGGAATGTCAGGGTCACTTCCTTATTTTTCCGGACTCCCAAGGGCACAACCACTTCACCAGAACAGAGATCACAAACACCCTCATTGTTATTGTTATTGTGCTAATTGTTGACTATTAACTATCCTATACCCACCAATGCGCCTAAGCATTTTATATTTTATAAAATAAAAAATAAAAGTATGTGTTTGCTCGCTTTATGTGTTTGCTCGCTTTATATTTATCCAATCTCAGAGATCCTCCGCCCCTTTGCTCTCTCCCGCCTCCCTAATCTATCACCAATGAATTTCATGTAACCCCCTTTGATCCTGATGTATAAAATAAACGGTAAAATTGCCATTTTCTGGAGCATTTTCTCAATCCATTGAGATTTTACTTCCTGGCAACTATTGTCAGTTTGGCTCAAATAAACTCATAAAAAAATTCTTACAGGTTTGGACGTTTCTTACATTGATGAAACTGAGGCCCCATTTCAAATCAGTCACCAAGCCCTGCTTGGTCTCCATCCTTTCTGTCTGTCCCCTTCCGTGAAACTGTCCATGCTCTCATCCTGTTGTCCGTACCTCAGCCTGACTGCAGCCACCTCACGCTCTCTGTCTTCCATCTATCTCCCTGACCAATCCACTTCCTTTCTGCAGCCAGAGGGGTATCTGCTCAGCAAAAGTCTGACCTCATCACTCCCCTGCCCAAGTGTTTTATGGCTTCTCTGTGCCTGAGAATCAAGGCAAACCCCAGCCCCGCTGACCTCTCTGTTCTCAACACCCGTTCCCACCCCTCCCACGTGACCTGCAGGGCTCTGAGCCACTTTCAGTTCCTGGGACCGGCCGTGTTCTCCTCTGCTCCATGGTCAGTGCTGTTTCTGCTCCTAGACTGCCCGCTCCCCACACCTGCAGCTGGCAGGCTCCCGCTGTGAACTCAAGGACAAGGAGACCCAGGCTCTGTCCTCGGGAGCTCACTGTAAACAAGGGGCATGCACCTGAAGGTCCATAACCCTAGGCAGACATCATGCTGCAGAGTCCTCAGGGGGCCCAGGCGAAGAGATGGTCCTGCAGGCACGGAAGGCTCAGTGGAGGAGGCAACCATGAAATGGCCAAGCGTACGTGGGGGCAAAGACATTTCGGGCAGAGGGAAAAGCAAGGGCAGAGGCTGCAGGAGGCGCCTTGGAGGAAGGTGAGCACAGCTGGGGCTGCCAGTGCACCAGTAAATGTGGTTGGAAAAGAGGTCCGAGCAGGATAATGATGATACAGTTATTGAACCTTACTGTGTGTCGGATGCATATTATACTTAGTCCCCGCGAGAGGACAGAACTGGTTTTATCTCCATTTTACACCAGGCACAGAGGGGTTAGCTGACTTGCCCAAGGTGGCACAGATAGAATGAATGGTTACTGGGCTGTGAACTCAAGCAGTTTAACTCCAGAGTCCATGTTCTTAGCTACTGCAGTACACCAGGGCTAGGAAAACCCACCGCTTTATTGCTCTGCCTGACTGCCTGGGACCCAGCTTGACCGGGGCTCCCCCTCCCACTAGCTGTAGGGCTCCCCCTCCCCCCAGCTGTAGGGCTCTCCCTTCCCTCAGCTGTAGGGCTCACCCTCCCCCCAGCTGTAGGTCAGCTCCAGAAATGCTGCCTCCTCCAGGGACCAACTAAAAGGGTTCCCTCTACTTCTTCCAGTGCCCCCCACGGGAAGGTGAGGAAGGGGAGAAATGCCCTTTCAAGGTGAACCTCATGACCCTCTGGAGAGGAATGTTTGCCTGGCAAGCATTTCTTGCTATGGGGAGCCCCCTCCCCCATTCCCCGGTAACCTTGTTCATTCAAGGGGGGCACCGGACCCAAAGCTGATCAATCAGAGCATCCATCCAGACCCGTGAGCAGTGATTGGTTCAGGGGAAGCCAGTTAGAGTCTGTTCCAGGAGTTTTGGTAGAACCAGATGAAAGGTTCTCTCCCCTTTCCTCCAGGATGATTAGCTGTGAGGGCCCTGGACACCTGGTGCTTCTGGAAAGATCTTGGATGAGAATGTAAGAAGCCAGTAGGAAGTCAGTAGAAAGAATGCAAAAGGAGAGTGCTGATGGCATCCTGTCAGTGCTGGCTCCGGCCATGTCTGATGTAGGTCTACTTTGGACCCTTTCTTTACATAAACCAGTACCTTTATTGCCCAAGCTAGTTGCATTGTCATTTGCAATCAAAAGAGCCCTGATCAAAATCACACCAAAATCACAGGCAACAACAGAAAAAAACTAGATAAATTAGAATTTATCACAATTAAAAACTTTTGTCCACCAAAGGACACTATCAACAGAATGAAAAGACAACCCACAGAATAGGAGTTGGGGGTTGCATATATCTGATAAGGGGTTAACATTCTGAATATATAAAGAACTGCTACAATTCAACAACAATAAACAGGACTCAATTCAAATGCTGGCAAACGACCTGAATGGACATTTCTCCAAAGAAAATATCCAAATGGCCAATAAGCACATGAAAAGATGATCAAAGTCACTAATCATCAGGAAAATGCAAATCAAAACCACAATGAGCCCTGGCTGGTGTGCTAAATGGTTAGAGCATTGGACTCAGCACTGAAGGGTTGGGGGTTCGATTCCTGGTCAAGGGCATGTACCTAGGTTGCAGGTTCCATCCCTGGCCCTGGTTGGGGCACATGCGGGAGGCAACCAATCAATGTGTCTCTCTCACATCAATGTTTCTCCCCACCCCACCCCATCTCCCTCGCTCCCTCCTTCCCTTTCTTCTATTCTCACGAAAAAAAAAAAAAATCAATGATAAAAATATCCTTGGGTAAGGATAGCAACAACAATAAAAACACAATGAGCTACCACTTCACATTCATTAGGATGGCTATTATTTAAAAAACTAGGAAACAGCAAGTATTGGAGAGGATGTGGAAAAATTGGAACCCTGTCCACTGCTGGTGGGAATGTAAAATGGTGCAGCTGCTGTGAAAAAACAGCTGGAAGTTCCTCAGAAAAAGAAAAATAGAGTTACCATAAGATCCAGCAATTTCACTTCCAGGTGAAAAGAATTGAAAGCAGTGGCTCAAACAGATATTTATACACCAATGTCCACAGCAGCATTATTCACAGTAGCCAAAAGGTAGAAACAACCTAACTATCCACCAACAGAAGAATGGATCAACAAACTGGTATACCCACCCATACAACAGAATATTACTCAGCCTTAAAAAGCAAGGGAATTCTGGTACATGCTACAACATGGATGAACCTTGAAAACATTATGCAAGTGAAATAAAGCCAGGTGCAAAAGGACAAATACTGTAGGATTCCACTTGCGTGAGGTACCCAGAATAGTCAAATTCATGACACAGAAGAATAGTGGTTACCTGGGGCTGAGGGAGGGAGTGGTTTAATGGGTACAGTGTTTCCGTTTGGGAAGATAAAGTTCTGGAGATGGATAATGGCGATGGTTGCACAACACTGTGAATGTGCTTAATGTCACCGAATTACACATTCAAAAGGACTAAATGGTAAACGTTATGTGCGCCATAAAAACATACATAATTTGTCTTTGCCCCTGGTTCCTGACACAGAGCTCCTAAAACCCTTGGAATTTCCTGAGTGATAGGAGCATCTCTTGTTCTAATGAGTTGACTCCTGGCAGGCCCCTGGGGAACTTCAGGATGGTGGCTGGTCGCCAAAGCCTTGATTTGGTCTTGGCACTGTCAGCCCCATCCCCTCATCTCCAGGGATGGAAGAAGGGCTGGAGATTGAGTTCAATTGAGTTCACCAATGGCCAGTGATCTAATCAATCATGCCCACGTGATAATGAAGCCTCCTCATAACCCTAACCAACAGGGTTCAGAGAGCTTCTGGGTGGGTGGAGCATGGGAATGCCGGGAAGTGGTGTAGCCGAGAGGGCACGGAAGCTCCGCTCTGCACCCCTTCGCCCATCCCTTGCTCAGTGCATCTCTTCCATTTTACTGTTCCTGAGTTATTATCCCTTATAATAATCCGGTAATAGTAAATAAAGTGCCCTCCTGAGTTCTGTGAGCTGCTTTAGCAAATTATCGAACCGGAGGAGGGGCTGGGGGCAGCTCCCAATAGGTAACTGGTCAGTCAGAAGTATGGGAGGCCCAGAACTTGCAACTGGCGTCTTGACTAGGGAGGGTCTGCGTTAACTCACAGAGCTGGTGTCAGAACTGGTTGGTGTAAGGAGGAGAAAACCCTACACATTTGGTATCCAAAGAGCTGTGAGTAAAAATGTACATTTTACCACCAAAAATTAATGAAAATGTAAAATCTATGTTATACTGTATATATTTTACTATAATAAAAAATCGTATAAACAAAACCAGCCCCGACCATTAGATCTGTGTGCCAGGAGACAATTCTCCATAGGTCTCTCAGATTTCTGCATGGCTTGTGAGCAGAGACAGACTGCCCTTGTTCCAGACCATTTTTTCAAGGATGCTTGTATAGCAAACAGCCTTGGAGGACAGTGATAGTGTCTATCTCTGGAGAAAAAGGCCGGTTTGTTGATTGTCTAGTCCAGTGATGGCGAACCTTTTGAGCTCGGCGTGTCAGCATTTTGAAAAACCCTAACTTAACTCTGGTGCTGTGTCACATATAGAAATTTTTTGCTATTTGCAACCATAGTAAAACAAAGATTTATATTTTTGATATTTATTTTATATATTTAAATGCCATTTAACAAAGAAAAATCAACGAAAAAAATTAGTGTCATAGGTTCGTCATCACCGGTCTAGTCTGACAAAGATGATGTCTTCCTCTGGGGCAAAGGTCAGGCAGGCTTACTGCCCGTTAGAAGATATCCGAGCTGCCCAATGTCCAGCTTACTTTCTTGTAATGCAGCTCACTGCATGTGCAGGTATTATTTGGTGTTCTTTGCACTGCCCTGTGGGACTTGGGGCTTGAGGAACCCGTGCTAACGCTTATATTCTACCTGTTCCTATCGCTGTGAAAAACAAAGTTCGTTGTCTCTAGCCAGAAGTCGGTTTTCTGCCAGCACCCCTGACACTGTAGCTGGCTAACTTGTTAACGTGCAAGTGTGGTAAACTGCAGATCCCTCACAGTTCTCCACACTGCTTGCATCAGAATCTCAGGTGGGAGACGCAGGGAACTTGTGTTGTTGACAATTCGGTATGATAGGCTTGTGAGAATACTGGGTTACAGTATTAACATTTCATGATTGTTGGCTCCTATTGTAAAGACTAGGGGCCCTAGAACTAAGCCCAGGAAGAGTATGTTTCCCTAAGGAGCTGGCACTTTTCCTCCTCTTGGAGGCTGCTTCTCCCTTTTTATTTTTTAATATGTTTTTTTTTTAATATCAGAGAGAGGAAGGGAGAGGGAGAGAAGGATAGAAACATCAATGATGAGAATCATTGATCGGCTGCCTCCTGCATGCCCCCTCCTGGGGACCATGCCTGCAACCTGGGCATGTGCCCTGACTGGGAATCAAACCATGACCTTCTGGTTCATAGGATGACACTCAACCACTGAGCCACATGGCCTAGCTGCTTCTCCCTTTTTGCTTTAGCTGCTAGGAAGCTCAAAGTCAAATGTCTGTGCTCTCCTACCTTAGGATCAAAGTTAGTCTTAACCTTCTGTGTACCTTATATATTCATGCTACTTTTTAAAAAAAATTAGGATGTACTTCACCTACAATAAAATTCACCCTTTAAAGAGTACAATTCAGTGAGTTTGAGTATATTTACTAGACTGCAACTATCTAATTTTAGAACATTTTCATCACCACAAAAGGAATCCTATACCCATTAGCAGTTAGTCCTCATTCTTCTCTCCCTCCATCCTGTGGAAACTACGGTACTTATCTACTTTCTGTATTTGTGGATTTACCTATTGTGGATTTGCCATTTTATTTCTGGCTTATTTTGCTTAGCCTGATGTCTTCAAGATTCACCTGTGTTGTAACATGGATCAGAATTTCATTTTATGGCTGAAGAATATTCCATTGCACAGATAGGCCATATTTTGGTTACCTGTTCATCAACTGGTGCACATTTGGGTTGTTTTCACCTTTTAGCTATTATGAATAACACTGCTTTTGTGTATAAGCTTTTGCGTGAATGTGTATTTTCAATTTTCTTGGGTATATAGCTAAGAATGGAAGGCTATTATGAATAACACTGCTATGAACATTTGTGTATAAGCTTTTGAGTGAATGTATATTTTCAATTTTCTTGGGTATATAGCTAAGAATGGAACTGCTGGGTCATATAATAGCTCTATATTTAACTTTTTGAGGAACTGAGACACTTTTTCAAAGTGGCTGCACTATTTTCCATTCCCGCCAGCAGCGTGTGAGAGTTCCACTTGCTCCATAGCCCCCTCAACCCTTGTTTTCATCTGTCTTCTTCATTATAGCCATCCTCCTAGGTGTAAAGTGATATCATATTACAGTCTTGATTTGCATTTCCTTAATAGCTTCCTTTTTAAAATTGTCATTCACATTTTCCCATTTTATTTTATGCATTTCTGATTTGAGGCTTGACATCTTTTGTGGACAAGTACTCCATGAAGTAGGAGAGGCATGGGTGTCAGGCAGTCCTGGTTTTGAATCCTCCCTCTGCTTCTATTAGCTGTAACCTTGAGCAAGTTATGTAACATGCTGGGTCTCAGTTTCCCTGCTTATTGACCATGGGTTACAGTATTAACATTTCATGATTGTTGGCTCCTATTGTAAAGACTAGGGGCCCGGTGCACAAAATTCGTGCACATTAAAAGGGAATTAATTAGCCGAGGCCAGTTTGGCTCAGTGGATAGAGCATCGGCCTGTGGACTAAAGGGTCCCAGGTTCGATTCTGGTCAAGGGCATGTACCTGGGTTGTGGACACATCCCCAGGAGGAGATGTGCAGGAGGCAGCTGGTCGATGTTTCTCTCTCATCGATGTTTCTAACTCTCTATCTCTCTCCCTTCCTCTCTGTAAAAAATCAATAAAATATATTTT
>NW_005359225.1:3882851-3884168 GCF_000412655.1 Myotis brandtii
ATTTTAATATTGCTATTTTCCCTTTCTCTATAATGGAAGTGTCAGAGATGAAAGAAAATTAGTAAAATGTATATGCAAATCTTCCTCCTGTCAGAGTCTGGGGCATGCCACGGGGCCCAGAGTCAAGTCCCCGCCCACCCACGTGCACCTCAAAATCGCGCAAGACCCAGACTCAGCTGGCCCCATCCCCATTGGGCGAGATCCAGACCCGGCCGGCCCCACCCCCGTCAAGCCTCGCTGGACAGGGGGTGCAGCCTCAGGTCCCTGCTGATCACTTGTTACGGCTCGTTCCCGGAACCCCGCCTCTGCTGTGGGCACAGCCATCTTGTGACGGTGTGACGGAGGGCCAATTTGCATATTACCTCTTTATTATATAGGAGGATAAATCTGTATTAAAGTCATGGTGGGGCCTGGCACAAAGTAGGTGAATCTCACTGTGAATCTGGGAGTCTGACAGGGAGGTTTCTGGCTTGGTCGGGAGACATAGGCTGCGAACTGTTTACATTTTACTGTATTATCTGCTTTATCTTTTTACAACAGAGGCACTTCAGGGAGCCTCAAATATCAGCCTCTCTGTGCCTCTATTTCCCCTTTGTGACATGAAAAATGAGACTCTGCACCGCAATGTCAAGTGTTGGTGAGTCCGCGGGGTTTGTTCTAACATCTTACCAGTTTTGTCTCTTGCCTCAACCATCAGACTAGCTGCTGCCTAAAGGAATATCTCCGCCTCAGGTGAAGGGCTCTCCAGGGGAGGAGGGGAGGGAACTAAAATTTCCCAAGAACCTACAAGTAATGTTACGTGCCTTATCTTATTTTATCCACTCTCTGAGCTGGTTAGGTAGGTTCTATTATCCCATTTTACAGACTGGGACGCTGAGATTCCAAGAAGTTAAATAACTTGTCTGAGAAGCCACAGCCAGCAAATGCTGGCCCTGGATTGAAACCTAGCTCTGATTTCAACCTGTGATTTCTTTTTTCCTGTGCAAAGTGTGCCTCCCCATCCCCAACAGAAAGCACTCAGGGGACGTCAGGCTGACCTGAACAGCCGGTTCCCATTCCACTGGCATGACAGAGAAATGTCATCCTTCACTCTGTGCACAGATCTGCCTGTAGATGTCAGTCAGCTCTTCCCTGGGGCCACAGAACAACCCCGCTCCACTCCAGCCCATGAAAACAAGCTCTGCACTGGGAGCCAGGATGCCACGCTCTGCCCCGACTCCTCCTGACTTAGCCCACCGAGCCCATCTGTTCTTTACGCAGAGGACTGGATCAACTAGCCCCTAGGTCCCTAGGCCCATGGTCAGCAAACCGCGGCTC
>NW_005359225.1:3884241-3901753 GCF_000412655.1 Myotis brandtii
GAAGTTTCAATCGCACTGTACGTGTGCGCCCGCACGTGGTATTTTGTGGAAGAGCCACACTCAAGGGGCCAAAGAGCCGCATGTGGCTCGCGAGCCGCGGTTTGCCGAGCCGCAGTTTGCCGACCACTGCCCTAGGCCATCTCCATAGACACGTAACTGCATCGTGCACAGGCTTGCCCTCCGATGGGGGCTGTTAATGACAGGCCAGGAGGAACAGGAGGATACTTCACATGCCCAGGCCAGGGCACTTGCCCTTACTACACATGCCAACAATCAGAGGGAGAGTCAGAGCTGGGACAGCAGATCCCTAACCCAGACTGAAATAGAAACGCACTTCAGAGACAAATGGGGAAATGGCCCCTAGACAGGAGGGGCTGGGGTGGCGTGTCACTGGGGAGGGCCCTGTAGACACACAGCCTCTGCCACTATGGGCACCTGTCACCAGGCTCTGCCGACTCACCCCTCCTCTAGGGAGGGCAAATGCCCCCCAGGTCCCACACTGAACAAGATGCTTTCACTTCTTTGAACCTCAGCCTCCTCAATTGCACAATGGGGATAACAATTATCTTGGCTGCATTTGCTTTTATGTGATGCACTTAACACATAGTAGGTGCTCAACAAATGACAGCCGTTGTTAATATCACTTAACCTTCTCTTTCAGCTCAATATTGACCAAGTGATTTATTTATTTGTTTTTATCATTCATTTATCCATTCAGCCCACCAGGGAGGCCACAATAGTTTAAGAATAAAGTTTTTGGAGTTTGGTAGGAGTTAAAACACCAGCATTGGTGGGGTAACTATGGGAAAGCCATTTCCTCTCCCTGAGACTTCATTTCTCCAGCGGGTGCTGGGATGTTGACAGAGCCAGTGGGACAATGAAGTGAGGGCAGCCAGCGAGGAGCCTTGAAGGGGAAAGCGGTGGCAGGTGGGCTGCATAGAGGAGTGGGCAAGCCGCCAGCCCTGCGGACCAGGCCGTGCTGGAGCGCCAGGCGGCTGGCCTCCAGGGACAGCCACAGGATGAGGCAAGGGCGGGAGGGAGGGGAGAAGAGTCACTAGGCTCAGAGACAATTGCTAGGTTTCCGGACCATGGACTGATCCCTTTCTGGTAAACTAAGAAACAGCGAGGAAACACACAAAAAAAGACTTTTAACAAGTTTAGAGGAGAAAAGCCCAAGCCAAACAGGGAGCCTTGGGTGGTGTGAAGTGACTGCACCCCACCGAGCCAGGGGAACGTGCACACTCACACACATTGCACACACGTGTGCACACACTCACAAGCTGCACATTCTCACTTGTGCATACACACCCAAGGGCTTTCACACACATGCAGATGTGCCATCAGAGGCAGAGCACTTTACAGTTTGCAAAGAGCCTTGTCATGCATTATCTCAGATGATAACAAGGGGTGGAGAGACTGTCCTTGAATTGGCTGAGGACCTGGTCTAGAGACAGCAAGAGATATGAATCCCAGAGATCCTAAGAGGCCAGGACTGTCCCATAGGCTGTGCTGCCTCCCTTTTCCCCAGGGGTGGTGTCAGCGGGAGTTGAAAGGCAGCAGAAACCCCAGAAAAGTTTACCCCAGCTCCCCCAGATACACTCGTTTTCCCTGCCTTGTTCCTCTTTTTTTTTTATATATATATACTCCATTGATCTTTCACAGAGAAGAAGGGAGAGGGACAGAGAGTTAGAAACATCGATGGGAGAGATCGATCAGCTGCCTCCTGCACGCCCCCCACTGGGGATGTGCCCGCAACCAAGGCACATGCCCTCGACCGGAATCGAACCCGGGACCCTCCAGTCCGCAGGCCGACGCTCCATCCACTGAGCCAAACCGGTTCGGCTGCCTTGTTCCTCTTTAACAAGTCACACCTTGACTTAGGAACACACTTTCCCTGCCGGTCATGGGGTCAGCTTCAGGGTCTCTTGAAATGAGCTGGGATGGCACAGGCCAGAGCTTCCCAAGGACCTCCTCTGGGGACTTCCATCGGGTCACCTAATCATGGCAGCCCCTCCCCTACAGGCTCCTCCTCAAGGGACCCTCACCAGCACAGGACACTTAACAGTTTTCAAATACTTGGGGGGAGACCACTGTTATCCCTGTTTTAGAGAGTAAGGAATTGAGGCCCAGAGAGGAAAAGTGTCCTATGTCATTCAGGACTCAAACCCCGGCTGAGGTGGTTGCCAATCCTGCCTCCACTATTCCACTCCCCCACCATGGCCCAGCCCCGTCCCCATATCTCCATCTCCTCTGCCCTCCACGCTGCATAGCCTGCAGGCTCCAGGCACAATCAGGCCGCGGAGGGAGGAGGAGCCCCCAAGCCTGCTCCTGCTCCTACTCCAGTCTGCGAGGAGCCACGATGGCTGCCTGCGAGCAGACTGTGTAGGGAGCTCTGAGAGGAGGTCGGGGCCCAGGGATGCTCGAAGCATTGACCCAGAACACTCACCCAGGAGTTAGTGAGCTCCACGTTGGCCGGTGAAGTGTTGGAGCAAATTCTGACTCCCGGAGCAGCCCCTACTGCTAGCCAGTTTCTGCGCCACAAATGGTCACGTGCATGTCTCCCAGAAGTCCCAGAAGGCAGCCGATGAGGAAACTGTTTTTTCTGAAGGGGGAAGTAACTGGCCGCAGCACAGAGCTGGCAAGGTGCAGGCCTGGGACCCAACGCCCAAGAACATACCAGCTCAAGTCCCTAACACCAAGGCTGACTCAGCCCCTAACCAGCTGCGAGCTGTCACTTCACCCTGAGCGTGCTCATCAACTCAGCCTTGAGGGCTGTGAGGAAGACTGAGTGAGGTGACATGTAAGGACCAGGGCTTGACACAGGGTAGGCACCCATTAGGTGACCATTTTTCTCCTCCTCTTCTCCACCCCACCCCTCAGCCCTCTCCTGGCCTTTCTCAAGTCTGGAGAGAGCCCTGGTCCTACTCATTGCTGTCACAGGGAACGATTAACCTGGTTTTCTCAGCAGTGCCTGGAAGGTCCATTAAGAGCGGCCGAGGCCCTGAGATGAATGGCTCTGTTGACTGCAGCTCTGACTCCACTGTCCAGATGCCACCCTGTCTCCTTGGGGACTGAGGATGGCTCTTCAGATTGAAGGTGACTTGGAGGAAAATCTGAGCCCGGTCACCATCCCCTTCCCTAGCTCCAATCCATCCTTGAGCTTGGACTGGATGAGAAGGAAGCCAGGGTGGCTCTGCCTCGGGCTAATGGTGGACTGGATGGCCCCTCCCATTCATAAGATGAGTCCTCTTCCTTCTCTTTCTCCTCTTCTTCTTTTTTTTTATGGGCACTTATTGGGCGCCTTCTCTGTGTAGGTAATGTTTAAGGCATTCGAGAACATAAAACAAAGAACTGCCCTTGTAGCACCTACATTCTAGCGTGGAGATCAGTTTATTTTAGTTGATGAGTAGTGATTAAGAACTACAGCGAAACATAGGGAGGGTAAGCAGCAGAGAGCCAGTGAGCTGCAATTTCAGACAGGCCGTCTGGCTCCGTGGGGATTTGCTGGGTCCTCTTCTCACACCACCTCCTGCCCAGCCTGGAGGAGCCCCCAGGCCCTGAGCCCCCTCTGTGTGTCAGGCCCTGTCTTGATTGATCTCAGCAGCAGGCCAGGGGCCAAGGCTAGGGGCTCCCTAGGCACAGGCTTCAGCTCAGGACTACCAGGGCTTCCTTTACAAGCTCGGAGAGGGAGTGCATTCTCCAACCAGCCCCAATGTTCCACTGTAGAGAGAAGACCTTGGGCTCAGAGGGGGGCAGAGACGTGTCTGGAACACACAGCAACGCAAAGTGTCCTTGTTCCCCTTCCTGCCCTCTTCTCTGGCATGTCCACAAGGTGGACGACGGGCTGAGCCTCACAGCAGAGCGCTGGCCTGTGATGGGGCTGTCTGTGCCCTCAGCCAGCTCCTGGTAAAGCTGTGTGAGGTGCTCCTCTCTTGGGCCCACCTGAGGGTCCCCGCCTGCCCCAACCTTCCAGTTCTTATTCTCTAAGCCAGTGATGGTGAACCTATGACACACATGTCAGAGGTGACACGCGAACTCATTTTTTTGGTTGATTTTTCTTTGTTAAGTGGCATTTAAATATATAAAATAAATATCAAAAATATAAATCTTTGTTTTACTATGGTTGCAAATATCAAAAAATTTCTATATGTGACACGGCACCAGAGTTAAGTTAGGGTTTTTCAAAATGCTGACACGCCGAGCTCAAAAGGTTCGCCATCACTGCTCTAAGCCCTAAGAAAGTGAATACTTCTTCCAAGCCCAAGTTCAGGAGAGGAGTTTTGGCCAACTATGCCTCATGTTGCTGTGTGACCCCTGGCAGGTCCCATCCCTCTCTGGGCCTGGGTTCCCTCATCTGTCAAATGGAGGAAATGAAGGCACCTACCTCTCAAGGCTTTCATGAAGAATGAGGAAGACACTGGAAAGAAGGCAGTTTGCAAAGCTTAGGTGCTACCCAGATGACAGGGCTTGTCATATGTTCAACAGCCTGGCTTACCCGAATCCCTCTTCATGCTGTGAGGCCCTGAGTCAGCCCCCAGAGCAAGCCCTTGGCCTTTGACAGGAAATAAGTGGAAATTCCACAGAACCAGTTCTTCAGAAAAGACAAAGCCACATCTGCTCCCAACCATCTGGCAGGCAGCTCAGGAAGGGCCCCTTCTCTGTCCTTGTGGTGAGAAGGTGAGGAGGAAGCGATGGGAAGGGGCAAGGCTGGGAGGCCTGGGGAGCTTGTGCCGGGAAGAGAAGGAGCAGGCCTGAGGGAACTGTGAGGGTCAGGCATCTCCCACCTCAGGCCCTCAGACTGGAAAGGACGTAGTTCATAAATGTCAGGCACATGCATGTTTGCATGGGGGGGGCCGGTGTGAGCCATGTGTGGGTCTGACCTGGAAGTTGCACATGTACTCACATGTGTTTGGAATAGCACCAATGTATGTTTGCCTGTGCCTGTGCCTCAGCATGTGATGTACACACATGCACACACATGCCTACTCCTGGGGAGCCCACAAACCCAGTTCACAGGCCTTGTTTTCCCCGGGGGGGAGGGGGTGGACAGTTTTTGTCACAATCCCAGGCTGGCTCAGATGCCACAGGCGATTTGTGGGGTTCCTGGTCACTGCAGGTTCTCAGTTTTCCCCAGGAACAAAAGCACTTAGACAAGAGGAGGAGGAGGAAGGCTTAGAGGATTAACTCGGGCTCTCCCAGGTCAGCCCTGGGTGTAGGCTTCTGGAGGGGGTGGTTGGGAGGGGGGTTGGTGTGTGCCCAAGGCCAAAGCCTCCAGGGGTCCTCAGACCCTCCACAGCCATTCCTTCCTTCAGTCACAGCAGGAACCCCTCAGCCCCTGCACAACAGTCAAGCACCTCACACTTGACACCCTGCATGTCCTGTTGCACCAGCATCACGCCAGGCTGACCTTAGACCCTGCCTCCAGAGCCCCCACCCCCAAGCAGCCACTGCCAGCTCGGGTTCAGGGTACCTCCTCCTGGCTCTGGGCTGGGCTCCCCGTACAGCACAGGCCACTTCATTGGGTGGGTCTCACCCCTTCCTGAACCTTGGTTTCCCCAGCTGCAGAGTGGAGCTATTCCTGTCCACGTGAGTCAAGGGCTGACAGGAATAGCTTGCACACAACTGGGCACCCGAGACCACTGCCCATTGGTCCTTTGCTGCTTCCAGAAGCCAGGAGGAAAACGCTACCCTCAGCCTTCTGTCCGGGACAGCCTGGTCCTGGTCTGATAGAGCAGACTCGGTACCTCTGGGATTCAGGTCAGATCCTGAAGAGAGCTGCCCCCACTTCAGCTCTGCAGGCAGCATGCTTGGTGGTCCTGCGGACCCGGGGAGGCTGGTCCCTCTCACTGCACCTGTTTTCCTTCTCTGCAACCTGGACATTTTGCAGTTCTGTCCAGAGTCTGGGGTCTGTTGCTTACCACTGCAGGAAAGCACAGAGGAGCCACAGAGGCCTGGCAGAAGAGGAAAGAGGGTGTGCCCGCGGGTGCAATCCTGCACTGGGGCGTGCACAGCACACCCAGACCCTGACGCAGCTCCATACAACCCACACAGGTCCACGTGTGTGCATGTGCCCAGGCACCTGCCATCCCAGAAGCACATCCCTCCCACCATGCACACCTGCCCCGCACGGGTATGCATTTGCATGCAGCTCAGCAGCAAGTTTCACACAAGGAACTTTCAGGACCAGGAAAGGGAGGGAGGGGAAGAACTGAGTCCTCGGCTGCCCAGGCTCTTTCCCGGCTCTCACCAAGGGGTTACCAAGAACACAGATGTTCCGTTTTTCCTCCTCAGCCATCCGGCACAAGCCCTAGCCAGAATGCTCAGAGGCCCCTGACCTGTCCAGCCAGCCACCAGCCCTGCTTGTCACCAGCCTAAAATGAGGCTGTAGGCTAATTGATCACTGGATTTGGAAGCTCAAAGGATAGAATGTGGGAAAGTGGAGTTCTAGCAGGGACAGGGCCATTCCCAGGCAGAGGGAGCACAGCCACCCCCCTGGAGCCCGAACCTCACTAGACTTTAGGTTCATTCATGTACTTAATCCACTGAGCTCTTCTGAGTGCTGGTGACTTAGTGGTGAAGAAGAGCACCCTTGTCTCAGACTCAGCTCAGGGTCCAGCCTCCTCAGGTCTTCGGGATGGGGTGGGGGCCCCAGTCCCAGGCTTCTCTATCCCCCTCTGGATCTCTGGGATGGATCCCAGGCACCGCCTGACCTAAGTCCTCACGTACAGACCGAAGTGTGAACTCTGCTCAGGATCACAGGCATCCTCTGAGATCATGTCAGGAATTCACGCTGAGGCCCCACCCACTGACTCAGACTTCAGGCACAGATGTGCACACTGACATTTGGGAAGCACTGATCTAGAACATTCCACACAGAGCTGGCCCCTCCTCCTGCCAGCCCTCCCTGGATGGCTGAGAGACATTCGGGTCATAACTATACTGGCAAGAACACAGTGCCTATACTATCTCATTTAATCCTCACATGCCCTTATAAGATAGGTACCATCATTATTCCTGTATTATAGATGGGAACATGAGGCACGCTGAGTGCTTAATAACTTGCCCAAGGTTCTTAGGGATAATAGTAGCAAAGCCAGAATTTGAACACAATGCTTTGAACCAATACACTGCCCCATTCAGCAGCAATAGCTCCATGTCTGGGTAGGGGTCAGTGTGGAGGGAGAGGCCATAAAGAAAAGTGGCCTGGCTGGTGCGGCTCAGTGGTTGAGCATCAACCTATGACCCAGGAGGTCGCGGTTTGATTCCTGGTCAGAGCACATGCCTCGGTTTCAGCCTCGGTCCCCAGTAGGGGGCGTGCAGGAGGCAGCTGATCAATGATTCTCTCTCCTGAATGATGTTTATATTTCTCCCTCCCTCTCCTTTCCTCTCTGGAATCAATAAAAATATTTTTAAAAAAATAAGAAAAAGAAAAGTGAAAAATCAAAGGAGCCAGTGGGCCTTCTCATAACAATTAGGAAATACTAGGTTTTACTTATTGATTGCTTTAGAATTTACAACTCTGTCCATAAAGGAGCTCAGACAATACTTACGTACTACCAAAGATCCTATTAGACCAGTGGTTCTCAACCTTCCTAATGCCGCGACCCTTTAATACAGTTCCTCATGTTGTGGTGACCCCCAACCATAAAATTACTTTCGTTGCTACTTCATAACTGTAATTTTGCTACTGTTATGAATCATAATGTAAATATCTGATATGCAGGATGTATTTAGGCGACCCCTGTGAAAGGGTCGTTTGACCCCCAAAGGGGTCGTGACCCACAGGTTGAGAACCGCTGTATTAGACAAAGGACAGAAAAAAGCAGCAGCAGAAACCTAGACTAAGATGGCAACTGAGCTTCCTAGCAGCCAAAGTAAAAAGGAGGGAAGGTTGGGGCTGGAGATGGGGAGGCTGCTGTGAGGATTCCAGAACTCGGCCAAAATCACCCAACAGGGCAGACAAGGGGACCAGTGAAGTGATATTTGGGAGGCAGGTTCCATGGGGCTTGACAATTACATGGGGGAAGTTAAGAAGAAGGAGAAATGGAGGAAGACGCCCGGGATGCACCCAAACCCGTCACTCTTGCCAGGTGGGTGGCTGAGGACAGAGGACACCCAGGTAAGGACTGAGCACAGTGCCTCACAGCAGGTGCCTGGTACATGCGTGCCACCTGCGAGGCTCTTTATTCAGGCCAACACCTGCTCAGGTGTGAGCCATTCCCACGGTCACCCTGCCTCACACATTGGCCTCCACTCTTCCTTCAACTTCCTGGGGGCTTCTGCTTAGCACATCGGCCCTCTGAAGCCATAGCTCCCTCCTTCAATCACTAGCTCGGGGGCTGGGGCAGGGGTTGATGATCATGGGGAGATAATCATGGAGAGTTTCATGAATCCACAACCCTGCTGCCCGAGGGCCAGGGCAGGGCTGGCAGGAAAAATGCTGCAGGGCAAGGGGTGACACCCAGGAGTACCCATCCCGCCCAATCTCTTACACTCTCAGCCAATCCTGGGTTCTTCCAGATGAGATCAATTTCTCACGCATGGGCTGAGGCTGGGTGGGGAAGAGGGGAAGGGAGACGGGAGACATGCCTTATGCTGCATTTTCACATCTCTTCATCTGATCCTTCATTTGCTCATTCATTCCTCACTCGTTCAACCGTTCAACTGTTTACAGACTGGTCAAGGTCCAGGCATTCCACAATAGTGCTGATGTCCCAGTGACGGGAAAGAGAGGTCAGGGAGTTTCAGCGCTGTGTGTCGATTTGCCAGATGAGGAAAATGAGGTCTGGAGAGGGACAGTGACTTTTCCAGAGCCACACAGCTGAACGGGGATCGGCCATCAGCTGTCCACTCCCCAGTCCATGCTGAGTTCCAGCCGGGCTGCACATAAATGGTGCTGCTTCTGCTAACTCCTCAGTCCTTTATTCCTCTCCATGTTCCCTCCAGGAACCAGAGACCCTACCCTTCCCTTATCCTGAGGGGACCGATGACGATCTGGATCCTAACCTTTCCCTCTCCTGGGCCACCCTCGCCTGCCAGTGACGGGAAAGCGAGGTCAGGGAGTTTCAGTGCTGTGTGTCGATTTGCCAGATGAGGAAAATGAGGTCTGGAGAGGGACAGTGACTTTTCCAGAGCCACACAGCTGAACGGGGACCAGCCATCAGCTGTCCACTCCCCAGTCCATCACCAGCAGGGCTGCACATAAATGGTGCTGTTTCTGCTAACTCCTCAGTCCTTTATTCCTCTCCATGTTCCCTCCAGGAACCGGAGACCCTACCCTTCCCTTATCCTGAGGGGACCGATGACGATCTGGATCCTAACCTTTCCCTCTCCTGGGCCACCCTCGCCTGAGAACCACAAGTTGCTCCAAGCACCCCCAGTGCCCGGGTGAGGAGGGGCCTTTGTTACCCATCCCAGGGGGCATGTGGCCATTTCCCCAGGGAACTTCCCTCACCCCAGAGGAGCCGCAATGGCTATGACTGGCTACAGAGGGACCTTTCCTGGGGCTTCTCAAGTAATTTCGCAGAAGTGACCCCTAGTAAGTCTTCCCTGGTTGTTTATAAGCTAGAAAGTGTCCAACTGCCAGAGCTGGGCCAGAATCCTCCGGCATTTGAACTGGGATCAGAGAATGTTATAGCCAGAGCACAGAAAGTTAGAGTTCGGGCCATAAATTTTTAGAATGTTTGCATTGAGATTATGGACTCTTCAGAGTAAGGCTGTTAGGATCATAAACAGTGATAGCTGGGGTTGTGGATTAAAGGCGACCGGGGCCAGAAGTGACGCCACATCGCTCTGTCCCACGTCGCTGAAAGCTGAGGAGAGCCGGCCTTGTCACCTTGCCGGTCGGGGCTGGACCAGGCCTCCTGCTGCCCGCAGAGTGCGTCCTGGAGGCCTCCGGGAGCAGCACTCAGGGCCTCTGGGCCGAAGCACTCCTTGCCTGAGGACATGGGGACAGTGGTCCGCCTCTGCCCTGGCCCCAGCCTCACCGCCAGCCCATCAGAGCACCCCGTCACCACAGTGGATATATTTAGGTGCCCTCCCCAAATATGTTTCCACAGCTCCCAACACTGCCTTTTATGTCCCCTCATCCTCTGAGGCCTCCGGGCACCTTCTCTAAGCTGACCCGATAAAGTCACTAGGAACAAGGGCTCTTGCTCTGCCAACACAAATGTTTTCCCTCCCAAACCCTCAGCCTGAGGGTTTTCCTGGCCCACGTTCGCCTGGAGCTCAGACCCACCTGCTCTAACTCTGTCCTCTGCAGCCTCCCTCCAGCTTCCAGAACCTGCCTTGACTTTCCTCATTCTAGGCAGAGAGCATGCCTACCCCTAGCAGTCCACACACACACACACACACACACACACACACACACGCTCAAGGGCACAGGCAAACATTTTTCTGTTCCTCTGGTATTTGTCAGGAGAGAGAGGCCTCCATCCAAGCTCCATGGCTGCCTCTGCACTTGTTTTTTTTTTTATTTTTTAAATATATTTTTAATGATTTCAGAGGAAGGGAGAAGGAGAGAGAGAGAGATAGAAACATCAATGATGAGAGAGAATCATTGATCGGCTGCCTCCTGCACACCCCACACTGGGGAACGAGCCCGTAACCAGGGCATGTGGCCTTGACCAGAATCGAACCCAGGACCTTTCAGTCCACAGGCGGACGCTCTCTCCACTGAGCCAAACCAGTTAGGGCCCCCTGCAGTTCTCCTCCGGCCTCTGTCCCATGCCCCATCCCAGGCCTTGCCAGAGACTTGGCACCTTCCCATTTCAGACTGCATCTTCTCAGAAGCCAGATAGTCACTGAGAGTTCAACATTGATAGAGCCGGGGAACAGGAATGGCTACCCCAGGCAGACTTAAATGGGGGGGGGGGGCTCTCAGATTCCCACCTGCCTGGCTTATGGGGAATCATTGGTTCTGTGGGAATTGAGGGTGCCTGGGTGGGCAAGAACCCACTCCTGTCAGGGTGGGGGGGCTCCATCATTATTATCATAGTTTTATTACCAGCTGTTAAGGGTTCTTAATGTGTTGGAGACGGTGCCAAGCACTTTATATCCAGAGACTCAGTTCTCACTATAACTCTACAAAGCAAATACTGTTAACGTCTCCATTTTATAAAGGAAGAAACTCAGGCACAGAGAGATTTTGACTCCAAGCCCTGCATGTACAGAGTGCCGGAGCTGGGATTTAAACCAAGCCTGGGTAACACAACTCCATCAGCTGCATCAGTGCTTCTCACCTCCATTACCTGGCTCAGCACACACACAGGGCTATGCATGTGCCACACACAGGACACACATCTCACAACACGACAGTCCCAGGTGGTCGGCGCTATGGGAACTCCCTCCCCTGTGGTCCTCTGGGGTCCGGCAACCTCTTCTTGCCCCACCCGTGGAGCAAAGGTGAGAACCTCATTGGTAGTCAGGGCTCCTCCCCAGAAGCAAGCTCCCCTGTCCCCACGCTAGAAATAATCAAAACAGAGCCCACACTGTCCCCACACCACCGTGACCCCCTCCGTCATACACAGCACCGACGGCCTTACACAGCTCCCGCTTCCTGCCACACAACGGTGCTCACATGCACACAGCACAGCCACAGGGCCACCTCCCTCCGCAGGTCTGGGTCCTGCCATCCCTGCTGGGAGGACAGGCGGGAGGTTTGTTCTCTCCAGGTGCCGGAGGGCTCCCAGCACAGGACAAACCTGCTCATTATCCAGTGCTACCCCAGGCAGACTTAAATGGGGGGGGGGGGGGGCTCTCACCTTCCCCCCTGCCTGGCTTATGGGGAATCACTGGTTCTGTGGGAATTGAGGGTCCCTGGGTGGGCAGGAACCCACTCCTGTCAGGGTGGGGGGGGCTCCATCATTATTATCATAGTTTTATTACCAGCTGTTAAGGGTTCTTAATGTGTTATATCCAGAGACTCAGTTCTCACTATAACCCTACAAAGCAAATACTGTTAATGTCTCCATTTTATAAAGGAAGAAACTCAGGCACAGAGAGATTTTTACTCCAAGCCCTGCATGTACAGAGTGCCGGAGCTGGGATTTAAACCAAGCCTAACACAACTCCATCAGCTGCATCAGTGCTTCTCACCTCCATTACCTGGCTCAGCACACACACAGGGCTATGCATGTGCCACACACAGGACACACATCTCACAACACGACAGTCCCAGGTGGTCGGCGCTATGGGAACTCCCTCCCCTGTGGTCCTCTGGGGTCCGGCAACCTCTTCTTGCCCCACCCGTGGAGCAAAGGTGAGAACCTCATTGGTGGTCAGGGCTCCTCCCCAGAAGCCAGCTCCCCTGTCCCCATGCTAGAAATAATCAAGACAGAGCCCACACTGTCCCCACACCACCGTGACCCCCTCCGTCATACACAGCACCGACGGCCTTACACAGCTCCCGCTTCCTGCCACACAACGGTGCTCACATGCACACAGCACAGCCACAGGGCCACCTCCCTCCGCAGGTCTGGGTCCTGCCATCCCTGCTGGGAGGACAGGCGGGAGGTTTGTTCTCTCCAGGTGCCGGAGGGCTCCCAGCACAGGACAAACCTGCTCATTATCCAGTGAGTCAACTCACTGGATGGTAACTTCTCAGACCGATATATTTACTCCAAAAGAAATGCAGAAATGTTACAGAGGAATGCAAAGTCCACATGCATTTTGAAGGGTGAAAGATGAGACTCCAAATAAGCTTCCAGGGTGTGAGAAAGTGCTTGGGACTATTTGCACTTCCTCCACCCAGATCCGGGGTGAACTTTTACTCTCCCAAGCTCGTAAGGGTGCTGGGTGGAAAAGTCAGAACCATCCTGGGGCTGTGGTAACAGTTATATCAATGTTTCTCACTTCCATTACCCGGCTCAGCACACCACACAGGGCTATGGGTGTGCCACACACAGGACACGCATCTCACAACACACACAACACACATGTATGCACCAATGTGCCTTGGCTCCCGACATATACCATGGACACACACGGAACCCCTGGGTTGCCTTGGCACAGTCACCCAAAGCTATAGGTAGGTACCCCATACCCTTCGTGCACGCTGACACACACCACAATCCATTGGTTATACTGGGCACACACCACACACTAATCGCATACAACCCAGTGCTTACTGCCCACTCTAATCTCTTACATACTGCCCCCATCACACACACACACACACACACACACACACACACACACACACACTCATCCCCAGAATCCCACCGGGGCCGCAACGGGAGCCTGGAGTGGACAGACCTACACTGCAGCCCCATCCTCCCCCTCCACCCGCGCACCCGCACTCCTGCCCCTGGGTCTCCGCCTCCGCACAGCCCTTCCTCACCTGGGCCGCTCAGCACAAGCAGGGGTTGAGCCAGGGACGCACTCACTCAGGCGCTGGGAAGCAAACCTGCAAACCCAGGGGCAGCACAGGCAGCGGCTGCAGCTCCGGAGCTCCGGTCCCAAGTGTCTCCTCTCGTGCACCCCGCGTCCTGCTCCTCCAGCGCAAAGGGGCGGGGCAGGGGTGGGGCCAGACTAGCTGGCCGGGCCAGGCTACCCGCCCCGGGGAAAACAGGCGTCAGGGAAAGGCGCTCTGGGCTAGGACCTGGGACTCCTGGATTCCCAACCAGGTCCCCTGGCAACTCCTACCCTTCTCTGGCCTCAGTTTCCCTCTTTGCATTGGGGACAGTGGCTTAAGGGGTGATTCCTCAGAACTGGTTCTGACATGGTATGGTGGGAGAGAGGGAGGGATAACACTGTTATTTCTTGAGCACCTACTATGTGCCAGGCACCTCATTTAATCACCATAGCAATTCCAGAGGAGTTCTTTTTTAAAATATATTTTTATTGATTTCAGAGAGGAAGGGAGAGGGAGAGAGATAGAAACATCAGTGATGAGAGAGAATCATTGATTGGCTGCCTCCTGTACATCCCATACTGGGGATCGAGCTCACAACCCTGGCATGTGAACCTCCTGGTTCATAGGTTGATGCTCAACCACTGAGCCACGCTGGCTGGGCTCCAGAGGAGTTCTTAACTCCATTTTACAGGAGGGGAAACCGAGGCACAGAGAGCTGATGTGACTTGCCCAAGGTCACACAGCTAATAAATGGCAAACCTAAGATTTGAATCCAGGCAGTCTGACTCCAGAGCCTAAGCACCCCTACAGCGTGGGTTGGTGGCACTTTCCACACCGTACATTGCTCCCTGATCCTCATAACAACCCCAGGGCTTGGTGTTACAAATCCATTTTAGATTAAAAAACTGAGGTTCAGGGAGATTATTTTACCCCAGGTCACCCAACTAGTGGGACATCACACTGAAGAGGGGATGGCGTGGGAGATGCTGGGGATGGTGAGTGTCAGGATAGTGTACTGGGACAGCACCTGGCCCGTAGTGGGTGCTCGTCAGTGTCAACATTCCCCCTGAAGGTCACTCCCCTTCCCTTTCTTCTTTTCTTTTATCTTCTAATATCTTCTATGGACAGTGGCCTCCAATTCCATCATTCCTGAAACCTTCCATGACCTGTAGCCCTCAGACAAGCTGGGCCCTCCTCTCAGCAACCACTGCAGCTTTTATTCAACAGTTATGGAGCCTTGCAGGGTAGCTCAGTTGGTGAGAGCGTCATCCCAATGTGCCAAGGTTGTCGGTTTGATCCCTGGTCAGGGCACATGCAAGAATCAGCCATTTAATGAGTGGAACAACAAGTTGATGTTTCCCTCTCTCCCTTTCTCTAAAGTCAATTAAAAACAAACAAACAGACAATTAACGAGTTCCTACTATGTGCCAGATTCTGTGCTAGGCACTGAGGATGTATATGAACAAAACAGTCCAAATAGCACTGGCCTCATGGAGTTTATAACCTGGTAGGGAACACAGACGTTACACAAAGGGTCGCATACATTTATACATAATTATACACTGCAGAAAAGTGGAGGGCTAGCGGAGCGATTACAATGGGAGGGCATCTAGTTTACATTGGGAGATCTGGGAAGGCTTCCCAGAGGAAGTGCCATTTAAGCTGAGACCAGAGTGAGAAGTTGGCCTCAGCAGGTGACAGTGAGGGGAAGAGTCCCAGGCAGAGGGAACTCTACAGAGGGCTTGAGACAGGGAAGGGTTTGACACGGTCCAGGAAATAAAGCACAGCCAAAGTGTGTGTGTGTGTGTGTGTGTGTGTGTGTGTGTGTGAGATGATGGACAAGCCAAGAGGCACTGCTGGAGATGAGGCTGGAGGAGCAGCAGTGGCCAGCCCAGCAGGGCCTGTGGCAATGGTCTGGAATTTAGCCTTTGTTTGAAGAGCTGTGGAAGTTACCAAAGTGTTTAGAGCAGCAGTGACACAATCAAATCTCATTTTAATAGAGCTTTCAGGCTGCTGGATGGAGAATGAGGGAAGAATGGGAGGGGCCAGGTGGCAGCAGGAGCCCAGCTAGAAAGCTGTTCCTTCGGGAGGCGATGATGGTGATGGGCCCAGGGAGGTGGTGGAGGGTGGAGATCTGAGGACAGACCCAGGGTGTTTGGTGTCATGGGCTGTGGTGGTGGCCATCTCTCTCTGAAGAAGGGGCCTTGAGGCAAGGCCTTATCTGCCAGCCTCTTGTAGAAAGGTGTTTGCCTGTGACTCAGTGGACGTGGGCCCCTAGAGACCATCACCTGGGGAAGCTGTGTCATCTCCCTTCATGGTGGCCCTTCCAAATCTTCCCTCTCCACAGCCTTAACTCCCCGACACCTCAATCTTAGCTGCTGATTCCATTTTCTACCTTATGTGCCAAGACAATTCACCCATCAAATGCCCACTGGCCCTTCCCTGTGCCAGGCAGACAAAGCTCAATGGAGGGGGCTCTCTTAAGGTCCTGCCCAACTTTGCTCAGCATCTGCCTCCCCAAGTTTCCAAGAAATGGCTCTTCCTTCATTTGAAGGTGAAAGCCCCAACCCTACCCAGAGCTGCCAGGTCCCCACACCCTTGGGTACCCGACCTTCTCCTGGTTCCCTTCCCTGCAGGCCTGTTGTCACCAGCATCTGTCTCCCCAAGTTTCCAAGAAGTGGCTCTTCCTTCATCTGAAGGTGAAAGCCCCAACCCTACCCAGAGCTGCTGTTCTGCTTCTGCCAGGTCCCCACACCCTTGGGTACCCCACCTTCTCCTGGTTCCCTTCCCTGCAGGCCTGTTGTCAACAAAAGTTAATTGCCACCAAACTAATGTCAACAATAATCTCAAATATGGGTGCAGAAAAAGAAGAAACTTTAGTCAGATGAACAGTTTGCAAAGCTGGGAAACAGCCTCCGGTGGAAACGGAAGGGGTGTTTGGTGTCATGGGCTGTGGTTGTGGCCATCTCTCTCTGAAGAAGGGGCCTTGAGGCAAGGCCTTATCTGCCAGCCTCTTGTAGAAAGGTTTTTGCTTGTGACTCAGTGGACTTGATGGCCCTTCCAAATCTTCCCTCTCCACAAGCCTTAACTCCCGACACCTCGATCTTAGCTTAGTGGATTCCATTTTCTACCTTATTTGCCAAGACAATTCACTCATCAAATGCTCACTGACCCTTCCCTGTGCCAGGCAGACAAAGCTCAATGGAGGGGGCTCTCTTAAGGTCCTGCCCAACTTTGCTCAGCATCTGCCTCCCCAAGTTTCCAAGAAATGGCTCTTCCTTCATTTGAAGGTGAAAGCCCCAACCCTACCCAGAGCTGCCAGGTCCCCACACCCTTGGGTACCCGACCTTCTCCTGGTTCCCTTCCCTGCAGGCCTGTTGTCAACAAAAGTTAATTGCCACCAAACTAATGTCAACAATAATCTCAAATCTGGGTGCAGAAAAAGAAGAAACTTTAGTCAGATGAACAGTTTGCAAAGCTGGGAAACAGCCTCCGGTGGAAAAGGAAAGTGCACTCAACTGAGACAAAAGGGAGGCTGCCTTTCAGAAAGTTCCCGCCCTGGTTACTAATTGGTCCATTTTATTCAAATAGAGATTCCAAATCTGCACTGTCTAATTGGTCCAAACCTCATAGTCCTGATTGGTTAGAATTGTGCATTCTGATTGGCTGTTATGGAGCTGCTCTGATTGGGCAGTATAGATGCCAATGAGGATATAGCTGTGCAGTTCTGATTGGACAGGATAGCTTTCATAGATGCCAATAGCTGTGCAGTTCTGATTGGACAGGATAGCTTTCAGTTCTATTGGTATAAAGACAATGACAGGGTTGACGGGTTGACTAGGAACACAATGCAAGAGGCTGGCAGCTCAGTCTGTAGCTTTCCCCTCAAATGCCGTGTGCTTGAGAGGCCTCTGTCAGCAGTGGCTGCTAGACTCTGGTTATGAATTTGGGCCCAGTTAACCACAAGGAGTTCTTGGCAGATATAGTCCTTCTTGGGGCTCACACGATGAACATGCTCCAGCATCTCCCCAAGCCCTGCCTTAGAGCCACCTTCTCTGGGTATTGCTCCCCTCTCTTCCCTTAACTGCCAGGGGTTGGTCAGGGAGGAGTTGCCTCCTCTGCAGTCCTCTGCCCATTTATCTAGCCTCTATGCCCAGA
>NW_005359225.1:3909949-3916052 GCF_000412655.1 Myotis brandtii
CTGCCAGGTCCCCACACCCTTGGGTACCCCACCTTCTCCTGGTTCCCTTCCCTGCAGGCCTGTTGTCAACAAAAGTTAATTGCCACCAAACTAATGTCAACAATAATCTCAAATATGGGTGCAGAAAAAGAAGAAACTTTAGTCAGATGAACAGTTTGCAAAGCTGGGAAACAGCCTCCGGTGGAAACGGAAAGTGCACTCAACTGAGACAAAAGGGAGGCTGCCTTTCAGAAAGTTCCCGCCCTGGTTACTAATTGGTCCATTTTATTCAAATAGAGATTCCAAATCTGCACTGTCTAATTGGTCCAAACCTCATAGTCCTGATTGGTTAGAATTGTGCATTCTGATTGGCTGTTATGGAGCTGCTCTGATTGGGCAGTATAGATGCCAATGAGGATATAGCTGTGCAGTTCTGATTGGACAGGATAGCTTTCAGTTCTATTGGTATAAAGACAATGCCAGGGTTGACTCAGTTGTCAGGAGCACAATGCAAGAGGCTGGCAGCTCAGTCTGTAGCTTTCCCCTCAAATGCCGTGTGCTTGAGAGGCCTCTGTCAGCAGTGGCTGCTAGACTCTGGTTATGAATTTGGGCCCAGTTAACCACAAGGAGTTCTTGGCAGATATAGTCCTTCTTGGGGCTCACACGATGAACATGCTCCAGCATCTCCCCAAGCCCTGCCTTAGAGCCACCTTCTCTGGGTATTGCTCCCCTCTCTTCCCTTAACTGCCAGGGGTTGGTCAGGGAGGAGTTGCCTCCTCTGCAGTCCTCTGCCCATTTATCTAGCCTCTATGCCCAGAACAGTCCCAGTGACCTCCATGCCTCTGAAGGAGTTCCTAAGAAGTCACCCCACAGACACATTCAAGAACTCTCCATATGGCCCCACAACAATCTTCCCCATTCTCCTCCTGCTTTCCAGACACCTCCCAGGGCTCTGTGCCCCCATCTTTGCTCACTCTACACATTCTCCCTGGGGGCGGGTAGTGTGCTGAACAATTACGGTCCCCACATTCAACCAGCCTTTCTCATGCACACAGACCTACTGCTCCCTGGACAGCTCCCTTTCGCTGATTAAAGCGCCCTCTTCACTACAATAATCCCCACCCCCACCCCCGGGTCCTCGTCTTTGTGATGACACCATCAGCCCTGGCAGCTCCGCCCAGCACCTGCATCACTCAGATAGAAACCAGCCCCTCCTTCCATCCCCAACTCGTAGCCAACATTTATTGAATTCCCACCATGTGCCAGGATTAATGAAGAATTTCTTAAACAAAACCAACAACAACAAAAAAAGAAAAAAAAATTATGAAGGAAAAAATTGTTAAACTCAAGCATAATAAAAACATTTTAATTCTGTTACTCCAAATACACACACACACACACACACACAAAGAGACAGACCACAAACTGAGGGAAGATACTTACAACACATATAACAGACAACGGATTATAATTCAGCATATATAAAAAACTCCTATATATCAATAAGAAAAAGCCAAACAACCTAATAGAAATATGAGCAAAAGACACGAACAGCCATTTCACAGAAGAGAAAGCAAGTATGGCCAGTACACATATGAAAATATGTTAACCTCACTATCAACCAGGGAAATTTCAGTTGAAACCACAGTGAAGTACCATTTTGTACACATGAGATTAGGAAAACTGAAGAGTTCGATAATACCAAGTTTGTTGAGAGTGTGGAGAGATAGACACTTTTGGGCACCGCTGGTGGGACTAGAAACTGAACACAACTAAGATGAAGAGCAATTTGTCAATATCTAGTGGCTGAAGATGCACATAGTCTAAGACTAAGCCGTTCCACCCCAACGTATATAAGCAGGAGCAACTCTGGCAGGCGTATAAAAATCCACGCCGCAGTATTATGTCTAAAGCAAAACACTGGGAACAATCTAAATACCCATCTATAAGAGAATGGGAAAAAAATACATTTTTATTCAGGTATCCCTTGCTATTTGAACTCTCACTCTCCCAATATTTGTTCTAATGACTTGCAAAATTTTTACTAGTAGAAAACCTGTCATGACAAATCTGTGGGTGCTCAACGGCATGATGAGAGGATGTGGAGTGAGCTGCAGTTGTAACTCAGCTGTTCTGATAGGATAGGATCATGCCTCATACTTATGTGGCTTACACTTGTTTGGTACATAATTGTTGCCATCTCTCCCTCATTATTAAGTGTCTTCTAAGAAAGTCGGGAAGCCTGACAAGAAAGTAGGTGAGCCCGAGAGACTTAGAAGAGCCCTTACTTAAATGAAAATATGGAAGTAATAAAGCTCATTGAAAGGCTTGGCCAGGTACACCTCCTTCTCCATCACACACAGGAACTGCTCTGTGTGCGAGGAAACAGAAAGTGCTTATTCAGTATTAGATACCGCAGTAACCAGTGTTTTAAATGCTTTAGAAATTTTTGCAATGATGGAAATATCCTGTATCTACTGTCCAATATGGTAGCCTCTAGAGACCCTTGTGGCTATTGAGCACTTGAAATGAGTCTAGTGCAACTGAGGACCTGAATTTTTAACTTTTTTTTAAATTAAATCTTCATTGTTCAGATTATTACAGTATTCCTCTTTTTCCTCCCATAACTCCCCTCCACCCAGTTCCCACCCTACCCTCCGCCCTCACTCCCCTCCCACTGTCCTCATCCCTAGGGGCACGAAAGAATAGTCAGTCCATTCCCTTTCTATGTCCCTGATTCATTATAATCACCAGTTCATTCTGTACATCAGATTATTTATTCACTTGGTTCTTAGATTCACTTGTTGATAGATGCATGTTTGTTGTTCACAATTTGTATCTTTACCTTTTTCTTCTTCCTCTTCTTAAAGGATACCTTTCAGCATTTCGTATAATACTGGTTTAGTGGTGATGAACTCCTTTAGCTTTTCCTTATCTGTGAAGCTCTTTATCTGACCTTCAATTCTGAATGATAGCTTTGCTGGATAAAGTATTCTTGGTTGTAGGTTCTTGGTATTCAGCACTTTGAATATTTCTTGCCATTCCTTCTGGCCTGCTGGCCTGCAGTTGAGAAATCAGCTGACAGTCTTATGGGTACTCCCATGTAGGTAATTGACTTTCTTTCTCTTGCTGCTTTGCTGCTTTTCTCTTTGTCTTTTGCTCTTGGCATTTTAATTATGATGTGTCTTGGTGTGGTCCTCTTTGGATTCCTTTTGTTTGGGGTTCTCTGCGCTTCCTGGACTTGTAAGTCTATTTCTTTCACCAGGTAGGGGAAGTTTTCTGTCATTATTTCTTCAAATAGGTTTTCAATATCTTGCTCTCTCTCTTCTTCTGGCACCCCTATAATTCGGATGTTGGTACGCTTGAAGCTGTCCCAGAGGCTCCTTACACTATCTTCGTATTTTTGGATTCTTTTTTCATTTTGCTTTTCCGGTTGGGTGTTTTTTGCTTCTTCATATTTCAAATCTTTGACTTGATTCTTGCGCTCCTCTGGTCTGCTATTGGGTGTCTGTATAATATTCTTTATTTCAGTCCGTGTATGCTTAATTTCTAGTTGGTTCTTTATCATAGCATCGAGGGTCTCATTAGTTTTCGTGACTCTCTCCTCAAGTTTATTGACAGCTTCTAGCACATTTTTGCAAGCCCTCAAAATTGCGATTTTTAGCTCTATATCCTCCATTTCTGTCATGTTTTTTTGTCTCCGCATTTTTTATGCTTTCTTGGTGCACCCCCTAGTGGTCTTTGTGCGCAGTCTTGTTCTAGTTGAGCCTTGATTGTTGTAGTTAATACTAGAGGGATTTGACCACCAGGCCGACTGGCTGTGTGAATCAGCTGTGTCTGCCGCGGAAAACTTCTGTCCTCTGGGGAGGTGCTAATCTAGCCTTTGCCTGAGGCGATCCGGCAAATGGCTCTGCGCAGGGCTTGGGCGGGGCGGGCTCAACAGGGCGGGCGGAGGGAGCCGTTATGGTGCCCTCAGTCCTGTTCCCAGAGGCTCTGCTTCTCAGAACCCCAGGAACCGCTGCAAACCTCGGAGAGAAAGCTGCCTTCCAACTGATGCCAGACACTCCCGCTTCTCCCGTTTGGGTCCGAGTCCCCAGCGATTCGCCCGTATCTGGAGCTCAGAGTCTGAGACTCCCCCCTGACCGAAAACGACAACCGCGCTCTCAGCCACCAGCCCGCTTTGCGCGCGCACCTCCGCACCTGAGTATTTTCCACACTGCGCCTCCTCTGAGCCTCGGTGTGCTGTTATTTTTCCTTCTAGTTGAAGAGTCTCTCCTCAGCCAGCCTTCCTGTGGTTCTGGGTGATGTCCGTTCCGTCTTTTAGTTGTATTTTTGAAGTGGTTGTTTGCGGCAGCAGTCTCCGGTGTTTACCTATGCCGCCATCTTGCCTGAGATGCGAACGATGCCAGACAGTCTAGCCTCTCCCCGTATCAGTCAGGGTCCCCAGAGACTCGCCTGGAACTGGAGTTCAGAGCAGTAGGGAGTTTGAGACTCCCTCCAGATTGAAAAAGCCAACCAGGTCCTCAGCCGCCAGCCCTTTCCGCGTCAGCCTCCATACCTGTGCACTTAACTTCCGCACCGCAGCTCCTCTGAGTCCCGGTATGCTTTTCTCTTTCCTTCTAGTTGTAGAATTTCCACTCAGCCAGCCTTCCTGTGGTTCTGGGTGATGCCCGTTCTGTCTTTTAGTTGTATTCTTGAAGTGGTTGTGCGAGGCAGCAATCTCCGGTGTTTACCTATGCCTCCATCTTGGTTTCTCCTGAATTTTTAACTTTTAATTAATTTACATTTTAACTTAAATAGCCTCGTGTGGCTAGTAGATATCATATTGGACAACATAGCTTTATAATGTGCATAAATCCTTGGTGATTATTAATAATTTTAAAGAATTTGAATGATATTTGTGAGAAATTAGGGGCCAGTCCTTGCAGGACCTTGAATGCCAGGCTGGGAAGATTGATTTACCCTTAGAGTGATGAGAGCCATGGAAGGGTATGAGCAGGGAAGGGACATAATCAGACTTGTGTCTTAGAAAGATGGCCAGCTGTTGTGAAGAGGGGAAGAAGAGGAGGCAGGGACTAGTGACAAGGCTGGGCCAGTAGTCAGGCGAGTGGTGGCCAAAGCAGTGGGGATGCAAGAGGGGTGATAAATGAAGAGCTGACTAGAAGGTGGATTTCGGGGCTCTTTGGGATGAAGAATCGGCAGGACTTTGGCAGATTGGATGTGAATGTGAGGGAGACAGAGCAGGTATCTTGGTTTGGGTTCCCCTAGGAGCCGACCCTGAGGCATGGATTCAAGTGCAAGTAGTTACTTTCTGAGATGATCAGTAGAGGGCTGGTTACATGAGACAAGAAAAGGAAGGAAGACTATTCAGGGTGGTCAATGAACAGATTATCATTGGGGGCCAATCCTATTGGGAACTTCTGGGAGACAGCATTTATCTGTCAACTCCAGCTGTCATTGATTAAAGGCTGGTCCCCGAACTTTCTAACGCTTCTGGTCAAATGTACTGCAAACATCCAGAGAAAGCCCCCAGCAGAGTCCCAGGGCCCTCCGTGAGAAGCTGCGGGGGTGGAAGTAATAGTGAGTGCTGAGGGCCATGGGCAGAGACCTGCTCCAGCATCTGCTACAGGGCAGAGTGGAGCCCCATTTACTCCTAATAGGCTGAGCCCTGGTTCTCCAAAGTGGGCAGAATTTGTGTTGAGTCGGGGGTATGGGGATTGGCTTAGAGGCCCTGATTGCTCTCCAGTGGTCTTCCCTCAGCCCTCAGTCTTTCTTGCCCAGGACCTCTAGGATTTAAAGACTCTCAGTTGATTTCCATGGAGCCCCGGGAAATGCCTGTTCTGATGAGCATAGCCAAGTGGTTTGATCCCTGCACCTACATCAAGTCAGAAAAATTTGATGGCTCTTTAATAAAATCAGATCCCATCACCCAGGGTTGGCAGTGGCTGGAGACACAGATCTGGGACTTAACCAGCTTCATGCTTGGTTCTCTAGGCTGTAGGGTAGAAGAGAGAGAGAAAGACTGAGAAGGAGGTTTAAGATGGAGCCATCCGGTAAAGGAGGGAAGACAATATGACGAGGGATGAGACTGAGGAGCAGCCAGAGCAGTGTGCAGAGCAGTGTG
>NW_005359225.1:3917157-3936342 GCF_000412655.1 Myotis brandtii
GCTTCTGGTCAACGTACTGCAAACATCCAGAGAAAGCCCCCAGCAGAGTCCCAGGGCCCTCCGTGAGAAGCTGCGGGGGTGTAAGTAATAGTGAGTGCTGAGGGTCATGGGCAGAGACCTGCTCCAGCAGAATTTGTGTTGAGTCGGGGGTATGGGGGTTGGCTTAGCGGCCCTGATTGCTCCCCAGTGGTCTTCCCTCAGCCCTCAGTCTTTCTTGCCCAGGCCCTCTAGGGTTTGCAGACCCTCACTTGATTTCCTTGGAGCCTGTGGTCCAGCCCCGGGAAATGCCTGTTCTGATGAGCATAGCCAAGTGGTTTGATCCCTGCACCTACATCAAGTCAGAAAAATTTGATGGCTCTTTAATAATTGGGAGACAGCATTTATCTGTCAACTCTAGCCGTCATTGCTTAAAGGCTGGTCCCTGAACTTTCTAACGCTTCTGGTCAAACGTACTGCAAACATCCAGAGAAAGCCCCCAGCAGAGTCCCAGGGCCCTCCGTGAGAAGCTGCGGGGGTGTAAGTAATAGTGAGTGCTGAGGGTCATGGGCAGAGACCTGCTCCAGCAGAATTTGTGTTGAGTCGGGGGTATGGGGGTTGGCTTAGCGGCCCTGATTGCTCCCCAGTGGTCTTCCCTCAGCCCTCAGTCTTTCTTGCCCAGGACCTCTAGGATTTAAAGACTCTCAGTTGATTTCCATGGAGCCCCGGGAAATGCCTGTTCTGATGAGCATAGCCAAGTGGTTTGATCCCTGCACCTACATCAAGTCAGAAAAATTTGATGGCTCTTTAATAAAATCAGATCCCATCACCCAGGGTTGGCAGTGGCTGGAGACACAGATCTGGGACTTAACCAGCTTCATGCTTGGTTCTCTAGGCTGTAGGGTAGAAGAGAGAGAGAAAGACTGAGAAGGAGGTTTAAGATGGAGCCATCCGGTAAAGGAGGGAAGACAATATGACGAGGGATGAGACTGAGGAGCAGCCAGAGCAGTGTGCAGAGCAGTGTGGTGTCACTAAGGCCAAGGGCTCAGGAGGAGGGAGACTCAGAGCTGGGCCCGGGAGCCAGGCCTCATCCCCCTGGCCCCAGAAGAGATGAACAGAACCCTCCATTAAACCGTGTCTGGCAGCAAACTCACCTCCTCTTTTCCTCTCCCTTCTCCTCCTCCTTTCCCTGCCTCTATGACCTCAGAAGCTTTAGCAGCTGGCAGATGTCCAGTGAGACCAATGGCTGGACGAGCTATGTCTGGCATTTCTAACGACTCCTGAGACTTCCCCAGCCCCTGTCAGCCCCCAGCCTTGATGCGCCTGCAGCCTCCTCGTGAGGCTAGTGCTGCTCTTTCAGCCCCAACCCCTTCCCTGAGGTCCAGGAGCCCCATGGCGCTCCTGTTCACCCTGTCAGTCCAGCAGCCGTGGCCAGTCCATGTCCTGAATAGGGGCACCACTTCCTGAAAGTCCCCCCTTTCACATTCCCACCACATTCCAACTGCCCAGCCAAGTGTTAACTCAAAATTCCTGATCAGGAATTCTGTCTGGGCTCTGAATTCCTCCCTGCCTCCATGAACACTGATGGAAGATGTGGGTGAGTCATTGCCCATTTCTGGGTCTGTTTCCTCAACTACAAAATTGGGTTAGCCATCCTGGCCCTGCCTTCCTTCCATGGCTGGCTCTGAGGGTTCAGACTTTGTAAATTCTGCTGTTAATACATGCAATTCTTTCTTTATCTTCTTAGTGAGTCTTGTTCATCCTTCCAAACTCTACTAATAAAACATGCTACCATTTATTTCACATGTGCTCTATGAGCCAGCATCGTGCTAAGTGTTTTTGCATATATTATCATGCTTCATTTGTACATGGAGTCTGAGTAAATACTATGATTATTCCCACTTCACAGATAAGAAAACTGAGGCTCAGAGAGTCTGCATGACTTGCTTTAGGTTATACGTCTAGGAAGTGTGGGTCAAAACTAGAACTCAGGACTTCTGAGGCAAGATTTAGGCCTTTCTCTTTTCAGCCCAGCTCCTTCCTACCAGAACCATGATCACCAGAGCTGTTCCTGATTCAGAAGTTAACATGCATTAAAGGGAGCATAGTGCCTGTGGGAAAGGAGGTGATAGTCCATAGAGGTCTGCTGCTCAAACTACCTCTGGAGCCTCATTGGCTTCTGCAACACTGCCTGCTGCTGGGGGCCTAGGGGGTAACAAAATCAACAGGTGGAGCCAGAAGCCAAATTCCGTGAGAGTTGGGCCTATGGATCAGGGGACAAATCCTTCACTTGATACCAACAGATTTCTGTCCCTTTTAAGTCAGACTTGTACATCCTGACATTGTTTGGTTAAATAGTTTACACTTCATAATGAAGAGAGAGTTGATGTTTTCATTAATTTCAGCTCTTTAAAAAATCAACAAATCAATGTCCAAAGATTGGAAATGACCTAAATATTTATTCATAGGGAACTGGTGAAGTAAATGATGGCTGTAAACAGAGCAAGTAAGCTTTTGTGTACTAGTGTGGAAAGACCTTCGAGAAATCTGCAGAAAAAAGTTAGAAGTATGTGTGTAAGTATGCAGCCTTTTGTGTATAAAGGAAATAAAAAAGAGTACATGGCTTTTAGGGCTTCTATATGCATACAATTATCTGAAAAAATAAAGGAGAAACCATGAATGGTGGTTACTTAATAGAATCAGTGAGAGAGACTCTTAACTGTTTACCTTTTGGCATTTGTTTGTTTGTTTGAATGGAGTGAATGCATTGTTTAGTTGAAAATTTAATAAAAAACAAATACATCATTTTTAAAAATCAAGATGTCACATTTATTGTCCCCAATACTCTGCCTTAATAGTGTCCCATTATTGAGAAAAATTATAAATTTTTATAAACAAAAAGCTGGAACTGGAGCTCAGAGGGCTAGTGACAGGCACAACAGAAAATGCACAATAAAGACCACACCTTTGCCCATCAGAATCAGTCACTCATAAAAAGGAGAAGAATATTTCTTTTATATGGGGATTTGCTCTTTTCTAAGTAGTTTTGCATAAATTAACACATTCATCTTCTTAAGCCTTATATAGAACAGACGATTACTCTCATTTTTCAGAGGAGGAAACTGAGGCGCAGAAAGGTCAGTGGTCTTGTCCAAGGTCACCCAATCTATAAGGAAAGAAGCTGGAACTGGAGCTCAGAGGGCTGGTGACAGGCACAACAGAAAATGCACAACAAAGACCACACCTTTGCCCGTCAGAATCAGTCACTCATAAAAAGGAGAAGAATATTTCTGTCCCCTCGAGTGGTTTGAGGATTAACTGAGGTGACATATGTAAAATTCTTAACACTGTGCCTAGAAGAGTCAATAATTAAAACCTTTCTTTAACTATTACTTAAATAATGGAGTAAGATGTTCCAATTCAACTGATATGTCTTGCTTTTTTTAAAAAAATTATTTCTTGTTTATTGCTACATTTATATAAAAAGTTTGATATATTTGGTAAAAGAAAGCTGCAGTGTATATAAGAAAAGTTGTAGGAAGTTAAAAAATATATGGTTTTAGTATTTGGAAAAGCAGTTACGAATTGCTTCTTGGGTTTATTTATCCAGGTGATCAAAATTCTGGGTTTGTCAGAGAAGTAGGGAGAGGGAGAGATAGATAGAAACATCAATGATGAGAGAGAATCACCGATCAGCCGCATCCTGCACACCCCCCACTGGGGATCGAGCCCACAACCTGGGCATGTGTCCTGACTGGGAATGGAACCGTGACCTCCTGGCTCATAGGTCACCGCTCAACCACTGAGCTATGCCGGCCATGCTCAACTGATATTTCTTGAGCTCCCTATATGACTGCTGTATCATTTAAGAAGGGGAGAAGCACTGGAGAATGAAGGGAATTTAGGAAACAATCTTTGCCCTAACAATACTTATGGTCTTATTGGTGAGAGGAAGTTTAAGGAGACACACCCCTCTTTTCTAGGGTCAGTGTATTATTGTCAGTGTTTATCTGATTTTTCCATGTTAAACCTCACTGTAAAATTAAAAAGCAGCTGAATTGTTTATCCAATTTTATGTGCAGCAGTTTTAAATGGCAAAATTTGCAGTGAGAACTAAATGTTTTTTCAGAATATTTGATGCCATTTTAGATAGTGTTGTGTGAAACTTTTATACTACCCTCCACCCTGACGTCCTGGGTACATACCTAGTCCTCTAATCATCCTGTATTAATACTGTTTTGGGTATTAATAGTGATGTTGTCATGTGTTATCTTCATTATCTGAAGTGTTGTTTTATTGACATACATAATGCTTACATTTGGATTTTGACAATTCACAGATCAAAAAATAACAGAATAATGCTGTTTTCCACTAAAAACGATTATATAAGAAAAGAACAGCACTGTTCTTTCCTATTTGACCCCCCACACAAGCTTGAGAATAAGAAGATGTGATTCACAATTCCAATGAAAAAGCCTTGACGACTTCCTTCTCTCGTGTGGAATGGACCACAGATGTCCTTACTCAACAGAGAGCTTGGTTTGGTGGAAATACCTTCACCTGCCACCACGTAAAGATATGGCTGCCAGAAGCCCTCAGATGTTGCCACTCTTGGAAGAACACAGGAAAGGCCAGAATAACAAAGGCAAGGGTAGCTAGGATAATGGACCAAGGTCAGGAGGGTTTGCGTCCACCTTGAGCTGCTTAAGGTCAGGTTGGGAGAGAGGCATTTCATCGGAATCCTGCTGCCTCTTCCAGTAACAAAACTGACAAGAAAGAATACCTCCATAGTTTTTGGCACTTCTGGGTTTAGGTAAGCAAGCTGCAGCATTCAGCTTTTCTCCAGGTGACTTATAGACTCACTGTATATGTCCAGGATTTGGAAAAGAGCAGGAGACAGAATGGTGCCTGACAGTAATAAAACATGTCCAGGTCCCTTTCTCATCACCTGTGCACCTTGTAGATGGGGTTGACTATGTTAGTCAACCCCATCTACAAGGTGCACAGGTGATAAGAGAGCAAGGAACGAGCCAAGATTACCTATGAGGGAAATGATGGAAATAGTCTGAAGAGCCTGGTTAGTGTGATTCAGTGGTTGAGCATCAACCTATGAACCAGGAGGTCACAGTTCAATTCCCGGTCAGGGCACATGCCTGGGTTGGGGGCTCAATCCCCGGTAGAGGGCGTGCAGGAGGCAGCCAATTGATGATTCTCTCTCATCATTGATGTTTCTATCTCCCTCTCCTCGCCCTTCCTCTCTAAAATCAATAAAAACATATTTTTTAAAAGTCTGAAGAAAGACTGAACATTCCTCCATATAGAATGAACACAGGAACAAAATCTCTCCATGGAAAAACATCAATAAATAAAAATTTGGATCTCCTTACATTATCTCTACTTTCCTGGATTTTAACCAGCATCTTTCTTTTTTTCCCAGGCTTTAAATAGGGGGTCAGCATGGACCCTGCATTGTAATAGAAAACTCACCAGTTCATAGGCCCCGGAGAAGAACGTTTAAGATACATGGATACTACTGACCCAAAGAAAGAGAAATGGCATTGATGTGAGAGCTACAGGTGCTGAAGAGCTTTGATTTGACGTGAGCAGTTTAGATTAAATGAAAGAAATTAAGGCTGGATACTGTGATATTAATGCCTATCCAAATGAAAAGTACCACCTCAGTGACATAGGTGCTGGTGCAAGTTGTTTAGAGGACCAAGAAGTTATCATACAGGTAATGGCTGAGACACTGCCCTTTCAGAAGGTTGGCCTAAGCATATGCCTTGTATGGGCAATGGCTCTACCAAACATACCTGTGGCTAAAAAGGGGGCACTATAATAAAGCTAACTAAAAGTATCCTCACAGGGCGATCTAATCATAAATTCCTAACTGGGCAGGTCATGGTAGGTAATCATGCCTCAGGCATGTTTTATTTCTTTAGTAAAAAATTTTCTTTGCCTTAAGCAAGCCCTGTCCACTGTTTTTGTGCATCTAGGTTAACACACCTTTGAAATTCCTCTTACCCTGGCTGGGTGGCTCAGTTGGTTGGAGTGTTGTTCCCATACGCCAAGGTTGCAGGTTTGGTCTCCAGTCAGGCACATACAAGAAGCATCCAATGAATGCTCTCTCGCTCTCTCTCCCACTCTCAAATCAATTAAAAAAAAATAAATTCCTCTTTTTTAGACTCCTTGGAAGAGAACCACCCTCAAGAGAGTACATCATCTTAACTATCCTGTAATCTAATCCCCACCTTGCTTTCTCACCTTCAAATAACCTTCCTTGCGTTTCCTCCTTAATTTCAACTGCATAAAAGAAATTACAAAACTGTCATTCTTCGGGAGCATTTGAGATCTTGCTTCCCAGCATGACTATCAGTTTGGTTCCAATAAACATAAAAATGCTCTGCCGGTTTGGACATTTCTTACATCTGATACAATGATGAATTACAGGTGGCTACAAAGCAATCCTAGGTCATTAATGCCAGCACATGGTATTTAGACATGACAATAAAGAGAAAGAAAATCAGCTGAGTCATGCAACTGGTAGAGGAGATGATGTTCTTTGACTCGGAGGTCTTCAACATATTGGGGGTAAAAACAGAAGTCAGTGAAGCATTGGTTGAAGAGGAAATAGAGCATGGAGGTGTGAAGGTAAGAATTTAGAACAATTAAGAGTGCTGAAGGCCAGCTTCACCACCATGATGACGTGTTGACAGCTTGTTAACCCGGTAAGGGTAAGTTCAGGCCCTGAGAAGTACTTTCCACCAGGCATCCCCATGTGGGGAGAGATGTGCAAAGAAAATGCAGCCTTTTCACCTGTAACAGACCCCTGGTTCTCATGAGGGCCTGCCCAGCTGAGTGGCAGATGCCTTGGTCTGCTGCAGCTGCCGTAACAAAGTACCATGGGCTGGGGGCTTAAACAACACAAATTTAATTTCTCACCGTTTTGGAGGCTAGACGTCCAAGATCACAGTGATGGCAGAATTGGTTCCGTCTGAGGGCTGTGAGCGATGGATCTGTTCCAGACCCATTTCCTTGGCTTGTAGATAATCTGTCTTCTCTCGGTGTCTTCACATCAACTTCCCTCTAAAGGAGTCTGTGTCCGAATTTCCTCTTATAATAATACCAGTCATTCTGGATGAGGGTTCACTCCGGTGACCGCATTGTAACTCAATTACCTCTTTAAAGACTTCCTCTCCAAATAAGGTTACATTCTGAACTACTGGGTATTAGAACTTCGAAAGATGAATTTGTGAGGGAACACAATTCAGCTTCTAACAGGGGAGAAAAAACAAAATGTGGTCCAGTCTCTTCTCTGTTTCAGATTTCCTCCCCCTGCGTTTCTTCAAGATAAATGGCTACTGAGCGTAGGGAGTCGGGACCTTACCCTTTGTCCCAGTGAGGGGAGGCGGGACCTTGGCTTCAACTTTCATTCCTGTGTCTAATTCCTATGTCTACTCCTTTGCCATGCCCCCCCATTTATTTAGGAAGAGACCAGATTGTTTATCTTGTGAACGTTCTCAAGTTCTGGATCCAGCTAACTGTAGAATGTTGTCATTTCCATGTTGTCAATTAGCATGTTCTTCGGTACCCTATATTTCCTGGAGAAAACTGGTAGTTAAATCTAGAGGTTTACATCAGATTCAGGTTTAGTTCTTTGGCAAGAACTCATAGGTAGTGGTGTGTACCTCCTTTAGCTAGGTCCGTGGTCGGCTAACTGCGGCTCGCGAGCCACATGCGGCTCTTTGGCCCCTTGAGTGTGGCTCTTCCTAAGCCTTCGGAGTACCCTAATTAAGTTAATAACAATGTACCTACCTATATAGTTTAAGTTTAAAAAATTTGGCTTTCAAAAGAAATTTCAATTGTTGTTTTGTTGATATTTGGCTCTGTTGACTAATGAGTTTGCCGACCACTGAGCTAGGTGGAATGACCCCCTGTAGTTAACGTGACTGGCACCCTCTAATGAAACCAGCTGACGCCAGTTCACCCAGGAGGGGTGGGCCTGTATCACCTGAAAGGAATATTCTTATGCAGAGAAGTGGGCCCATTAAGTTGTTTACTGCTTTGGAGGACACAGCTCTTAACAAGCACGTACTGTGTGGCTACAAGCTCCCTGTGTCAGCAGGTGCCACTTGACTATATATGACAAGCCCCATCCACTTTGGGGGGCAGCAACCCATTGTCTTGCTGTCGCCCAAGACACTGCTTCTGTCCATAGATTCCCTTCATAAACCCCTCTCCTCCTCTCCCTGCCTCCCAACAGCCTCCTCCCCAGATCCTCTATGAGGAGAAACTAGAGGAAAGGAAAATCTTTTTAACTTGAGCAGGACTGTGAGTGAAATGCTCTTTGGATGTGACTCTTCCCTGACAACCTGGAGATTGACCATGTCCTCTGTTGGTGGCAGGCTGTCCAGCAAGGAATCCCTCCCCTGCACATGTGTGTCTCTACCCAGGGAGATGAGCCAGTGCGGTGATCAGCAAGTCTTCACTGAGGAAGCGTTTTGGAAGTGAGCCTCGGAGGAGGAGGAGACGTTTACCAGGAGAGCAGGGCACAGTCCATCGGGGGCACTGCAGACAGAGGAGCAGCACAGGCAGAGGCAAGATGCCCAGCACTGATCCTGCCTGCACCCAGGGCCTGCGGTTACTACTCAGAGATGCTGTGCAGCTGCCCTGACTTCCCTGGTGCCCAAGACATAGGGCCATTTCCTAATCTATTTAATAAAAGACAAACACTGTGGTGTCTGCTCAGTTCAGCCCAGGGTCTTGGAACAAATGGACCGGATTAAAAGGCCATCATAGGGGGATTCAGGGGAAGAGGAAAAAGCCATTGATCTAATTAACGCCCAGCTGCCCTGGGGCTGGTTTGTGACCTGCGTTAGCAGAATCCTCCCTCGAACTCTGCTCTCTTCTCCCAGACACTGCCCTAGACCCAGGGACCTTCCCGACACCCCTCCCCTGTCCTCCGCTCCTTTGCCCCACCCACTGGCCAGCTGTGTGGCACCTCACTAGACCTTCTCTGGATCGCAGTTTCACTGCCTGTCAAATCTTGCAGGAAAAAATGATCAGGAATCTTATTGGCTATTCCTTCAAAATACATTCGATTTTTCTCACCACCTTGCGGGGGCAGAAGCATAATTTTCCTCCCACCTTCTTAAGTTCTTCTGGCTGGACTAATAATCAAATGAATGGAACAGGAGAAAATGACCAGGTTTATAATGTATGTACATACCGGATCCCATAAGACTATGCGACCCGGGGACACATTGGGCAGTTGAGGCTTATAAACCATTCCGCACTAAGGAGAGAGCGACAGGGGTCTGGGATTTCAAAGGGATAGTAGGCAATTCAAAGGTAGATGAGAAAGAGTGGATATGTGGTAAACGAATTCTCGAATTCTCGCTGGGCCACCCAAACAATGAGACACACGGGGGAGTCTAACACTTCCTGTCCTCCCTGTCTACCACAGTGAACTCCGATCGAGGGTGGTGATGAGGGTGCCCTTCCAGAAGCAGGTTTTTCTGATTTCCTTCGGGCAGGTAAAGGGGGAGGGTCATAGGTTCTTTCTGAGCCTTTGGTTTCTTACTAACCAGCTTAGAATCAATATCCTCAATACCCGCTGGGAGTGGATTCTTGCAATATCCCAAGGAAAACAATTTTCTGAGACTCGCGTGGTAGAATGATTGGTCTTTATTTCTGTGGAATTACATCCCCGAGTCTGCAAGGTCCCATTCCCCCTCGTCCCACAGGAGGACGGTAGCTGTGGCTTCAGTAGGGCTAAAATCAGAGCCAGTGTCCAGGTTCCCTCTCCGCGCTGGAGCGGCCCATGCAGCATCGGGCTAGCTTAGCTTGTGTTTCCATCAGCCCATGGCACATGGGGTCTGCATGGCTGTGGGCCATAGGGTGAACGCAAGGAAGCCGGAACGAGGGAGCCCCAAGAGCCAAGAGTGCCAAGTGCACAGACCCCTTTGTTAAGGGGATTTTCTATTCCCAAGTTTTTGTGGGCTTGCAGCGGCCCCACCCATCCTGGCCAACCATCTCTGCTCCCAGGTATGACAGGCACCCTTTCTATGTCTATGGTGAGGGCGTGAGGGAGGGGGCCAAGGGCTGGCTGAGACTTCCTCTCTCACCTTGGTGTTTCCCACTCCACCTCTAGGGCTCCGCCCTTGGGCCTTCCCCTCCCATATGACTGAGAGCTAGATGCATTTGACCTGCTGATGTGCTGGGGGGTCCACATTGTGGGGAGTGGGTAAAGCCTGATTTCTGCCCAGATGCAGTCACACCTCCCAAGGGATAGAATCCAGTTTTGGAGGTAGCCATGTGAGGAGGCAAGGACTTCTAGGGGCAGGCAGAGGGCGGGGCCTCTGGTGGGGGCAGGGGAGGTAGCTGGCTGTGCCAGCCTGGAAGAGGGCCAGCGTGGGGTCATGGTCATAGCCTCCCATGCCTGCCCTGAGCTGAGGGCAGAGATGCTGTGGGCTCCAAGGCTGAGCTGGGGGATAGGGCCCCTGTAAGGAAGGGAGAGGGGCTGCCTTGGAAGCAGTGTTCTCTCCATCTCTGGAGGTGGGGGAGGTTGCAAACGATGCTGGTGCGTGAGGGGGTGCAGAGGGGACTCTTGTGGAGGAGAGAGACCTTTTCAGAGGCCCCCCCCCCCCGCCTCCTCTGAGAGGGAAGAAGGTTCCGGCTTCCCTTCAGAAGAGCTCCCAGACCAGAGGGCGGTGCTGGCCTCAGCACCTGGAGTCCAGCCTCTCCTTTGGGAGGGTTGCTGTAGCCCATCCCCCAACACTCAGCTGTGTCCTCAGACCCAGGGCTTGTGTGTCTTCCTGGCAGTAGAGGTGGGGGACCCCATCTGGGGCCTCCTTGAAAGTAAGCAGGAGGTCAAAGGGACGCCCAAGGCCAGACAGAGGACATCATGGGGCCGTCTTCAGGGAACCTCCTCCTAGTGGAACCAGAGAGGGCAAAGTCAGCTCCTTCGAAACTCCAAGCTGGGAGGCGGGAGGCAGCGCCCCAAGGTCAGAGCAGCTGTCTGTCCCTCAGGTTTGCCTTTACAGAGTCATCAGCTGGACACTGTGTGCTCCTTTGTGGGAATAAAATACCCCACAGTGTGGAGTGCTGTCCTGGTGCCAGAGGCATCATGGTCGGTCAGCCAGGGGCTGGGGGGCTCTGGATGGGATAGTTCCTGGGAGCCATGGGGGCAGGGAGCTGGGATTGAGAGCCGAAATGTCAGGGGCTCTCACTCTTTTCCTCGGGAAGAGGCAGCACCTCTTGTCAATGCTAGGTAGCCCGTGCCACCAGGAACACACCTGTAGCCAACAAGGCAGAGTTTATTACTTACAGCAGCAGACTTCACATCAGGGGTCCCTGGGGTGCCTCCAAAAGGGGGAGTTAGGGAAGGGTGCTTATAGGGTTGTGGGGGCTGAAGTTAGTCAAAGGGTGGTTTTCGGCAAGGATTGGTCAGAATTTGCAAAACAGGGTGTTGCTGGAACAGTCTGCGATCCTGGCTGAGAACACAGGCGTCCTCACGGAGCATTTCTATTAGATCAGGTTGCTTGTGGTCTTCTCTTGGAACATGCAGGTCTGGATACAGGGTGTTTATGAGTGTGACTTTAGATCGCCTGAGCTAGACATCATGGCTCGGTCAGGCACTTGGTCAGTTTTGCAGGTCAGGGTATGTTTTGCAAATTATTTCTCCTGTTTTAATTCTTAGTCCTACCTCCATCTCACACCCCACAACAACCTGGTTGCCAGCAGGATCATTTTCTTCTCATCATCCTCAGGTGAAGGTCTGCACCCCACTCCTGCCTGTGCAGCCAGCTCTGGACACCAGGGGGCAGCAGGGCAGCATCCATGCACCTGGAGCCCACAGTAGACTGAACAGCCCCGGAAGGGCACTGAGCCAGCCTCAAGGGTGAAGGAATGAATGGGTCTAGTAAAGCTCTCAAGTGCCCTATTTGCTTCCCTTTGCTCCCAGGAATTCTGAGCAGGGAGCACAAAGAGGAGGAAAATGGGAGGGGGAAAGGGGAACTGAGGGAAAGGAGGGAGAATAGGAGGGAGGGAAGGAAAGGGGCTCCACAGAGCTGGCAGCTGGATCTTCTCCCTACTGCCCATCTTTTTCTGCCATCCCCCAGCCTGGCTACTTTCAGGTCCTGGTTTTAGTCTGACCTCCTGGCAGCCCCTCCTGGTCCCTCTCTGCCTCCCATAGGCTGGCCATCCACCTGTGGCCCATCTGTCTCCAGATATCTACTTGGTGCCAGTAGGGTCTGCACCTCCCCCGCAGCATTCACACACACACACACACACACACACACACACACACACACACATACTCACATGCACACACACAAGCATTCACACACACATGCACACACGCACGCGTGCGTACACACATACACACGCATCCGAGTTGTGTGATGAACCATCAGCAGACTTTTAATTTCCTCCCCCACATTTTGCAATTGCTTTGTCACAATGGCTGGTCTAACAGTTTAATCCCACCGTCAGGTGGGACTTTTCAAATGGCTGCTGGTTTGAAATTTGGCTCCAGGACATAAATCTGAGGACACACAGGGATAAAACGTCCTACTTTCTAAAGCAACCTGAAAACAACTGGGGTCAGACACCTTCTCAGAGTTTATCCCCAACCTCTACCACCTTCCACTGTGGGGGCAGAGGGGGAGTGAGCAGTAAATTCAGTAGGGACTGGAACGTTAAACGGGACCGAACTTTGTTACTCAAAAGTGACACAAAGTTTTGGAGTTTGCCAAATATGCAGTTTATGGATGGGGAAGAGCAATTAGACATCCTTATGTAGAGAATTGATGGGAGGAAAAGAAAACAGCTGTATGTTTGTGCCTTACTGCAGTCTCACTGTCCAGTAACCCGGGAAAAGAGGTATCATCAGCTCCATTTTACAGATGAAGACACTGAGTTTATGATCACAGAGCTGGTGATGGCTGGCCTGGGCCTAACCGTGCGCCTTCTGCCTCAGCTTCCCTGTGTCCCCAGAGCTGCTACTTTGTAACTGTGAGTTCAGTGTAAGCCAAAGCCATAGCTGGTAAAAAACAAACAAACAAACAAGACTGAATAGGGATCTCCAAAGTCAGATCCCAAGATACTTGGTAAAAAAAATAAAAAAATTAAAAAAAAAAACCAAAAACAAAAACAACATCCATGCACCTGGAGCCCACAGTAGACTGAGAGTGAGTCCCTGAGAGTGAGTCCCCAGGACTGAATAGGGATCTCCAAAGTCAGATCCCAAGATACACCCTTGCCTCCCTCCCATGTCATTCAGGCTTCTTTCCAGGACGCCCACCCCCAGCCTTGAAAGTGAGCACCAACTAGCACTGGGGAAGGCAGCTGAGGCAGGAGCAGCCCGAGGACCCTGGCCTCACATGTAGTCTCCATGCTGACCGCTCTGTGACCTTGGACAAGGCACAGCCCTTTCTGGGCCTCCAGTCCTCTAAGCAGCCAAAAATCCCTGGGGTCCCTGCCAGGAGAGGAAACGGATTCCAAGTGGTCATGTCTCCCAGGGAACTCACGTGCTGTTTCATTGTGGGCCTCAGGAGTTCACAGCCCCAGGAAGCAATGTCACAGTGGGGCGGGGACGAGCAGGCAGGGAGGCCCAGGAGGTAGGGGCAGGGGAGATATTTTGGAGCAGGCAATATCCCCCGATCACTGCTGGACAATGGTCCAGGGCAGCCATTGTGCTGGGAGTGGAAAATCCTTTTCTGACTCCATCTCCAAGGGCTGAAAATAGTCCAGGGTGGAGCCCCTGGGGACTGGGTTTGGGGCAGATGAGTGACTTGCCCGGGCTGGCCCATTGTTTCAGGATGGGACAGGGCTGGGACAGAAGACCTGGCTAAGCTGGAGCTAAGGCAGAGGCAAGCCCAGGAAGCCCCTGCTAACGGAAGAATCGCTGGACTGAGCCAAGCCCTACTGAAGATCAGACACTGAAGCCCAGAGAGAAGGGATTCAGCAAGTCACATGGTGTATCAGGGCAGAGGAGGATGAGAGTTTGACTTCTGGGGCTCATTTCCCCCCATCACCCACCCCCCACAAGCACATTCCCCTTGGGAAGGCAAGAAAATTCCTCACCCTGCAGCCACTTCTGGCCAAGCTCCACCCACCAGCCTGCAGGAGACAGGAGCATCAGATTGGACTGGCTCCATTCAAGGCACAGTGTGGTGCCAATGGAGTCACTTTACCTCTCTGGTCACTTGATGCCAGAGAGACTCACTACCCCCACTCTAGTTCTCAAAACTGAGAGCTCAGCGGGCTTTGGGTATGCCTGGGGGAGCAGCTGTTAGCTGTGCCTGTGATGAAAATCTAGATCGCTGATGCCCTAATTGAGATAGGGAGAACTGGAACGAGGGAGGCAAGTTCTCCAGAGCGGCCCAGAGAGGGAAGGCAGGTGGCCTCAGATCACACAGCAAAAGCTGCCTATACATTGCCTGCTTAGGCCCAGGTCCAATCCAGGACTCCCACACGGGAATCTTAGTTGAACCTAGGAGTGGCTGCAGCACCCCATGGCAGGCACCATTAGTCAGAGAGAAATGGCTTAATCTGCTTCCACGGGTGGGTGGGAGCTCTCTAGCCCAAAGGGACTGGCAGCAGAAGCTTGACATCAAGGGCATCCTCCTCCTCCTCCTCCTCCTCCCACGGTCCATCCTCCCCGCTGCCCTCCCACGGCCAGGCACCTGGACCAGGTTCTGTAAACACACGGCCCATGTGCCTGAAGGCTACACGGTGCCAGGTTGGGTAGAGGGTGGTCCCACCCCTTACTCCAGAAAGGACCTGCTCCCCTCCTCCTAAACCCTGGGGAAGCCTTGGCCACAGGAGACCCGTGGTGCTCACTGGCCGGACACGCTGTTCTTTTCTTCAAATAACTTATACTCATGTGGTTACATATTAAATTATGTCAACTCCATGAAGGTAGGGTCTGGCTGGTTCGCCTTCATGGCCTCTTGCACAGTGCCTGCGTGAGAACGTTTGCCACGTGCCAGGCCCTATTCTAAGTGCTCCATGTGTATTAACTCAGGTAAGCCTCCCAGTGACCTGCATGGGGGGCCGTGCTTCCTTTTAGAAAAGAGAAAACCAAGGCACTGCCAGGTTAAGTAATTTGCCCAGGGCTCCAGGGCTGGAAGAATTGGAGACCATACTCAAACCCAGATGGTCTGGGCGTAGAATCTGTGCTCTTAACCCCATTCTCGTCACCTGGCCCTCCTTCCCCATAGGGGTTTCGAGTGGCCAGGGATACTGGAAAGGGAACTAATCTGGGCCTCAGACGGACCTGGGCTCAGTCTCGAGTCACTTAACTGCCTGTATAACTTGGAGCAAGCCGTCACTTCCCGGAGCCTGTCCCCTCATCTGCTGAGCGGGGATAAGAATGTCTATTTCACACGGTTGTAGTGAAGAAATAGTGACAAAATGGATGTGATAGGGTCTGGCATGGTGCCTGGGGCATGGATTTGGAAATGAGTTCCCTTCCTCGTGCACCTCACTCGGAACAGATCAGCTCAAATCTGCTGTGACAAGGGGCCTAGACCGGAGCAAATTGTGTCTGGGGAGTATGTTGTTCAGGGGGTCCCCTAGCCTTGGAGGGTGAGAGTGGGAATGTCTTCTGGGACTCCCCCTCCCTCATGGGCCCTGGGATACCTGCTACCCAGGGCAGAGACCCCTCTGTGCAGGGTCCCTGCCCGGGTTGCAGGGAGCTCCTTGAGAACAGCTGTTGCAGGCAAGTCAGCAGGCATTTACTTCCCCCACCCGACTCTTACCCCAACCCCCTGCCCCTGTCCCTGGCCTCGGCTGCAGCTCTGTCCACTTGGGGCAGAGGTGACAGCAGGATTCCCACTAAGGCACCAACCTGCAGTAAAGGAAGCAGGGCAGCAGGGCCAGCCTGAGCCCTAGGCATATGTCCAGGCGCCATCTGACCTCGTGAGTGATCTTGGGCAAGGCCCCGCCCCTCTCTGGCCTTGAGTCTGCAGCTGGGCTGGATAATCCCTGGGGTCCCTCCCTGTCAGGGGGCTGTGCCCTTTCACAGTGGCCTTCAGGAGTCAACAGCCTCAGGAAGTGATGTCAGGGTGAGGAGGTGGGAAGGTGGGGAGGGGCAGGGAGGCCCAGGAGTAAGAGGAGATATTTTGAGAGCAGGCATGTCCCCCCATGTCACTGTTGGACAATGGTCTGGGGCTGGGAGTGGAAAATCCTGATCTTGCTTGAGCTGAAAATAGCACAAGGCAACAGGGTCAGGAACCTCACCCACCAGGCAGGTGGCCTGGGCACTGAGCTGCAGGCCAGATGTCCACACCGAGCGGGCCAGGCAGTCCAACTGGGGTCCAGAGGTGGGACCCTGGGCCTGTCCCTGGGTTCCTTAGGGTCTCCATTCTCCACTCCCTGCCACAAGATTAGGGGGTGAGTCAGCCACCCTGTGTCCCCTAGGTCCTGTGTCCTTAGAAATCTGCAGGCAGCTGGGTGAAGGAAGACTTCATGGGGCTAGGCCATAGTGTTGTCTCCATGCGCTGTGGTGTCCTGGGTTTTTGGGGTCTCCAGGGTAGCTGCTGGAGGGGTTGGTGGGCAAGATATGAAAAGAATTCAGACTAAGGGACCTTGGGCCCACGGTGTCCACAGTCCCACCCCCAACCACTGATGTACTCTCAAGAGTCCCCAAAATCATGACATAGAACCCCTGATTCTGGATCTAAGAAAGGCTAAGGGAGTCAGAGCCCAACATTTACACTTCTGGCCAGCACAGCATCTTACCTGGGTAGGGTGTCCCTATACACTAGGGTGGGTTTCAGTCTGAACAGCAGCCAGTAGGAAAGAGACAGACTCAAACCTACAGGAAAGGCGCAAAGACAACCTGAAAGAGGTCGTCACGAAAAAAGTTCTTAGGGACTCGGGTTACATTAACAGAAGTATAAGACCTAGAATGTGGGAGGTAAGCCTTTAACTCTATTCTGGGCAGGTCACCCACATTGTACCATGCAGAGTAATCATTTGGGTCATGGCTTGTGATGGGTCCCTGTCACATGAGGAGCTGAGAAGCTAGTCTCTAAATAGAGCAACCTTTGGGGGTGCCCCTTTTTGCCAAGGTGGAGTGGGAAGGGTGGAGAAGTCATCGGAGGCTGGGAAAGTGAGACGAGGAAAGAGCCTTATCTCAGGTAGAGTGGGCCCTTAGGGAGGGAGTGAGTCCTTATCCTTGAGGTTAACTGTGAGGCCTGTCAGTTTTGCCCCATCCCTGCCCAAAGGCTAGTGGTCCCTGTCCAGCTGAGCTCCACAAATCTCTAGAGTGGTCCTGGCTGGACCCAGAACCTGGTATAGGTGAGACCCATCTCCCCCACACTAAGCCCTGACCCAACCGGAACACCAACCATTTTGCCATGTAGCTGGATTTTCCACGAAGGCAGAGGACTGGACAGAAGAGGAGTGAGTCTCTCCCACACTACTCAGTGCTAAGGGAACCACATGATCAGGTCAAGGAGGGAGCCCTGACTTGACCTCCTTATGACCCAGCCCCCACCTCATTCCTGCTTTTAGCCTGGGCACCAGCTGCCCAGCCTGCTTCCAGTTCCTGCACACCCTGCTCTCCTGGCCCCATGTCTTTGCCCAGGATGCACCCTGCACTTGGATGTTTCCAATGAACTGCTTTCCCCAGAAACTATAGCTTGGGAGTCCACAGCCCCAACCATTCAACATTGTCCAGTGATGTGTTGAAACAATTTGTACTGTTTGCAAGAGCCAATTGTTAAATTCTCAGGAATTGTGCAGAAGGTTGACATTATATTGGTAGCCTGAAATTGGTCATTGTAAGAATGTTTGTACCACGGCAATTGGCAATGCTACAAATAAGGGGTTCCCCTCACCCACCTGGAGGGCCAGTTAAATGTTTTAACATTTACCAGTACATGATTGCCATTAAGTCCTAAACTGGGGGATCCCAAGGACTGGGACCCCACCTGACTCCTCTCTGTGCCAGCAGAGCTCGGTACAAAAGCCAGTTAGCTTTAAGGTGGGGGCTGACCTGGGGTCTAGAGAGGGGACACCTGATATGAGACCACCACGGAGGCAGCTAGTGGGAAGGCAGGTGGCTGATGAGAACAGGTTGGAGAAAGAAACCTATTGTGCTTGGTGAGAGCTTCTCAGGCTGCATCCCCATCCTCCAACCACACAATAGGGCACAAGCGTAGCAGACAACAACACTTTTAGTATGAGTTACAGCCTCAAACTGGCTCCCAGCCCATGGGAGCCTCCGGATGGGTTTATGAATCAGTTTCCAGATGTTCATCTCTTGGGCTGGGGGTACTTCTCATTGCTTAATCCACTGTGGCACCCAGACCGGCCCCAGTTCCCCTGTGGGAAGCTCTGGCTCAGGGTCCTCTAGTCAGCAACCAGGGTCCTCTAGTCAGCCTGGGACCCCACCCCTCCCAGGTAGCTCAGGCCCAGTGCCTCTGTGTGACGTTGGTAAGTCACTTGCCTTTCTTGGCCTGTTTCTCTATGTGACTTGGTTCAGCAGGGCTCTAGCCTAGGTCCCTTGGCAGGCACGGCCAGCTATTTTTGTGGGTGAGTCAGGCCCTGAACCCTTTCCTTCTTGAAACCTTATTCCCCAATTGACACATATAAATGGTGATGGGGCTGTGGGGGACTGTTGAGCTCGCGGACCACAGAGTGTCCTGAGCCCCTGCCGAGTGACAGAGCGTTGGGGTCATGGCTCCCTTGACCATCAGCATGAGTCATGATGATCCATATCTGGGGAGACCACCTCATTTGAGCAAGTCATAGCCCCTACAGAGTCCCCCATACAAGCTTGCACAGGCCGGAGGGGTTTAGGCCTTACAGCCTGATGTCCTTAGTGTTCCCACCACCAGCCAACGGGGACTGCCTGCTGGAGTTCTCACTGCTGGCCGACCCGTCTTCTGCCTTGGGGTCAGTTCTATGAAACTTGCGCAGGTCCAGCCTGCGGCTAGCCTGGGCAGTAGGAGTGGGATTCGTGGGTGGCTTGGAGTCCCGGGCAAAGCGCACAAGCCTCTGCCCAGCCAGGAAGTAGAGCACCTGAGCACGTAGCAGACCAGGATGGTGGCGAAGGGCACCGCGAAGAGCAGGCCCAGCATGACCGAGATGTAGACCAAGAAGTGGCTGAAGAGATTAGGGGCCGAGGTGTCGTGGCAGGTGATGCGGTTGCCGCGTGTGCTGGTGGTGACGAAATAGAGCACGGGCGCTTGG
>NW_005359225.1:3936893-3938533 GCF_000412655.1 Myotis brandtii
GCGAGCGCAGTGGGCGCAGGACCCCCAGGCAGCGGTGCACGCTGATGCAGGTGAGGAAGAGGATGCTGCAGTAAAGGTTGGTGTAGAAGAGGAACCGCACCAGCTTGCAGAGCACCGTGCTGAAGGGCCAGTGGTCACCGCGGGCGTAGTAATAGACCAGCAGCGGCAGGGAGGCCGCGTACAGCGCGTCGGACACCGCCAGGTGGAACATGTAGGTGGTGGAGGCGTTCCATGTCTTGAGGCGGCAGAGGAAGATGTAGAGCACGGCGACGTTCAGACACAGCCCGAGCACGCACACCACACCGTAGGACACAGGCAGCAGCACGTACTTGAAGTCCTCGTTGAAGCGGCACTTGTAGCCCAGCTCATCCCCATACCACGTGTCATTGTTGGTGCCGTTCCAGAGGCCCGGGCCTGCGGCCATTGCCCTGAAGGAAAGGGCGCGGGGTGGGGAGAACAGCCATCAGGGTTTTGTCCAGGGCTCATCGAAGAGGCCTGACACACCCACCTGACCAGGGATACGAGGGACCTCAAGTATTAAGCAGATTCCTTTGGTTAAGATCTGCCCAACCACGTTCAAGGCCTTCTGACCTGGCTCCCTGGACCCAGAACCTCAGAACCCTGGAACCTCCCAGAGGGCCCAGAACCTCAAAAATGCATGAGAATGCATGAGATCCATAAATATCAGGATCATACAATTCTAAAACTTGAGAACAGATGTAGGCAAACTACACACTAAAGGTCAAATCCAACCCAATAAAGCTTTATTGGAATACAGCGTATCCATCTGTTGTTTACAAAGAACTGAACAGTTTCGACAAAGACCATCTGTTCTGCAAAATCTAAACTCCTTACCATCTGGCCTTTTACAAAAACAAGAACCCTGGAACCTCAAAAATGCATGAGAATGCATGAGATCCATAAATATCAGGATCATACAATTCTAAAACTTGAGAACAGATGCAGGCAAACTACACACTAAAGGTCAAATCCAATCCAATAAAGCTTTATTGGAATACAGCGTATCCATCTGTTGTTTACAAAGAACTGAACAGTTTCGACAAAGACCATCTGTTCTGCAAAATCTAAACTCCTTACCATCTGGCCTTTTACAAAAACAAAGTTTGGCAACTCTATTCTAGAACCTCAGGAGCACAGCATTCTAGATCTGGGATTCTGAACTCTAGAATCGGAGGATTCCAGAGGGTATAATTTCAGATTCATGGACAGGGGCCCTTGAGGCCTATGGACTCCACCTCACACCCAGTGCCCCCTGCCTTCTGAAGTGTTTCTGGCCAATGGGCAGCCCATACCTTCCTGGGGGCATCAGAACATTCTTTCCTTTAGCTTATTCTTTGGCTACCTAGGGAGGTTCTGGCCCGGTGCCTGGTATTTTGGTTTTGAGGAAGTATTTCCAAGGGTCTCCCTCTTCAGTCACTCATTCATTTTCTCAGCAAATATTTTTTAGATACTTTCATGTTCTGGCACTTTCTGCATCTGCAAGCTGCTCTCTGGAGTGTGAGTCTACCAGATGGGACAGTGACCCTCCTGAAGATTCCAGAGAAGTCTGGGGGGGGGGGGGGGGGGGGGGGGGGGGAGGGTGTCCCTCAGCCCAGCCTGCACCCTCTCCAATCTGGGAC
>NW_005359225.1:3938617-3954086 GCF_000412655.1 Myotis brandtii
GGGGGGGGGGGGATGGGAAGTCTGGGGACTTCATTTGTGGGTCAAATTCAGTTTCCTCCAGGCTTACCCAGCTTTCCTTCCACACTATCACAATCTTGAGGTTCCCCTGCCTTGTCCCTAGTGGGTATATAACACACTCACAGGGCCTGACTGCCCAGTGAGCACCTGGAGAACAAGGTATGCACCTTCCTCCTCTCCAATGTGACCAATAAGATCTCTCACTCATCTGGGAGGCAGGAGACAGATATCCCAGAATGGAGGGTGATGATGTGCCCAAAGGCCCCAGAAGGCAGGCTGGAAATCCTAGCAGGAGTCCCCGGTGGACAGTTTGGGACAAACACAAAGAATAACTTTCTAGCCCAGCCAGTGTGGCTCAGTGGTTGAGCATCAATCCATGAACCAAGAGGTCACCAGCTCAATTCCCAGTCAGGGCACATGCCCAGATTGTGGGCTTGATCCCCAGCAGGGGGTGCACAGGAGGCAGCTGATTGATGATCCTCTCTCATCATTGATGTTTCTATCTCCCTCTCCCTCTCCCTTCCTCTCTCTAAAAATCAATAAAAACATATTTTTTAAAAAAAATAATTTTCTAACAGTGAATGGGCAGAGGGGGTTGACCTTTTCAAACCGTATTACTCTATGTGCTTTATAAATGTCACCTCATTCCATCCTTACAACATGCTTCTGGGAGCCAGGCTATCATGCCCAATAAAGAGACTGAGACACAAATCATTCAAGTTATTTGACCAAGGTCACAGGCTACAATTCCTATCCAGGAATCAGAAGGTGCTATCAGAGGGAGATAGTGAACTCTCTTCTATGAGGTTGTGCAAGCAGAGTCTTCAGGAAGGCTCATCCTGCGTGTGGGGGTGTGTCTGGGAGGACACAGAGGGCAGATCATGTGTGAGTCCTTCCTACCCTGATAATCTGGGGCTGTACAATTCCCTTCATGTTGGAAACTGGGGTCCTGAGAGGCTGGGACTTGGGGATTCTGTCGGGCCAGTGATTTCTACTCCTTTAGACCCTAAGCTTCATGCCCAGCCTGACCTCTCAGCAGCAGTTCAAGGCCCTGGATGTTGAGGTTAGGGAGGCTGAAGGACACATAGGTGCCTCAGTTTCCCTTATTTCCCAATACTCCACTACCCCCCACCCCAGATCTTTCCTGTCTCCTGTTGTCAGCAAAGGTGCAACCAGGAGGAAGGGAGCCTATACTGGTGACCTCCCTCCCATGGTCATAGGTTCCTTCCTAAGGAGCCAGAGCAGATCCAGGGTGAGGAGGCAGGGAGAAGTCTATGTGGTACCAAGTTGAGAGGGAGCAGGGATGGAGAGGCTCTGGAAGGGCTAAACTGCGGGGATCCCTCTTCCCCGAGGCCTGGACTCAGGACCTGGCATTAGAGCATTTCCTGCCTCCCACCCCTGCTCCAAGCAGCCCACTGTCGCCTCCACCTTGCTGTTGGAGCCACTGCATCAGCCTCTCTGCCTCCAGCCTCAGTCCTCCCCAGTCCAGAGGGGTCTTTGTAAAAGACAAAGTCATTCCCCTGCTTGAAGCCCTCCATGGCTCCTGCCTGCTGTCAGGAGAAAGCCTCTGCCAACCTCACCTGCCCCAACCATCCTCTGTGACCTGCAGTTTCCTGAATGTGCCCAACACTTCTCCTCTCTCAGCCTTAGTTCATGTTGCTCCTTCAACCAGGAATCCAGTCACACCTTTCATATCTGGGGTGTGTCTGGGAGGACACAGAGGGCAGATCATGTGTGAGTCCTTCCTACCCTGATAATCTGGGGCTGTACAATTCCCTTCATGTTGGAAACTGGGGTCCTGAGAGGCTGGGACTTGGGTATTCTGTCGGGCCAGCGATTTCCACTCCTTTAGACCCTAAGCTTCATGCCCAGCCTGGCCTTTCAGCAGCAGTTCAAGGCCCTTGATGTTGAGGTTAAGGAGGCTGAAAGACACATAGGTGCCTCAGTTGCCCTTATTTCCCAATACTCAACTACCCCCCCACCCCAGATCTTTCCTGTCTCCTGTTGTTAGCAAAGGTGCAACCAGGAGGAAGGGAGCCTATACTGGTGACCTCCCTCCCATGGTCATAGGTTCCTTCCTGAGGAGCCAGAGCAGATCCAGGGTGAGGAGGCAGGGAGAAGTCTATGTGGTACCAAGTTGAGAGGGAGCAGGGATGGAGAGGCTCTGGAAGGGCTAAACTGCGGGGATCCCTCTTCCCCGAGGCCTGGACTCAGGACCTGGCATTAGAGCATTTCCTGCCTCCCACCCCTGCTCCAAGCAGCCCACTGTCGCCTCCACCTTGCTGTTGGAGCCACTGCATCAGCCTCTCTGCCTCCAGCCTCAGTCCTCCCCAGTCCAGAGGGGTCTTTGTAAAAGACAAAGTCATTCCCCTGCTTGAAGCCCTCCATGGCTCCTGCCTGCTGTCAGGAGAAAGCCTCTGCCGACCTCACCAGCCCCAACCATCCTCTGTGACCTGCAGTTTCCTGAATGTGCCCAACACTTCTCCTCTCTCAGCCTTAGTTCATGTTGCTCCTTCAACCAGGAATCCAGTCACACCTTTCATATCTACCTGTTGAAATTGCAACTCTTTATCCTTCAGAGCAGCAAGCCCCAGTGATTACAAAGAACCTGGCCTCTGGAATCAGACCTTCTAATTCCACTTCTATAAAATGGGGTGATAATTGGAACCTATATCACAGAACTGCGTGAGGATTAAGTAAGTAATCGGTATAAAATGTTTGGAGCAATGCTTGGCACACAGTAGGTATGCTGTGATGTTATGAGCTTCAAGGCTCAGCTCGGATGTGGCCTTCTCTTGAAATCTTTGGGATGCTCTCTCTGGCCACTGGTGGAGGAGCAACAGGTCTTGACTTGTGGTGGGCCAGGGGAGTGCTGATGAGCCCGAAGCTAGGGCCAGGCCTGGGACCTCTGAGGGGAGAGGTCTGAGAGCTGTTTGGGAGGAAGGCTGGAGAGACTGGCCCAGAGGAAGTCTGGATGGAGTTGGGCAGGAGAGAGAGGCAGACAAGAGGCCCGGCTCAGGCGTTGGGAGAAGGAGCAGGAGAGGGGAGAGGAGGGATTCAGTGTCAGACATTGTAAGTGTGGGGAGCTCTGAAGGGGTATGGTGGGATGTGGGCATGGGCGAAGGCTGGGGCCGTCAGATCTGACACTTTGGGAGATGGGCTGGGAGTTGCTGACTCGCAGAAGCTGCGGGAGGAGTGTGGAGGCCCAAGCATGAGGCTGAGGGCCCCTGAAGGGGTATGGTGGGATATGGGCATGGGCGAAGGCTGGGGCCATCAGATCTGACACTTTGGGAGATGGGCTGGGAGGAGTGTGGAGGCCCAAGCATGAGGCTGAGGGCCTGTAGAAGGGCCACCAGCTTGGGGTGTCCGGCCCTGCCACAGAACCTCAGTGACATCAGCCATTTCCTGCCCTCCTGAGACTCAGACCTCTCACGGGCTGGATTCCCTGGCCTTAGAGAACTGCGGCCATAAAACCTCCCTCATGAGGTCCTCTTCCCACTGGAGATAGGGAGAATGGTCCCTCCAGGACACCCAGTCCCACCTCTGCGCTGCTGCTTTAGCTCCAACCCCAAGGCAGGTGTCTCCTCAGAGTCGGGCCAACATCCCATTGCTCTGCACAATGCTCTTGCTAATCACTTGTGGTGGAATCTCTGACACTAATGAGAGGGGTGGAGACTTCCTTAAGTTTCCAGTGAACCTAGGGAGCTGCCTTTTCCACCTGCTCTAAGATATCCCGGCCTCCTCCCTCCCGGGCCAGCTGGGGATTCCATTGCCATGGCCCCCATCCAGACTGACTCTGCCCACCCCCTCCCTCCGCAGGCTGGCTCACCAGCCTGTGATTACACCTTTCCTGCCTCCCCAGCCTTTGCTTACGGAGATAGCCAAGTCCCCAGTCCTGTCTTCTGCCTTTTCTGACCTCCGATGCCCTTGGGGCCTCACTCCCTGCTCTCTTGGGACTGGCTTCTGCCTAACTTTGTCTAACACCACTCACCAGCCCCTCCATGTCCAGTTCTGGCTGGCCCTGCCCTGAAGAGCTCCTAGTCTGGAGGGAGCTATGAGCCATGCAAGTGCCCTACCAGGCTTCCTTGCCTTTGTGCGTGCTGTTCTTTCTGTCTGGAAACCCACACACATTGCACTCCATCCTGCCCATCCCTCAAAGTTCTTTTCAAATGTCACCTCATCTCTGAAGCTGTCCTCCTAACACTACCCCCAGGCATTCCTCATAGCCTGTTAGTAATTTGTCCATCCACCTTCTACCGCAACACATTCCAGGTACTCCCAGAGGACTGGGACTATCTGATTCTTTTCTCTGTCCCTATCCAGCAAGAGGCCTGATTTAACACGTTAAGCGCCCAGCCTGTTTTGTCTTCCGGACAGAAAGTATAGTGTCAGTCACCGGTGACTGACATGGGGCTTAACGTGTTAAAGCAGGTATAACATGAATGAGATAATGAATGAATGAATGAATGAGTGAATGAATGATTCAAGCACAAAAGGCTATGGGAGCCCAGAGGAGGATGACTCTCTTTTCCCTTATTCCTCTGAGAGCCTCCCAGAGGACAATGGCACTTAAAGATTTCTTGGCTGCTGACCCTGGGTGGCCAGGAGTCAACCCAGCTCTCCTGGGGCCCAGCCCACCTAAGGTTCCTGGACTGTCTCTCTTTCAAGAGGTGCAGAGAAGGCCCTGCCCTTCTCTGGGCAGAGGGAGGGTAACTGGACCCAGATATTCTGGAGATGGGTCAGCGTCTGAGCTAACCACATTCTTTTATTTCATCCACCTCTGGCTCAGATCCTAGGCCAGTCCGGGTCAGGAGCTCCTGACCCCGGAGCCCCATCCCTCACTTTGTAAAGGTCAAGCCTGGGATGAGCAGCCTCCACACAGCATCTCAGTTGTATTCCCCACCCTCATTCCTCAGCAGATACTGCCACTGAGCTATTTGTTCAAGGTCACACTGCCAGGAATTGGAAAAATTGGGCTTAATACCCAGGGCTGCCTGGCTCCAAAGCCTGAATTTATCACAGCCTGGGATGAGGGAGCAGGGCAGGGATCCCTTTGATCTACCCCCGGTTCAGTGTATATACACACACATGCACACACCTGCCCCAACCTCCAGTGGACCCCGCCCTCGCACGTTCCTACCTGACCGGCCCTTGCTCTCGCTGTCAGGATGCTCAGTGCCCGCTCAGGTTCCTCACTCATGAATGCACAGGCTTGGACAGGGCTGCAGGGAACTCTGCAGGAAACAGGAAAAACAGGTCCCCCGCCTGGGGCCGCACCCAGCTTCCAGCATTTCTCAGGGTAGGCAGTGTTGTGGGCTCCTGAGACACAGGGAGGTGGAGACAGTGTGGGCTCTGGATCATGGGAAGCCAGCCAGGCCAAGCCCTCCCGGGGCCACCTGCTCTGCTCCAACCTTGGCCTGAAAGAGGCAGAGAGGTGACCTGGTGTGCTGGTCCCAGTAGGGGTCTCCTCTACCCACCAGCCATCCACGCTCAGCTTACAGGCTCCAGGGATGGCTGTTCCCGGCCTCCTTCCCCAGGAGCCCCCTTTCACAGGAAGGTGGCTCTGCCAGAGAAGGTCTCCCCGTGTCCTGCAGAGCTGAGCTGAGCCTCTAAAGCCCCCTCCCTTGATTTTGGTTCTGTGCTTCAGCCCCACAACAGGAAACAGTCAATACCCTCCTTGCCCGGTATACACTTGACAGTACTTCAGCCAACCCAGTTTTGCTCAAGCTGAGTCTCTATCTGGAATATCCCTTTTCCCTCTAATCATTCCTCCATAGGTGTTGTAAACACACGTGAACATTCACAGGCATGGACACACCTAGATACACAGCTACACAGAGATGTATACAATCACACTGAGATGGACACGAAGTGCACACACACAGTCCTAGTCAGAGCCTGAAATAGCCTTTAGAAATCAGTGTGCCAAACTCCCATTTGACAGAAGACATTGAGACTCAAGGCCTCACAGTAAGTCAGCGACGCAGGCAAGATCAGAAGCCAGGCCTTCTGGGCTCTGGCCCTGGTTTTTGTCTTGCCTGGGAGCCCCTCACACACACCAGGCACAGGGCTGCAGTGAGGGTGTGGTTACCTAGTAGACCCTCTGTGTGGACAGGTCCCAGCATCCATCAGAATCTCAGACACATCACAGGGGGAAAGAACATCCCTTTTCTGTCGCTTTCATTTCTCCACAATGGGGAAGTGGGGTTCGAGATAGCCGAGGCCAGGTCCCCAGGCTGGGGTGCAGCGCGAGCGTGGCCGAAAGTGGAGAGAGGAGATGGGAGGCTGCAGGAATAGGACGGGAGTAAAGGCACTGGGAAATAACCCTGGGCACTGTGCTCCTAGTGGGCCTTGCCTCAGGATCCCAGGCTGACCTGGGCCAGTGGGCAGGTAGCTATGTGTCAATCTGCTCTGGAGTCTAGTGACAAGATGAAAGAACTTCACCTTTTCACCCGACTCCACCCAGGGTCACACCCTGTCTTCTCAGGAGAGGCCTTCACTCAACAGACTAAGGTGGAGCACAACTCTTTCTCAAAGCCACCCTCCGATTTCTGAGAAGGGTCTCCACCATCCATCTTTCCAGGCTTCAAACCTCTAATATGCCCTTGACAACCTCTCTCTGTCCCACCCATGTGAAAACCATCACTCACCAGCTCCTGTCAGTTCAACCAGTCCAGTGACTCAGGGATGGCATTTCCCCCACCTCATGGCCTTAGGCCTGCATTTCTCCTCCACATTGTACCAACCCCCTCTCTGGTCCCCTTGCCTCTACTCCTGCCCTCCTGGCCATCTTTTGTACAGCAGTCACAGGTCTTCTTAAAACATGAACCTGACCATACTGTGAAGCTCAGGACCCTTCCATGACTCCCTATTACCCTATGTCCGAGTGCCTGAGCCTGACACTCCAGGCCCTGCCAACCCTCCAGACCAGTGGTCGCCAACTGGTGGTCCGTGAGGTCCGAAAGGTTGGTGACCACTGCTCCAGACAGCCCACCCTCTCTGCCTCCGCCCTCATCTTCCTGTGCCAAGCACAGCAGAAGCAGTCTCATGGTCTATCTTTGCTCAGGAACACATCCCTTAACTTCTAACAGTAATATAACCAGAGAGGAGTGCTTTCTCTGCCAAGTTCCATCTTTGGTGGCTTCACAGATCCCTTCTCATTTAATCCCGAGGAGCTTAGAGAAGCAAAACAACCTCTCCAAGGTCACAAAGCTAGCAAATGGCAGAGCAGCCTGGTCTGTCTGACTTGAGGAGCTGTGCCCCTGACCACCACCTCCTTCCCTCCAAGGCCTAGGTTCTCCCCTCCGGGAAGCTCCCTGACTAGCCCTCGGTGAGCCCCATGGCTCTGCTTTCCTGGTCGGTTCTCTACCACTGGGAATGCCCTACAGGCAGGGCCCAGGATCTACTCGAGGTGTGAAGCAGCCATGATGGTTATTGTACCCATCTCACAATAACTAAGGCCAGAAAGTGCCAAGCCAAACATGCAGAATACCTGCCCCACTTCCTTGGCTCTGCCTCTACCCACCCTGGGTCCCAGGCCAGTGCGCCCAAGGCCAGGAGGAAGGGCTGGGCAGTTCCCAGGCCAGCTGAGGAATTTCCAGGGTGGTTAGAAGACATTCCAGCTCTTCCACTAGGGTGGCTCTGGAATGTACCCGCTCACCCACCCACCTAGCTGGCGCCGAGGCCAGGTCCCCAGGCTGGGGTGCAGCGCGAGCGTGGCGGAAAGTGGAGAGAGGAGATGGGAGGCTGCGGGAATAGGACGGGAATAAAGGCACTGGGAAATAACCCTGGGCACTGTGTTCCTAGTGGGCCTTGCCTCAGGATCCCAGGCTGACCTGGGCCAGTGGGCAGGTAGCTATGTGTCAATCTGCTCTGGAGTCTAGTGACAAGATGAAAGAACTTCACCTTTTCACCCGACTCCACCCAGGGTCACACCCTGTCTTCTCAGGAGAGGCCTTCACTCAACAGACTAAGGTGGAGCACAACTCTTTCTCAAAGCCACCCTCCGATTTCTGAGAAGGGTCTCCACCATCCATCTTTCCAGGCTTCAAACCTCTAATATGCCCTTGACAACCTCTCTCTGTCCCACCCATGTGAAAACCATCACTCACCAGCTCCTGTCAGTTCAACCAGTACAGTGACTCAGGGATGGCATTTCCCCCACCTCATGGCCTTAGGCCTGCATTTCTCCTCCACATTGTACCAACCCCCTCTCTGGTCCCCTTGCCTCTACTCCTGCCCTCCTAGCCATCTTTTGTACGGCAGTCACAGGTCTTCTTAAAACATGAACCTGACCATACTGTGAAGCTCAGGACCCTTCCATGACTCCCTATTACCCTATGTCCGAGTGCCTGAGCCTGACACTCCAGGCCCTGCCAACCCTCCAGACCAGTGGTCGCCAACTGGTGGTCCGTGAGGTCCGAAAGGTTGGTGACCACTGCTCCAGACAGCCCACCCTCTCTGCCTCCGCCCTCATCTTCCTGTGCCAAGCACAGCAGAAGCAGTCTCATGGTCTATCTTTGCTCAGGAACACATCCCTTAACTTCTAACAGTAATATAACCAGAGAGGAGTGCTTTCTCTGCCAAGTTCCATCTTTGGTGGCTTCACAGATCCCTTCTCATTTAATCCCGAGGAGCTTAGAGAAGCAAAACAACCTCTCCAAGGTCACAAAGCTAGCAAATGGCAGAGCAGCCTGGTCTGTCTGACTTGAGGAGCTGTGCCCCTGACCACCACCTCCTTCCCTCCAAGGCCTAGGTTCTCCCCTCCGGGAAGCTCCCTGACTAGCCCTCGGTGAGCCCCATGGCTCTGCTTTCCTGGTCGGTTCTCTACCACTGCCCTACAGGCAGGGCCCAGGATCTACTCTAGGTGTGAAGCAGCCATGATGGTTATTGTACCCATCTCACAATAACTAAGGCCAGAAAGTGCCAAGCCAAACATGCAGAATACCTGCCCCACTTCCTTGGCTCTGCCTCTACCCACCCTGGGTCCCAGGCCAGTGCGCCCAAGGCCAGGAGGAAGGGCTGGGCAGTTCCCAGGCCAGCTGAGGAATTTCCAGGGTGGTTAGAAGACATTCCAGCTCTTCCACTAGGGTGGCTCTGGAATGTACCCGCTCACCCACCCACCTAGCTGGCCCTGTCCAGACGGGAAGGGGATTGTGACCCATCACTGTTCTGGAAACTTCTGCTGCCTGCTTCTGCTGTGAAGGGAAGCAGACCTGGAATATCATCGAAGGACAGGGGAGGGCCCCAGGCAGGTGGAAAATCCCAGTTCTGTCATTCTCAGCTGTGGGACCTGGACAAGTCTCCTCTCCACAACTTAAGTCTCAATCCCTTGCCATCTAAGAACAGTATCTTAGGAAGACAAGAGGGGCAGGAAACCCACAAGAATTTGGGGCACAGTAGAAACGTCACAGATCAAGTTTCCCACACTGAAGGCCACCCTCAGGGGCCCCCAGCAGGAACTTGATCCCACAACATTTCTTCACTCACTCACCCTTTTTTTAGAGGTTGTCACGTTGATGCCTGTCCCTGTATAAGGCTCTTGGGATTCCAAGGTGGGTCACTGTCTAGGTTGGCGAAGAAGGGGTAGGTAGCACATGGGAAAAGACCCAGAAATAGGTAATGACAACTCAGGGTGATCCGGGCTGAAGAAAGCAGAGGCAACAGGGCTAAACCAGACAAGAGGACCCCTAATAGGAATGGGGAGGTGGTCAAGGAAGGCTTCCTGGAGGAGAGGACGCCTGATCTGTATTTTGGAAGGGGTCAGGTGAGCGAAGAGAGAAGAAAAGCAGAGTGAGCAAAAAACCAGGGCAATAGATCACACAGTATGTTTGGGGAACTGTTAGTCATCCCTGTGGATTGAGGGGAGAAGAGAGGACAAGGCTGGGTTAAAAGACAGGGAGCATCTTGGAAGTCATTCTCTGTCCCCTCCCAAATCTCACCCACAGAGCTGAAGGCCAGTGGGCCCCAGCCTTGCCTGGAGTGCTTTCTACACCAGAAGCACTGGACTCATCTGGGGAAGTAGCTGAGGGGTAACCTCAGATGTTATCGACAGGTGCAGTTGCAAAGTACAACCTCTGCAGCCTCTCCAGGAAGCCCTTGTGCTCTGCAGCCACTCTGGAGGCACTCTCCCCCTTGGGAGCCCTTAGAATCTTGGCTGTGGGAGCCACATGTTGGGGTTGAGCTCAGAGCCTCTGAATGTGTGTGGTTCTCAGATCAGCCTGTCTGGTCCTCCCACCTCAGATCAGGTAACTGAGACTCCTTAAGAGTAAGGGCCTTACTCAAGGTCTGGTGTTCTAATTCCAGTATTTTCAGTGTGGAGTTGAGCACCTCCACCCTCACCCCAGGGGAGGACTCCAAACTACCTGTCCTACTACCCCTGGCCTGGCACGGTCCAGCCCAACCCCACCCAGCACAAGGCTATAGAGATGCACTGCTAAGCTGAACTAGTTCAGAACCACAAGGCCCTGGACTTCACATCAACCTATCACAATCCAGATGCCTCCAGCCAGACTCAAGAGGCAAGAACCCTGGGTTCAGGCTCCAGCTTGGAACTGTCCATGCTGTGCAATCTCGGTCAAATTGGTTCCCCTCTCTGAGCCTTGTGTTCTTCAGTGGTCAATTGGGGACAGTCACCACTACACAAGACAGCTCACGAGGAATGACAGGTGGGTGCTCCATGGGGCTAGCAAATCATGCTCTGTCCTGCTGTGAGGGCTGCATCTCCTGTCATGGCAGAGACACTGAAAGACTTCTCAGCAGGGGGCCCTCCTAGGTGATCCAGCAGAGGGGCCATGGTCAGGACAGTCAGGGAAAGTTCCTGGAAAGGGCTGTGATCAGGTATGAAGAGAAGCAGAAAGAGTTCAGACTGGAAGGAAAAAGGGAGAATGGAGGACCCAAAGTAGAAAAAGGGACAAAGCTGAAGAATGGGATACAAGTGAGTCTGTGATTCTGAGACTGTCTCATTCCGAGTGCTCCCAGGATTCTGGGTTCATTGGTACTTACAGTCCAATTGCAAGAGTCTCTGGTTCTTGGAGTAAATGCTAAATGTTTCTTTAATTCTGTTACTTGTTGCTCTTGAGATTCTCAGAACCACAGCAGTCTGGACCCTCAGAACAACATAATCACAAGTCATTTTCCCAGGAGCCAAAGTCTCAGCAAACACCTGCCAATGCCCCCAGGGGCCTGACCTCAGAGGGACCCTGTAAATCCAGACTCAGATCAGACTCAGTCAAGCCCTTGAAGAGCTCCAGTCTGAATGGGAAGAAAGCCACAGATATGGATCAAGTCTACTTGGGTGATCAAGTCATGACCAAAGGAAGCCCAGGGGCCATAGAGCTCATAGAACCCCTAATGAGCCTGGTAAGGTGGCCAGGAAGAGCTTCCCAGAGGAGGGGTCATTTGAGCTGGGTCCTGATAGATGATTAGGAGTTTGTTAGGTGGATACAGATGTAGGAGAGCATTGAAGGCAGAAGGAAGAGCAGGTACAAAGACTCAGTGGTGTGATAGTGTGGACTGTTTGCCTAAAGCCAGGGGTCATGTGAGGCCGGAGTGGAGGGACAGGTGGCACAGAATGTGTATGTGCAAGGGGGAGGGCTGCAGGACTCACATGGAATGCCAGGCTGAAGAACTTGGCCTCTATCCTGAGGACAATGGGAAGCCATGGCAGGGCTTAAGCAGGGAAGGACATGGTCTGAGTTGACTTTTGTAGAGATAGTGCCATATGGAAGGTGGTTAGGAGGGAGGAGACTCCCCAAACGCAGGGGGAGAGGGGAGGGTCATGTGGGCCCCAAGAAGTCTGAGGGAGGCCCTTCTCCCATGCTCCAGAGCCCAGGCAGTGTCATTGTCAATACAGTAACAGTGACAGGGTACCAGGATAGAGGGCCAAGGAGGAAGTAGTTGCCCAAAAGGGCCCAGGCTGCCCACTCTCACAGCAGGAACTCTAGTTATTCATCCTGAAGCAGAAATGACTCAGGGCTAAGATATGCTGAGGCGAGGGAGTGGAGGAACTCCTCTGCTCAAGAACCAACTGTAGCTCTCCATGGAGCAAGGCCCTCCTCTTCCACTATACGCCCACTTTCACCTGGTCATTCATTTCCCAAACACTTACTGGCATCTCTTTTAGCCCAACCTGTGTTGCGTGATGTGGACATAGAGAGAAAGCAGGCCTGGCCTGGCCTGGCCAAGTCCTGCAACTGATCTCTCGGATGAGTACAGAGGTCAGGATGGGCCCCCACACCGGCCTCCCCACCGTCAGGCCTGAACGGCTGGGAGGCCAGGCCTGAGAACACAAAGGCAGCCCAAGAAGAAGATGTAGGCCAACGGGCACGCTAGACAGGTCCACAGAAGGCAGTTCAGGGAGAGGAACGATTTCATTAGGGGCACCTCTATCTCCTCTCACCAGATCAACAAGGCTTCCCTAGTCCTGAGGGCAGGCCTGAGTGGGCATTAGATTATCAGCAGCTGGGTAATCAGGCCACAGCACAACCTAAAGACAGGTTTTCAGGGCATGATTCAAACTTCCTTCAGCCCGAAAGCCGGAGGGCCGGGCTACATCTAGATGGGGCTTCTGTCTTGAATGGGGAGATCTAAGCTGGGGCAGGTAGGCAGGAGCCCAGCTTTTACCTTGGCTTTGTGACCTTGTTTCCTGAGCCCCTATTTGCTCATTTGCAAAATGGAGATAATAATTCCTCCCTAACAGGGGTGGTGGAGGGACATTTATAAATTAGTCCTAGTGAGCAGAGGTGGCACAGGCAGAGGAGGGCAGTCAACAGTTAAAATTCCCCAAACAGTTAACGTGACCCCTTGCTATTGCACCTATTTTCTGTTATTGTCTTCAAAATGCCTTTCAGTCTGTGAGTATCACACTGCTTCCCTGTGCATTGCAGCTTACAAAGCCCTTTCTTGACCACTATCTTAAGAATCCTCATAGCATCCTAGCACTTGAAGAGGTAAGGATCATTGGCAGCCATTTATGAGGGTCTCCCACTACGATCCTCCAACCCATTTGGCCAGATCTCAAGACAGCCCAAGGCAGGAAAGAGAGAAGAGTGACAAGCCGTCCATGCCAGGGCCTCCCCACGCACAAATTCTCAGCACAGGGCCTTACCGGTTCTAGCCTCCTTTTAGAGGCTGGCGAGATAGGAATTGCCCCAAGGTCACCCGGCAAGTTGGGGGCAGAGCTGGGATGTGATCAATCACTCACTGGTCCCCTGGCTCCCTAAGGGGGAGGGAAAGTCCTAAGTGTCCTCAAATTCCTCAGCAGAAGCATCTGAGGGGTCAGGGAAGTGTTTAAACAAGGGGGTAAGGGCTCATAGTTGAAACAATGCCTGGATGATTCTGGTATCAATATCACAAATGCCCTGACCTCCATGCACTTAGCACTACTCAATCCATTCTCCACCCTGCAGCCAGAGAGCTTTCTGATATGTTCTCTGAACACGAATCTCTCCTGCTCATAAACCTTCCATGGCTCCCCATAGCCTTCAGATGAAATCCAAGTTTTCAGCCTGTTTACTCTGGGTCCTGTAGTGCCCCAGGACACACTGTTCTGATATCCTGTGCCACCCACTCTGATGACCTGGTTCTGGTTTCCCCTTCTTTGTAATGACATAGAGCTCCACTGTAGAAGGCCTTCATTGGAGAAGCTGGGCACAGGGCAGAGGATAGGCACTGCTGTTGCTTTCTCAGTTCAGTTCAGCCCTGTACAGGGTGCTGGCAACACAGAAATAAGCCCCAGTTCCTGCCCTCCAGGGGGCCTCAGACCTGGGGATTGGAAAGGAGACAGACAGAGGCCATGATAGTCCAAGTGAGAGCAGGGCTGTCAGCACTGGGACTGCAAGATCCCAGAAGAACCCAAACTAACTGGGGGATCAAGGAGGGCTTCCCAGAGGAGGAGACATCTGAGCTGGGCCGAACTGAGGAAGAGGAGAGGAGGGAGGCATTTCAAGCAGTGAGCTTAGCATACATAGTGATCCAGAGGCAAGGAACTGCCCAGTATGTGTAGCAGACTCCATGCAGTTACTAGCGGGTGAAAAGTCAGGTGGGAGAGGGGGCTAGAGAGGCTGGCAAGGATCAGTTCTTGGAGGCCTTGAGTCCCAGGCTGAGGGGTTCAGGCTGGGTCCTGTGGAAGTCCTGTGAAAGTTTAGCTCAGAGAACTGTTGGGATTTGGGTTTCAGGAAGTTCCCTCTAGGTCCTAGAGCAGTGATGGCGAACCTATGACACGCGAGTCAGAGGTGACACGCGAACTCATTTTTTTGGTTGATTTTTCTTTGTTAAGTGGAATTTAAATATATAAAATAAATATCAAAAATATGTCTTTGTTTTACTATGGTTGCAAATATCGAAAAATTTCTATATGTGACACGGCACCAGAGTTAAGTTAGGGTTTTTCAAAATGCTGACACGCTGAGCTCAAAAGGTTCGCCATCACTGGCCTAGAGTCTCGGCACCAGAGTGAAGTTAGGGTTTTTCAAAATGCTGACACGCTGAGCTCAAAAGGTTCGCCATCACTGGCCTAGAGTCTAGGAACTGATCCCACCCCCAAGCTGTGATCCTGTCCAAGAAGACATTGGTGCTGAACAGGGCCCACACACCAGCTCCCCAAGAGCCCTCCAGTTCCCCATCGTTATTTCCCTTTCTCAGGTGAGGCCGTGAGGCTCGGAGTAGGAACATGCCTTGCCCAGGTCACACAGAGGCTAAGGCAGGATAGGAATAGAGATCTCTGATTCTCAGGGAGCTTTTGTGGGCTCTGTCTGCTCAAAGAATCTCCTTCCCAACCACTCCTACCCACTGAGATAACTGAGACTTTACTGGGGCCTCACCCTGGTCCTCAAAAGCTCCCCATTACCCCAGCCTAGACCCAAAACACACCGGGCACCTAAGGCTGTGGCCCCAAGGATACGGAAAGGAACAGTTCTAGCCCACAGCAGGGCTTGGCCCTTACGTCTGGCTCCAAGGGTCCCAAACCTGCACCCTGGTTGGGGAGTGGAGGGAGGACACTGCCTTTTGCCAGACAGACCCTTCCTGCAGCACCCCCGGCCAGATTAACAGTCCCCTGACAGCGGCTTAACTGTCCTTTCAGGCCACTGCCCCAATCACCCCCCCCCCCAAGTCTTACCGACGCCCAGGCGGGGGCGGGCCACCCAGAGTGCCCCGGAATGAGCCGGCCTCTATGGGTTCGTGGGTCTCCAGCCGCCACCCGGCGCCCACTCCAGAGCGCGCGTGTACACACACACACACACACACACACACACACACACACAAAGTTCTACAAGTTCAGCTATTGACACTGCAGGGGCGCACGCTCTCACTCACCAACACACAGACGCTCCCAAATACGAGGACGCACACTCACGGGGTGTCCGTCCACTTTCCCCGTGATCAGTGCTCCCGTGGACACAGAGTTCGACTCCCGACCCCCAGCGCGCTCACACCGGCTCGCAGCCGAGCC
>NW_005359225.1:3954300-3956606 GCF_000412655.1 Myotis brandtii
TGGCTCCAGCCTGGGTCAGGCGGGGGCGAACGGACTCTGGACAGACTCTGGAACCGCCCCGCCCCGTCCTGACTGACACCCAGCTACCGGCTTAGCGATTCGGCCGGGGGTCAACGCATCTGCCACGGGTGCTGCGCCGGGAGGGGCGGGCGGCCACAGTCCTGCTGCCTGGCTGAGGTTGTCAGCGACGCTGAAGTTTTGCAAAGTTTGTCTAGTGCTTGTGTGGCTCCTGTCGCTGCCCACCGCGAGACCTGGCCAGGAACCCGTGCCCTCTCCTGCCGGACCTGCTTAGAGCACCACACAGAGCCCAGCCGGGGAGGCGAGGTGGGCGCTCCTCGCGGCCTCAGGGAGGGACTCCCAGCATCCAGGGTCCTGCTAGTCTCCAGCTCCAGAGAGGAGGGCGGGAGCCTCCTCCATGCTCCCTTTCCTTAATCTCGTTCAGAGTCATTAGAAAGATCAACCAAAGGACTTGTATGCATGCATATAAGCCTAACTAATGGACACAGACAACAGGGGGGTGAGGGCATGAGCTGGGGAGGTGGGGGGGGGATTATGGTGGGATAAGGACATATATGTAATACCTTAATCAATAAAGAAATTTAAAAAAGAGAAATTTCCTGAACACCCCCATCTTTTTGGTCCCCCATCTTTGAGCTGCTTCCCATGAGCTGCCTTCTCAGACTACTCCAGCCAAACACACATCACTCCCTGCTCTGCCCTTAACCCTACTTTGTTGGCTTTCCGCGAATCAAGGACCCTCTCCTCCACTGTGATCTCTGGGAGAGGCGGGACCAGGTCTGCCTCCTCCTGCTGCGGTCCCAGCGGTCCCAGGAATTGCTGAGCATGCGACTGGATGAATGAATGAGTAATGAATGTCCCCCCCCCCCTCTCTCATTCTGATCTAGGTGCCAGGACAGTAGGTTGTGGCTCAGCTTTAGCACTAACTCTGGAAGGCCTTGACCCTGTTCCAGTCCCTCTCAGGGCCCACTCTCTGTGAAATAGAAGGAATCACACTCACCCTCCTGCCAACAAGTGTCCATCCGTTGGGGCTTTGGACGGTCAGGGTCTGGACAAGTGCACAGTCGTCCTTTCTGTAGCCTAGGAGCTTGCTCAGGGCCCCGGGGCCATGGGTCCTGCTGGGTTCCACATCAGCTGATGGGCACCTGGCTGCAGGCCCCAGGAGGCGCCCGGGAAGGGTGCTGGCTGAAGCTGTGCCAAGAGCAGGAGTGGAATGGACACACCGCCCTGTGTTGCTGAGCCGCCTCTGCAGTCCTCGGAGTCCTACGCCTGGAAGACACAAAGGCCTCTTGTCCAGCCTCCTCCTCCTATTGTCCAAGCTGATCCATGCAGCTTTTAGGGAACTAGGAGTCCCTGTGGCCCCTATTGATGGAGCCTGGGCCTTAGGGTCCCAGTGTGGGGAAGTCTCCCTGGGCACTGGAGGCCCAATCAACCCCCCTCTGTTTTCTCCCTTCAGATTTCTACTGTAACTGCTATTTAGGCCGAGAGAAAAAAATTCCTCTCATACCATATTGGGGACCCAGGACTCTGCTCAGCCTCCAGCTGACTGGAAAGTGGAGAGCCCAGGGTCCTGCTCCTGCTCTGGTTCATCTGTTACTTTATAGTCAAAGAAACTGCATCCCTGAGACACACAGTGTTTGAGCTACCACAACAGGAGGCTTAGTGAGGCCTGAGGAGCAGAGGAAAGGGACTTGTCCTGGAACCCCACGGCCTTACCTTCAGGTCAGAGTCTCTTCTCTGAGCCTCTGTTTCCTCTTCTGCAAATGGTAATAATAACCCATTTCTCACTGCCCATCTAAAGTTCTTTTTTCAGGGTTTCTCCCATTGTCCTGAGCTGCCTGGGTTCGAGGGTTAATATTCCTTCTAATGAGGGGCTGAAAGTCTGTCTCTGGACAACTTCCCCAGACACTTGATCTGGGCTTTGGAGATCAAGTCCAGGCTCCAAACCCTTCACTGAGTTCCCCTTACTTGGGGCTGCCTGAGGAGCCCCCATCCCACTTCAACCTGAGTGAGCACCTTTGCTTTTATCTTTGTATTTATTTATACTTTCTGGTAAGAGCTTGTTGAAAAATATAGGACTTTTCATAGCTAAAAGATTTTAGACCCATTGACCCAACCAGGAAATCGGGGCCCAGTGAGCCCCACAGTGAACCCAAACAAGGCCCCGTCTGGAAGGGTAGACTAACACCCAGGGAGCCTCCCTACAACCAAGCAGCCGAGGCAGGCTAGTGGTGAAGGCCAAGTCACTGAATGGTCCCCAGGAGCAGGCGAATGGAGCCATGGGCCGG
>NW_005359225.1:3958051-3964061 GCF_000412655.1 Myotis brandtii
GGGAGGGACAAGGAGGGTTCCATTAGCAGGAGCAGGTCAGGGTACAGAGGGCAACCCAGGATCGCTTCTCCCCATGCATTAGGAGGCTTCCTGTCTCGCCAACCCCGAGGAGGCATTTGGCTCTCTTAAGCCTTCTCGTCTTCCCTCTCTCGCCTTCTGTCATCTCCCCTGAGAAAACCTGCTCAGAGAATCTGTGCTGGGGGTGGAGCCTGGGCCCTGGCATCCCCTCCTCGCTGAGCTGGGACATGACACCTCCAAGCCCTCCTTCACAGGCCAGGGTGGGGTCTCTGTCGCCCTTCCCAACCATTGTCTGCCTCGGGGTTCTGGTAGCCCCACCATCCTCAAGATAAAACCCAGCTCTGCAGCCCGGAAGGCCAGGCCCTCACACCTCCCCACCTCACCTCCTGCACTTCCTGCCTCTGAGCCAGCCATGCTGCAGTGCTGGGCCTTCACTGGCCTCCTGCCGGGCACTTGCTGCTCTGTCGGCCTGCAATGCCCTTCATGCTTTTCTGCCTTTGGCCCCTTCTCATGGCTCCCCAACTCGTTCCTCTAAGGCCCAGCCCAGGGGCCCCATCAGGTGACCCTTTGCCACAACACTTACTACCCCGTTGTCACTGTTGATGTCTATCTCCCTCTAATGCAGTGGTTCTCAACCTTCCTAATGCCGCGACCCTTTAATACAGTTCCTCAGGTTGTGGTGACCCCCAATTTCATTGTTACAAATTGAACATAATTAAAGCATAGTGATTAATCACAAAGACAATATGTAATTATATATGTGTTTTCCGATGGTCTTAGGCGACCCCTGTGAAAGGGTCGTTCGACCCCCAAAGGGGTCGCGACCCACAGGTTGAGAACTGCTGCTCTAATGGGATCTCCTTGAGGACAGGCCTAGGATCCATCCTGTTCATAGTCACAGGACCTAGCATTGTCCTTGCCACCTGGTCAGCCTCCATGAATATCTAGACTAAGAATTCTATCTAGTGATTTCTGAGTTCTCTGATCACTGTCTTTGAGCTAGTCATTATGTCAATGTATCTCGTCATCTTCATCAGAACCCTGTGAGGTAGGTGCTGTCACTACCATTTTATATATGGGAAAACTAACATTCAGAAAGGGGGAGTTAATATCCCACCTTCTTTTTTTTTTTTTGAACTGTAATGTACAATTTATTTTTTAAAATTTAAATTCTTTATTGTTTAATGTATTACATAAGTCTCCATTGACCTCTCCTCGGCTGCCCCCAACCCCCAGCACATGCCCTCACTCCCCCAACCCCCATCTGTGTCCATTGGTTATGCTCATGTGCATGCATACAGTCCTTTGATTGATCTCTTACCCCCTCACTCCCCGCCATCCCTCATAGGTTGGACAGTATGTCTGATACTTCTATGACTCTGGTTCTATTTTTGTTCATCAGTTTATGTTGTTCATTATATTCCACAAATGAGAGAGATCATGTGATATTTATCTTTCTCTGACTGGCTTATTTCGCTTAGCATAATGCTCTCCAGGTCCATCCATGCTGTTGCAAATGGTAAGAATTCCTTCTTTTTTATAGCAACGTAGTATTCCATTGTGTAGATGTGGCACAGTTTTTTAATCCACTCATCTGCTGATGGGCACTTAGGCTGTTTCCAAATCTTAGCTATTGTAAATTGTGCTGCTGTGAACACAGGGGTGCATATATCTTTTCTGATTGGTGTTTCTGTTTTCTTGGGTTATATTCCTAGAAGTGGGATCACTGGGTCAAATGGGAGTTCCATTTTTAGTTTTTTGAGGAAACGCCATACTGTTTTACACAGTGGTTGCACCAGTCTGCATTCCCACCAGCAGTGCAAGAGGGTTCCTTTTCCTCCGCATCCTCACCAGCACTTGTCATTTGTTGATGATAGCCATTCTGACAGGTGTGAGATGATACCTCACTGTTGTTTTGATTTGCATCTCTTGGATGATTAGTGACTTTGAACATGTTTTCATATGTCTCTTGGCCTTCTGTGTGTCCTCTTTTGAAAAGTGTCTCTTTAGGTCCTTTGCCCATTTTTTTGATTGGACTGTTTATCTTCCTTTTGTTAAGTTGTATGAGTTCCCTATAAATTTTGGAGATTAAACCGTTATCAGAGATAACATTGCCAAATATGTTCTCCCATGCAGTGGGCTTTCTTGTTGTTTTATAGATGGTTTCTTTTACAGTGCAAAGGTTTTTATTTTGATGTAGTCCCACTTGTTTATTTTCTCCTTAGTTTCCATTGCCCTAGGAGCTGTATCGGTAAAGATATTGCTATGACAAATGTCTGCTATTTTGCTGCCAATGGCTTCTTCTAAGATTTTTATGGTTTCCCACCTTACGTTTAAGTCCTTTACCCATTTTGAGTTTATTTTTGTGTATGGTATAAGTTGGTGGTCTAGTTTCATTTTTTTTGCGTGTATCCATCCAATTTTCCCAACAGCATTTATTGAAGAGACTGTCTTGACTCCATGTATGCTCTTGGCTCCTTTGTCAAATATTAATTGAGCATAATGGCTTGGGTCGATTTCTGGGTTCTCTGTTCACTGTCTTTGAGCTAGTCATTATGTCAACGTATCTCGTCATCTTCATCAGAAGCCTGTGAGGTAGGTGCTGTCACTACCATTTTACATATGGGAAAACTAACGTTCAGAAAGGGGAGTTAATATCCCAAGTCACACCGTGAGTCTGCGGTAGGTCTCCAGGCCCTGGAACTGCAACCCGCTTGGAAGGAAGGCCCTGCTGAGTTCCCGGAGTGATGACTGAGACATGGTGTTGGATCCGCATGGGGTTCCAGTTACATAGGGCTGGGCCGGCTCCAACAGCCTTGTCTTGCTTGCTCTCTGGAGGCCTGAACCATCCTGCCTCCCTCACCGACCGGGAACTGTGCTCCTCAGGTTTCCCAGGGAGGGGCCCAGCCTCTGATGCCAAACGCAGCCTGGAAGCTCTGACTCTCAGATGCCGGAACGCAGCACCCAGGGGAAGCAGCCTTGAGGCAAGAAGCCTGATCCAGGCCCGCGAAAGCCTCTGCTCCACCTCTCCATAAGCGGGGCCAGCCACAGACTTTGTGGGACCCAGGGTAGAATGAAAATATTGGTCCCTTGTTCAAAAACTAATAAGAATTTCAAGACTGGATAGCAGAGCATTAAATCAAGTGCAGGGCCTTCAACGTGTGGGGCCCTGTGTTACTGTACAAGCCATACTCACACCCATGAAGCCAGCCCTGTTCTCAGGCCTTGGTTTCCTCATCTGTCAACTGGGAGAATGATGACCAACTGGCCAGACAGTGATGAAGGTAAGGTTGGAGATGTGAGCAGGAGGTCCAGTGGACAGCATGAGAGTTAGGTAGGGGTCCCCATGGATGTCATTTGTTATTTAGTTCCCAGTATTGGGTAGCAGAGCAAGTCTTTCCAGGAGTTTGCTTTCTCGCACAGCTCCTTTTCACAGACTTAAAACTACAGCTCAGAGAAGCAAAATGACTTGCTCAGAGACTCCATGAGGGAAACCAAGATTAGAGGCCTGTCCCTTGTTTATGGTGTTTTTTTGTAACATAGGCAAAAGAAAGAGAGAGAACGAGTGAAGGGCAGGAGGGAGGTGTGTGTGGGTGGGGTGGGGGGAATGCTGCTCAGCACAAAGAGGGCCACTGTGCAGACACAAAGCCCTGACCACAGAGGCCCCTGCGGGGGCCGGGCCAGAGGGTGGATAGAAAAGCCCGTGGTGACTGGGAGGTGCCAGGAGCTGCCTCTCAGTCCCTCCCTGGTTGTGACGGGGGTGAGGAGATGGCACGCAAGAAGTAGGAAATGGGTTGAGGAGGAGGAACGGACTCAGGGCTGTACCCCTCACCCCAGCCCAGGCCTCCAGAGCCAGCACTGTCCACACCACCTCTCTCCAGCTCCTCCTAGGAGCCCACCAGCTTAAGGAATGCCCCCTCATGCCCCTAACCACCCCTCTTTCCCCCACCTCAGTGAGTGTGGGGCTCAGGCAGCTGACTGAGACAGGCCAGTGAGCCAGGACAAGTGGACTAGGGAAGCTGAGGCAGAGAGCTGAACAAACTGAGAGCAATTTCCAGCAGATACAGAAGGCCACCTCCTTAGAAGCAACATCTAGGCCTCAGCTGTATTTCAGCTCCAGACCCAGAAAAGCAACAAAACCAGGTGGGCAACACCAGGACCAGCTGCAGTGACTGAGGACCCCCTGCCCTGACTCTGACCAATCAGTGAAGACCACAACCCTGAAGACCACACCTAGAAAACTGATGGATATTCTGTTGAAACCCTCCCCTGAGAACTCCCCTAAGATTCCTGCCTGCAACAGAGAGATAAAAGCCTCAAGACAAAGGATCAGCGACCGCCCTCCCTCCCAGGAGCATGCCCTCCTCCCCCCTCCTCCCCCCACAGAGGTGCATCTCCCAAACTCCAAGGGACCCCACGAGACTTGCAACCAGGGCAGCAATGGGCAGCAGCAGTTTGTCCTGAACCTGTCCCCACTTGCTGGTTTTCTCTGACTTCTTAGTGAGCCAAAGCAGTCCCGCCTAGGCTCACTTCCCCAGCCCTTTCTTGTTTCACTGTCCCCAGCTTTAATGAATTTCCTCAAAGATTCACCTCGACTCATGTTGTGAGGTTTGTCCTGCATGAAGTCAAGAGCCCGCACACTACCAGCTGGCCCTCAGCAGACCCGTTCAGGGCCAGGACCCCGTTCTGGTAACACTGACCATTTACAGTCCCAACCTCACCATCCTCCTCAGAAACTTCTGGCTACTCTCCATCACCCATAGGGGGAGGAAGCCTAAGCTCTCCGTGTGTCATTCAAGGCCCTTGTGACCTGCTCCAACAACCTTTTCACTCCCCTGTTCCTACTTCCCATCAGCCCCCCACACCCTAGTGTTATGGGACAGTCCCCATTCTCCAAACCATTCAATTCTTTCACACACACCCCTATGTTTGCTCATGCTTTTTTTCCTTCCTAGAGTCTTATTGCAGATATGTAAGGGACATTGGTTTATTTATAGTCTATAGTTTGTGTATATTTTATTTTTTAGAATTTACTTTATTTTATTTTTTAAATGTATCTTTATTTATTTCAGAGAGGAAGGGAGAGGGAGAGATTAGAATTGTTGATCAGCTCCTCCTACATGCACTGTACTGGGATTCAAGCCTGAAACCCGGGCATGTGCCCTGACCAGGAATCAAACCGTGACCTCCTGATTCATGGGCCAACGTACTGATCCACACCAGCTGGGCTGGATTATATATTTTTAAATAATAAAAGTATCCCCCTTTTGTTTCATTTCACGCTCTTAGCCACAATTTTTATTATTTCTTATATCACTATTACCATCTCCTACTTTGCACTTATTTAATACTAGAGGCCTGGTGCACAAAATTCGTGCATGGGAGGGGGTGTCCCTCAGCCCGGCCTGCACCCTTTCTAATCTGGGACCCCTCAAGGGATGTCTGACTGCCGGTTTAGGCTCCATCCCTGCGAGATAGGGCCTAAACTGGCAGTCGGACATCCCTCTCGCAATCCAGGACCTCTGGCTCCTAACCGCTCACCTGTCTGCCGGCCTGATCCCCCTAACTGCTCTCTGCTACTGGCCTAATTACCCCTAACTGCCTCTGCCTTGGCCCCACCACCATGGCTTTGTCCGGAAGGACATCTGGTCTAATTAGCATATTACCCTTTTATTTGTATAGACTAGAGGCCCGGTGCACAAAAATTTGTGCACTCGGGGGGCGGGGGAGGGGGGGTCCCCCAGCCCGGCCTGTGCCCTCTCGCAGTCTGGGACCCCTCGGGAGATAACGACCTGCTGGCTTAGGCCTGCTCCCGGGTGGCAGAGGGCAGGCCCAATCCCTAAGTGCAGCCCCTGGTCAGGCTCAGAGCAGGGCCGATTGGGGAGTTGGGGCACCGCCCCGTCATGCACAGAGCAGGGCAGATCGGGAGGTTGCAATGCCACCCTCAGTCACGCTCAGGGTAGGGCCAATTGGGGGGTTGGGGCACCGCCCC
>NW_005359225.1:3964352-3969855 GCF_000412655.1 Myotis brandtii
TCACACACAGAGCTGCAGGGCGATCAGGGGGTTTGGGCGCTGCCCCCTGTCACGCTGATCTCGGTGCCGGGAGCCTCGCTGCTCCGCTGATCCCGGTGCTGGGAGGCATATTACCCTTTTACTATATAGGATAGAGGCCTGGTGCATGGGTAGGGGCTGGCTGGTTTGCCCTGAAGGGTGTCCTGGATCAGGGTGGGGGTCCCCACTGGGGTGCCTGGCCAGTCTGGGTGAGGGGCTGAGGGCTGTTTTCCGGCTGGCGAGTGACTAAAGCTTCCAACCACTCCTTGTTTTCTTCTCTTTTTTTTTTTTTTATTCTGGGCCAGCTTTAGCTCTGAGGCCTCGCTGCTGAAAACATAGATACAATGTTGCGGTCCGAGCCCGGCTGAATGGAAGCCCTTTTCTGGTGTTTTGTTTAGCTTCTTATTTGCAACATAGTATATAGTTGCTTAGAGTTGCAACTGAGAGGCCGGCAAGTTAGTTGGAGTCCGCAGCAAGCAAGCCTCCCTGCTCGCTTCAGTGCCTGGCTGCCGGCCGCCATCTTGGCTGACGGTTAATTTGCATATACTCACTGATTAGCCAATGAAAAGGGTAGCGGCCGTACGCCAATTACCATGTTTCTCTTTTATTAGTGTAGATAGCTTTGTCTGTTTTTATGTAAATTTTTCTTTGTCATTTAATGTTTTTATTTAAATATTTGAATAAGTTATATACTTACATGTTTCAAAAATTAAAAATATTAGCAAAGAAGGATATACAGAGAAAAATCTCTCTCCATTTCTCTACCCAGTTCCCACTCCTCCCTTCACATCCTAAGCTGGAAGGTAGTTTTTTTTTTAGTTCCTTGTATATCTTGAATTTCTTTGTGCAAATACACATATTTCTACTTTGTTTTTTTAAACACAAAAATGTAGCATACCATACATATGACCTTGCATTTTATGACCTAATTGTATCTTGGGGATTTTTCTAAATTGGTATGTTGGAAGCTTCCTCATTCTTTTTAGGGGCTGGATAGTATCCCATTGAACAGATGTACTATAATGTACTTAACCCGTCCTCTATTGGTGAACATTTGGGTTGTTGCCAATTTTGCTAGTATAAATAATGCTACAATGAGTGCCATGTAGATACTTTTTGTCCATGTAGGAAATATCACAGAAACATTATTCTTTTTAAAAATATATATTTTTATTGATTTCAGAAAGGAAGGGAGTGGAGAGAGAGACAAAAACATCAATGATCCTGCATGCTTCACACTGGGGATCAAGCCTGCAACCTAGGCATGTGCCCTGACCAGGAACTGAACTGTGACTTCCTGGTTCATAGGTTGATGCTCAACCACTGAGCCACACCAGCTGGGAGAGAAATATTATTATTAGATCAAAAGGATTGTGTATTTATTGGATAACAACTGCCAAATTGCCTGCTATTGGGGTTGTACCAGTTTATCTCCCATCAATATGAGAGAACCTGTTTCTCCACAGTCTTCCCAACCCTGTGAGATTACATTTTTGGAATTTTGCCAATCTGATAGGTGAAAAATCATATCTGAGTGTAGTTTGAATTTGTATTTCTCGTATTTTGAGTGCATCTTTTCATAACAGAAGAGCCATTTGAGATTCATTGCATTTCCTTTTCTATTATATCCTTTGGCCATTTTTCTATTAGGTCATGGGGCTTACTGGTTCCTTTTAACTTTTAATATTTTGGATTATCCCTCTGTATGTTACCTGAATTAAAAATTAAAAATTATTTTTCCCAATTTATCATTTTTATTTTGACATTCCTTGTTTTTTTTAAATTTAATTGAGAGATAGATAGATAGATAGATAGAGAAGAGATTTGTTGTTCTACTGTGCATTCATTGGTTGCTTCTTGTATGTGCCCTGACCGGAGATGGAACCCACAACCTTAGTGCATTGGGAGAAATGATGCTCTAACCAACTGAGCTACCCGGCTAGGGCCAGCCTTTTCTTCTTTTTTTTTTTTAAATGTAGAGTTTTTATTTTTCAGCAGTGAATTTATCAACCCTTTTTCTTATGGCTTCTGGATTTTTGAACCATAACTGAAAAGGTCTTTACTACTCCAAGATCCCTTCCCTATGTTTTCTTTTAATATTATTACATCTCAATTTTTACATGTACATCTTTAACACATTTAGACAGTCTGTGTTATTTTTAAGTATTTCTTGTAAGCAGCATATAGTCTAGTTGAATTTTGTTTTTCAACCTGAAAATGTGAGAATTGTTGCCTTCAATAGAGAGGAATAGAGTGCAGAAATAAAATGGAGTCGCTATAGTCAAGCTGCTAAATTACTAAATCAAGTAGGGTGAGGTATGAGGAAAGATTCTATTCTTAGTTTTAACTAGCCTAAGAACTTAAACTTTTGAACTTTCCAATCTTGTGTCAATGCCTGGGTATCTTAGTATATCTAGATAATTCTCTAGTTACTCCCTGAAGGGGTAAGAAAAGAAGGTTGATTATCCATACCACTATATCTAGAGGATGACCATCTCAGACCAATCCAGAGCTAAGAATGTAGGACTGATTCTACTATAAGAAGCCTCAGCTCTTCTTTCTTCAGAACACTTTTAGATATTGCCTGGTTGCATTTCCAGTTTGCCTACCTTACAACCCTTGACTAAATCTTTATCCTTTATTTCTCGCCAAAGCCTCCAGACTCTTTTTTTTAGTTTGTTTGACAATAACATAGCTTAATTTATTTGTTAACTGTTTAATACGTGATGTAGTCTCCTTTTACTTCTTTGTCTTTATGCTTCCTTGTTGTTGTTTTTTAGTATGTATGTATTTATTTAATCTTTATTGTTGAGAGTATTACAGATGTCCCCTCTTTTTTCCTCCCATTGTTCCCCTCCACCAGGTTCTGTCTCCACCCCAGGCCTTTTATCTCCGTATTTACTTGGCTCCCCTATATCTATCAATGACCTAATTCAGATAGTTAACAAGCATGTTGATTCTTCTTTAATAACATTACTAGCATCCATTCTAGAGACAGAAACATCAATGATGAGAGAGAATCATTGATCAGCTGCCTCCTGCACAGCCCCCCACTGGGGACCGAGCCCACAACCCAGGCATGTGCCTCTGACTGGAATTGAACCTGAGACTTCTCAGTCTGCAGGCTGACGCTCTATCCACTGAGCCAAACTCGCCAGGGCTGAATATAAGTTCTTTGATTAATCTCTTCCCGCCTCCTCTCCCCCCTTCCCTCTGAGATTCTTCAGTCTATTCCATGTTTCCATGCCTCTGGTTCTATTTTATTCATCAGTTCATTTTGTTCATTAGATTGCTTGTTTTTTTATTTTGATTTTTAGATTCAATAGTTGATAGGTATGTATTTATTGCCATTTTACTGTTCATATGTTTTATCTTTTAATTTCTTTCTTTCTTTGTTTTGTTTGTTAATCCTCACCCGAGGATGTTTTTCCATTGATTTTTTTTTTTTTAAGAGAGAGAGAGTGGAAGGAAGGGGGAGAGACAGAGAGAGAAACATCAATGTGAGAGACACATCAATTGGTTGCCTTTTGCAGGGGCTGGGGATCAAGCCTGCAACCAAGGAATGTGCCCTTGACTGGAATTGAACCCGGGACCCTTCAGTTCGTGGGCTGATACTCTATCCAATGAGCCAAACTGGCTAGGGCTCTTCTTTTTAAAGAAGACCCTTTAACATTTATTGTAATCTTCGTTTGGTGGTAATGAACGCCTTTAGCTCTTCCTTGTTTGTGAAGCTCTTTATCTGACCTTCAATTCTAAGTGATATCTTTGCTGTGTACTGTTACTATTTCCAGTTGTAGGTCCTTGCTATTCATCACTTTGAATATCTCTTGCCATTGCCTTCCAGCTTGCAAAGTTTCTGTTGAGAAATCAGGTGACAGTTATATGGGCGCTCCCTGATAGTCAACTAACGGCTTTTCTCTTGCTGCTTTTAAGATTCTCTCTTTGTCTTTAATCTTTGCCATTTTAATTTTGATGTGTCTTGGTGTGGGACTTTTGGGTTCCTCTTGTTTGGGACTCTCTGCGCTTCCTGAACTTGTATGTCTATTTCTTTCACCAGGAAAGGGAAGTTTTCTGTCATTATTTTTTCAAATAGGTTTTTTGTTCTTTGCTATCCAGTCTAGATTTTTCTTGTTTTTAACTTCTGTAATGATTAAGAAAGTAGAACTCTAGTCTGTGGTTCCATAAACCTTTAGATTAGGTCAAGCACATATATTTTAATTGATAGGTATCCAATTACCAAAGTCAAGAAAGGGTGACACTTTTTGAATAGACACTGAGCTGGCTGCTTTCCCTGAGTCTCTACTATTGTGGCATTTTACAGATGAGGAAACATAGCTCAGAGTGCTACATAGCTTGCCCAATAATGTTTTATGGTCTCCTCCGGATGGTGATAAATTTAGCAGACTTCAGCCAGTCGGGGCCACCTCTGCAGTTGACTGGAGGAAATCACAGTTAAACAACATTGCTGTAGGGGGGGGCGGGGGAGGTTTTCAAAGTAAAATCCCCGCAGGGATTTAAAATCCCCACAATGGATTTCACAAGAGCTTCACAGCCCTGTGATATCAAACTCTTGGATTTCTGATCATTGAAACATCATGTCTTGCTGTATTTTGGTTTGCATTTCTCTTATGAGTGAGATGAAGCATCCTTTCCCGTGTTTGAGAGCGATTGGCATTTCCATTTCTATTCACATTTTTTGTCCACTTGGGAAGCACCCAGCAAATAACCACTACACCAAAGCTTCCTGGGGGACATGCTTGTCTTAAGGAATACCAAATTGATGATTTTGAGTTTTATTCTGTTTCTTAAAAAAGATCATTTCAGAGATAAGCTCTTCATCTGAATCTCCAGAACAATTTTCTTCCTCCTTGTGTGTAGGATCTTTTCACAGGTACCCTGCTGATTGTTTTGTTCACTCTCTCAACCACGCAGAAATAAAGCCAAACCAGGCATCACCTCCTGACCCTCTCAACTTTATGAGGCATTGCTTAGTAATGGTAGAACTCTCAATTCCACCACTAGACAGATGGTGTAGACCAGTGATGGCGAACCTTTTGAGCTCGGTGTGTCAGCATTTTGAAAAACCCTAACTTAACTCTGGTGCCGTGTCACATATAGAAATTTGTTGATATTTGCAACCATGGTAAAACAAAGACTTATATTTTTGATATTTATTTTATATATTTAAATGCCTTTTAACAAAGAAAAATCAACCAAAAAAATGAGTTCGCGTGTCACCTGTGACACACGTGTCATAGGTTCGCCATCACTGGTGTAGACACAGGAAAAGAAAAGCTGATGGGATGGATTAGGGAATTATCTCCATCATCTTCAGTAACAGCTGACACTTAAACAGCTCTATGTTGTCTGTCTCTCTATGTATATATCTAAACTATGCTACATAGTATATATAGTATATACAGTATATATAGTATAGTATATATGTAAATTTATTTTTATATATGTATTTGTGAATGTGTGTGTG
>NW_005359225.1:3969930-3999516 GCF_000412655.1 Myotis brandtii
CTGCACTAAACTTACACACACATGTAAATTTGGTTCTCATAACAACTTTACTATTTCCAGATGCCAAAGGTGAGGTATAGAGAGGCTAGGTTACTTGCCCAAGCTCACACAGCTAACACCTTCTGGAACCAGTACTTTATCTAGGCTTTTTGGCCCCGGGATCCATGCCTCAACCACTCTGGCTTGGAAGACAATCCTGTGTTCTTGGGGGATGGCCAAAGGTCCTCCTAGTGAGTACTGCCCTGGGTCCCTGAGAGACGACTAGGCAGTGGGGATTACTCTGTTTTATCTATTTTGGAACCCTTAGTTTTTCATTCATTAAATCCTCTGATTCATTCATTCAACAAATATTTACTGAGTGCCTATATATGCCAAGTCCTGTGCTAGGTGCCAGAGACACCAAGATCAATTAAATATGGTCTCTTTCCTTAAGGGGCTTGTAGTAAAGGGGGGCGAGCACATGGTCAGTGAATGACAGGATGACACATACTGTTCTGTTCCAGAGGGAGGAGCAGGTGGTGCGTCATCCAAGAATGTGTTTCTCAATCTCTTCCCTTGTACCATCTAGTTAGTGCAATTTCTCCTGGCACTTTGCCTCATGACCTTCTCTTATCTTTAGTTTATATAGTATCACCGCAAGTTTTTGTATTTTTGCATATTGTCCTGATGATTTTTACGGTGGGCTGTTTAGTCATATCTGCTATCATTTCCTTCTTGATCCCCGAAATGTCACCTTGTTCCTGTAAGTGATGGGGAGTCCGGAGGGGTTGTGACTAGAGCGGACGGGCACTTTGGAATTAGCACTCTGGCTGTAGTGTGGACAATAAATTGAATAGGGGAAATGAGGCAGGCAGCTCGGTCAGGGTGAAGGATGAAATCTGAGCAAAGGGAAGGAGAGGAGGGTATGGCTCCAGGAAATATTAAGGATATGAAATTGAAGGGACTTACCAATTCATACAGTGTTTAATGAACATCTACTAAGTGGCGGACACTATGCCAGGTGCCAGGAATACAGTAGGAAACAAGACATATATACAGCCCCTGCCTTCATTGAGTTTAGAAGGGGAAGATGGACAATTGGAGTTTTTATGATAAAAGATGATAAATGATGTGACAGGGGAAGTACAGAAAAACAGAAGGGAGAATGTGAGGGGGTGTGAGGGAGGAGTCTGATGCCAAGATTTCTGCCGTGGTTGCAGGAGTAGATGGTGGTGGCATTATCTGAGCCAGGAACCCCAGGAGGGCAGGACCCCATGGGTGTCACTCGGAATCCTCCAAGCTGGACAGGCAGGAGCAGGGGAGGGGGTAAGCAAGTGACTAGCGAATGCGTAAATAAATGGGAAGCCCCCACCTGATTCTGAAAGAGGAAGATGGGGAGTGGTCCAAAAAGAAACTTGAAGTTTCAGGAAGCCCAGCAGTTACTCAATACCCACAAACCGTTAGCTCCTTCTCAGTTACCCAACGGGCCACATGAGACGGCCGTGACTCTCTCCCAAGGCCCAGCATCTAGAGTTGGGCTGCCATGACTCGTTGTACCTGGGGCCTGGGCAGCAGGCAGACACAGCATACCCCTGGCTATTCTGAGGCCACCAGTGTGGGCCTCACAGGTTATTGGAGGCCTTCCTGGAGCCGGAGGGAGGAAAGAACCAGCTCTGCGAAGTTAGGGGTCCTTCCTCTGGCTCCTGCTTGCCTTATATGTCCCTCTGCCTTAGCATCAAGCCCCTGGCTCTGGGTCTGTCCGCCTCTATGTACGGTCTGGGACTGGGTGATCCCCCTTCTGCATCCCCAGCACCCAGCCCAGGCAACCCTTCTCCCCAGCACATAGCAGTAAATGTTTCTAGAGTTAGTTCAGAGAGAGCTGCGCCTTGGCCCGCAGGGGCTAGTTTCTCCCACCCTCAGGAGAAGGTCCACCAAGAGCCACACAAACACAAGCCCCATTCTTGGCATGCGGTAAGGACGCCCTTGGTTACAACCCTGCGCTCATGAGCCGAGGCTCTGAAAGCATCAGACCAAGTGGGAGAAGGCACCAGCCCCCTGCCCCGCCACTACCCCGGTCAATATCTGAGTCTTGGAAGTGTAGAATCTTAGAATCTGAAGGGTAGGAAGGCCCTCCCTGGGCTTGACCTTTAACTGCCCTTCTGTGGAGTTCCAATTGTCCTGTCCAGGCTCTAATCACAATGCCCTTGGCAACAGGAACTCACCCAACCTGGGACCTGAGACCTGCCTATGTGACTTTCTGGCGGGGGAGGGGGAGGGAGCACCCTCTCTATCTTCAAGGCCACAGAGACGCCACCTGCCTCCAGGGCCCAGAACAACCCACTAGAGCCGCGGTTTGGGGGTGGGAGGGAGGGGGTCTCTGCAGCTGTCACCTCCAGCATTCGGCCATCTTTGAGAGATGAGGAAGTGAGCAAGAGGTTCTTTCTCCAAGGCCACAGTTAAAGTGTCATCACATGCAATAACCAAACCATCAGTGGGACCACATTAAATTCAAGGACAGAAAAATAGGCCATTTACCAAGCAGAACGCTGAAGTGTTGCGGACTCCTCTGAGGTGGTATGCAATAGTGGTTAAGAGCACCTCCGCGGTGTACCAGCTAGGCGACCGGTGCTTAATCTCTCTGAGCTTCAGCTTTCTTATAGTTAACACGGGTAATGATGCCCGGCCGGCGTGGCTCAGTGTTTGAGCATCAACCCATGCACCAAGAGGTCACCGGTTAGATTCCTGGTCAGGGCACATGCCCGGTTGCAGGCTCCATCCCCTGCAGGAGGGAGCCTACTGATGTTCATCGATGTTTCTATGCCTCTATCCCTTTCCCTTCCTCTCTCTCTAAAATCAATAAAAACATATTTTTTAAAAAATGGGTAATGACGCCAAACTGGTGGGTTTGGTGTGTGGACTAAATGAATGTGTGTCGAGGGTCAGCCGAGGGCAGCACGAGGGAGGTGCTCAGTGAGTCGGGGCTCCCACATGGTGATATCTGGAGACCACGTGAGCTGCCCACACTGCCCCGGCTCCTCAGAACCCCCACACTGGCAGCCTGTGTTTCCTGCCAGCGCAGGTGCATCTAGGCTGCTAGCCACCTGCAGCGACATGGGGAGAGAGAGGCCCGCTCACCCTGGCCGTGGCCCAGCACCATTGGCTGCACCCAACTTGTGGTCTCCTCACCCCTCAGGTCTTTTCTACCTGGGAGTGAGCTAGGGCTCTGCTTCCTACTCTAGAGTCATTTATTTGTATGGCTCTTCAAGCAAACGTCATGTGTTTGCTCAAGTTTCTCAAGTGCCTGCTGGGAACAGGGCTGTGTGTGTGGGAGGTCCAGGGGACCAGAAGAACCACTGAGAGTGGGGACAAGATGGGGGGGGGGTTGCACACAGAGCTGGGAAGGAAGTGGACATGTGAAAACTGCACCCCACAACTACTCCAATTAAATTCATTCACAACAAAGCTTCCTGTCCCCGCCTCCTGCCCCGACTGTAGAAATAATGCCTCTACATTACAGACATTATGAAAAAAACAGAAAAAAAGAAAACACAAAATAAAAAAATCTGACAGTCCGGATCCACACAGGTAACTGCTGTTAAGATTTTGGTGTATGTTATACTAGAGTTTTCTATGCATTTTACTTTATATAGATATATAATTGCATACTCCACTTTTTTTTTTCATTTACATTTACCATAACAGCATAAGCATTTTCCTGGGTTTTTAAAACCTATCCAGTTAAATCCTACCCTGTTGATTTCAGCCCATTATTCTAATGAAAATCCTTAACCTGTGTTGGGATTTGGCTGCCTCTTCCCAGGATAGAATGGTGCTGGGTGACAATCTGGAGGAAGCGATGAGGGAGGAGGAGGAGAAGAATAGCTGAAGAGGCGAAGAAGAAGGGGAAGGGAAAGGGGAAGGAGGAGACAAAAGCAACGCTACAAGGTTCATCCTCTTTGTCCTTCTCTGTCCCTCAGACTGTGTTTCTCAATATTGAAAAATCCGAGGGCACTTACCTGACCCCCAGAGTCACCTGGGCTCACTCAATGCCCTTCTGACACTTTCCCCTGTTCATTCCATACACCCAAACCTACAAGGAAGGAGATCCCACCTTGAAAAAAGCCTTCTTCCCCAGGGGCCAGTCCTGCCAACCCTGAGCAACACAGGCCCTGCTGCAGCCGTCCTGCCCACACTTGAGTCCTCTGCCCACTTGTCACATGACCTGGAGTCCAGGGCTCTGTAGTGCGGTCACTATCTCTTGACCCAGAGTATACCCAGCATGCCAGAGAGTCCCCAGACTCCAGGTGGGCAGGCAGAGTGTGGAACAGAGCGGAGCAATCACCCTCTCTGCACTGGATGCTATGCCTCTGTTCGTGCAGCCAACATTGACTTGGCTCATGTAGAGATTGTGGTCAGCTCAAACTCTGAGCTTCTTTTTGCATAATTGTTGGTAAACCAGTTCTCCCACATGCTGTGCTTGAACAATCATTTGAAGAAATCTAATGTAAGACTTGATACTTTGCTCTCTTTATATATTTGCATTATGGTTTTTAGCTCTCCCTCTTGGCTTCTTATCATGGGTGAATTTGATACATGTGTGTCGTGTCTTTATACAACCTATTGGTAAGATGGTAACCTGAACTGGGCCCAAGACAGAAATGCCCTTATCCAGAACCCCTGCATAAGTTTGATCAGCTTCCTAAATACCTCTGAGGAAATCACCTTCTTAAAACATCCAATCGTGCACAGGTATACACACAAAAGAATTGAAAACAGGCACTAAAACAAATACATTATATATGTGATTATTCATAGCAACACTATTCACAATAGCTCAAAGGTGGAAACTACCCAAATGTCCATCAATGGATGAATGGTTACACAAAGTGTGGTTTGCCCTGGTGGGTGTGGCTCAGTTGGTTGGGCATTGTCCTGTGCACTGAAAGGTTGCCCGTTTGATTCCCAGTCAGGGCACATGCCCGGGGTTCGGGCTTGGTCCCCATTGGGGGGCATGCAAGAGGCAGCCGATTAATATTCTCTCTCTCTCTCTCTCTCTCTCTCTCTCAATATCAATTAAAAAATCTTTTAAAAAAGAAACAAAGTGTGGATAATGGATATTACTCAGCCATAAAAAAGAATGAAGTTCTACCTGGTGGCGTGGCTCAGTGGTTGAGCATTGACCCATGAACCAGGAGGTCATGGTTCGACTCCTGGTCAGGGTTGCAGGCTTGATCCCAGTAGGGGGCGTGCAGGAGGCAGCCAATCGATGATTCTCTCTCGTCATTGATGTTTCTATCTCTCCCTCTCCCTTTCTCTCTGAAATCAATTAAAAAATATATATATTTTTTTACAAAGGAATGAAGTTCTGATACACGCTACAATACAGATGAACCTTGAAAACCATATTCTATGTAAAAAGAGTCAGACACAAAAGGTCACATATGATTTCATTTATATGAAATATCTAGAATAGGTACAGGGCCCAAGGGGAGAGGGGAATAGTGAATGACTGCTTAACAGATATGGGGCTTTCTTTTGGAATGATGATAATATTTTGAAGCTAGATAGAAAGAGTGGTTGAACAATAGTGTGAATGTGTAAACGCCACTGAATTGTGCATTTTAAGATGGTTAATTTTATGTTCAGTGCATTTCACCTCAATAAAATAAATTGCATCTGCAAAAGAAAAAGTGCAATGATTTCAGCAGATAGCCTAGTGCGAGTATCGGGGACACTGAGATGAATGAGACCTGCTACCTGCTGAAGCTGGGTTGAGCCCGAAATCTTTGAAGCTGAGAGGGGCACCTTCTGAGATTCACCTTGCACATGGTGGGTGCCTCTCACTGGTTACCATTCTGACCACCATGCAGACAGACTTCCAGAGCGGCTGCCCCTCCCATCGTAGTGACTTGGGTTGGTACGACACACAATGCATCCTCTTAGTAACTTAGCACTGGGGAAACCTGTCAAACACAACCTTAGCCATGCGATCAAGGTTAGCGTTAACCGTAAGTCATGTTGATCTTATGTACTTTAGATCTGAGGTGACGAGAATGTCACTATACCTGTGTGATCTTACTCCCAAGAACTCATAAATCCCATCTAGGAAAACACCAGAAAACAAAAAACAAAAAACTAAGAGATAGTCTACAAACTGTCGGACCAATATTCCTCAAAACTGCCAAGGTCATCAAAAACAAGGAGGGTTTGAGCAACTGTCCCAGACTAGAAAGGGGGTAGGGAGGCATGATGATGATTCATGTGATGTGGTACCTGGGACAGAAAAAGGACATTAAGTAAAAGCTAAAGAAACCCAAATGAAGTATGGACTTGAGTTAGGTAATAATAATGTATCAATATTGGTTCATCATTTGTGACAAATATAAGATGTTACAATAGAGGAACAAAGGAGGGGTGTACAAGAACCCTCTATACTTATCTTTGCAACTTTTCTGCAAATATAAAACTATTCTTTTAAAAAGTTTATTTATTTTTAAAGCTTATTTTAAAATAGTATCTTAAAAAATGCAATCTTTTAAAGTCCTTCCTTATAGGGGCTATAACAAGGCTGTTCAGACAGAGATGACACAGGAAAATGAACAGAGTGGAGTGTGAGCTACTGGTATATCAGATGACACTTGTTCTCTGGGGGACAAATTGATCCCAGGGACTTGCTTTCTGACCTGCCTCTTCCTGATTTGGGAGCACCCCTGTAGACACCAATACCTTTAAAAATCCAGACTAAGAGTGTCAGGGTCTCTCCTCCATAGCCTGGGACCCCACAGCAGCTCTGCTTTGCAGGCCCTGAACCACATACCTTCCCCAAGGGACTTATACCAGGAAGAACTTAAGATGAGACATCTCACTGTGTTCCCACAGGGCGGAGTCTCCAGGCCTGATGCTTACGTTCTAAGTCAACAGTAGAATATCTTAATCCAACATAACATCCACAGATGCCCGCGCCCACTAACCAGGGGCCATTTCCTTCTCTGATGAGCAAACATTCCTCCATTTGGTGCAGGAGGACATCATGCCTTTGATGGAGGCCTCTCTCAAATACAACTGCAGGGCAGGGAAGTGTAGAAATTAAGAGGGAATTAAGAGGGATGGTTTAGCATAGACAACCCTAGATTCAAATCCTGATCCCATCACTTCTTAATTTACGAAAACACGATGACCCTCGGTTTCCACAACTATAAAATAAGGATACTAATAATGTCTATTTTATAGGATTTTTGGAGGATGAGATGAGGTAATTCATGTAATGTACTTAGCACAGTATATGGTATAAGGTCTCAGGCTTCTGTCAAGGTCCTAGGATGAAACTGATGAGAAGGTCACAGGCTCCAGGGAAGTGGCACCTGCCACTAAGGCCACGCGTCCGTTATGATACAGAAGCCAGAATAGAGGGGAGGGCGGGCTGGATCACGGAACCAGTGGAAGAAAAGGAAGGGAGTTTATTCGTGGCCAAACTTCACTCTGCGGGTTGTCAGTGAGGAGACTATTGCAGAGTGGCTCTCAAGGTCTCGTGCGTGGTCTGCACCCAATAGTACCTTACATTTACCAGTTTTACATTATAAAACTGCCCTGTGAGGACTAGCCCTGCACCAGGCACACACCTAGGGAGCCCAGGGAGGTCCAGGAGGTCGAGGACATGCATTGATGTGGCCTGAGTTTCTGGAGTGTTTGTGATGTGCCAGACATTACCCCTCTAGTTGCTGGGCCATGAGGAGGCCTGGGTGGTACACCCAGGGACAGTCAGGGTGGCAAAACAGTCAGAAGTCTCAGGGTATATAAGCCCTAATTGGACCCTGGTGCCCAGCAGTGTGCTTGGCACACAGTAGGTGCTTATTTTTTTTTGGGGGGGGAGGGGGTTACCAAATTACTTTATTTGAAGGAATGATATAAATGAAAGAACAAAAGTAGATTGTTTGACACAACTTATAGAGAAGGTAAAGGCAACCCCAACTTGATTTCACTGCCTTGGTGACCAGGGAAGTCAGTCCAGTGGGTATGGGAAGCCAGCATAAGGTTTAGCTCTCATCACTGTCTCTCAGGGTGTGCTTGTCAAAGATACTGCACCATGTCAGATTTCGGGGGCCTCCATCTGGCACAAGTTGGTTATATGGTCACCCAAGTCTTTGATAGATTTCACCTCATTCAGATAATGAGTCTCAATTAAGTCACACAAATGAGGGTTGTCTTTGTCAGTGGCTGGTTTGTACGATTCTGGTGGTGACTGGTTCACGCTTTTCCCAAGTGTAACGCACACTCCATTGCATTCAGCCCTTCCTCCCAGTCATCACAGTCAGGTTTCTTCAAATCCTAAAGGGTTATTTGGCCACCTCATTGGTTTCATCAGTTTCTCAGCATGTTCTTTCTCCTTATGAAACTGGTGAAGAAAATATTTGACAAAGTGTTGAGTGTTTCCTTCCACGTCCCGCGTGGATGAGGGTTCAGGAACTGGAAGCGGAGCCGCACACAAATGAAAATGAAAAGACAAGAGATAATTTGGAAATATTGGGGGACCAGACGGGCAAGTCCAAATCAAGGGGAAGGACTTCCACCCGTGCTTAGGCCTCACCAAGCTTTTATTGATCTGGGATGCACCCATAGCATAGCCCTTAGGCAGGCGACCCCCCATTAACAGACAGACTAGCCCATCAGCAAGGATTTATATAATAAATGGGGGAGTAGTTTCAGCTACCACTGTCTGGACCAGGGATGGGCAAACTTTTTGACTCGAGGGCCACAATGGGTTCTTAAACTGGACCGGAGGGCCGGAACAAAAGCATGGATGGAGTGTTTGTGTGAACTAATATAAATTCAAAGTAAACATCATTACATAAAAGGGTACGGTCTTTTTTTTTTTAGTTTTATTCATTTCAAATGGGCGGGATCCGGCCCGCGGGCCGTAGTTTGCCCACGGCTGGTCTGGACAAACAGAGGTGGCGCCTAGCTCCGACCTTTGCTAGGGCTTCAAAGGCACCCAGCCTTCAGGGGGTTCTCTGTCTACACTTATCAGATAGTGAAGGCAATAAACAGTTTCCCACAACAAAGTGATTCAAAGCCACGTCATCTCGGTCAAAGTAGTAAGACATGAACAGGTAGATATAGGAGGCATAGAGTGCCAGGTGGACCTGGCAGTTAATGGCGGCCTCTGAGTTCTAGTGGTAGTTCTGGTGCACCTGTGAGGGAGACTAGGTTATCATGGTGGGTACAGGGGGGGCCTTGGGGGGGCCCAAGGGCACTGTGAGGAGGTGGTGGAGGGCTGGCTCTGAGCAGCAGGCTGGCGTTGGGGTCTCGTATGGGTTCCATCCAAGCACTGTTGGAGCAGGAAACTGTGGGAACTCTCTGCAAAGACTGTCAGTAGGTGCTTATTGAGCAGGCAAATGGGAGAATGCAAGGTCCCTGTTGTCAGTAGAAATTCCCAATGTGAGGTGTGAAAGAGGGGAAGTTTTATTCAGGCGAGTAGTTTGCAAACAGGGAAATGCAGCCTCTGTTGGATGCTAAAAGTTTGTCTTTTATGGAGAAAGTTCCCAGCCTGGTTCCCAGTTTGGTCCATTGTTATGCAAATGAGGAATCTAAATTTTCATAACTGATTGGTCCAAATAGTACAGTCCTGACTGGTCAGAACTGTGCATTCTGATTGGTTGTTGTGGAGCAGTTCTGATTGGTCAGTATAGGTGCAAATGAGAATATAGTTGCACAGTTCCCATTGGACCATCAGGTCTCTAAGTCCACTGGTCAATATTATACCGGGAACTCCCTTAACAAGGTTGACTCAGCAGAAGCCCAGTGCTGGAGGTTGAAAGCTCAGTCTGCAGCTTTCCCCTGAGACAGTGTGTGAGGAGCTTCCATCAATATTGTCTGCTAGACTCTGGTTATGAATTTGGGCCCAGTTTACCAGGGGGAGTCTTTCTTGGTAGATATATTCCTTCTTGGGGTTCACACTATCCTCAAGGCTTTCACGGTCTAGCAGGGGAGATATGGCACACCACACACCCAGGAAGAAGCTGGCCTAGCAGTGGCCATTGGATACCTTGAGGGAGTGAAGTACTTCCTGGGTGACGTGCAGGAGGATGGTGTGAGCCTGGTTGCAGAGCAGGAACACTGCTGCATGTACAGGGCCTAGAGTGCTGGGCTTGCTGCATGACTCAGGGCAGGGCAGGGCTGTGGGCTGGAGGAAGGGTGGGGCACCCAGGAAAGTGCCAGTAAACCCCAGGAGGAGCCAGCCTCATCTCTTCCTTCCTTCCTTCCTTCCTTCCTTCCTTCCTTCCTTCCTTCCTTCCTCCCTTCCTCCCTTCCTCCCTTCCTCCCTTCTTATACTGCTTCTGGGCAAAGGCCACTGCAGAGGTTCACGGATAAACAACAGCTTTGATGGCATCTGCAACGTAAGTAGCAAAGATCAAAATGGCATAAAACACCCTGGCCAGTGTGGCTCAATGGTTGAGTGTCGACCTCTGAACCAGGAGGTCATGGTTTGATTCCTAGTCAGGGCACATGCCCGGGTTGAGATCCCCAGTAGAGGACGTGCAGGAGGCAGCCAATGGATGGTTCTCTCTCATCATTAATGTTTCTATCTCTCCCCCGTCTCACTTCCTCTCTGAAATCAATAAAAAATATATTTTTTAAAACGGCATAAAACTGGAATAATTTTCTCAGTACCAAAAATAAGCAACAGCTCAAGGATTACTTTAAAAAATAAGGGCATCTAAGTGTAATTGAGCTGGAACATCAGCATTGGGCAAAGCTGGGTTAAAATCCTGGCTTAGCCTAAACATCTAGTGCAGTGGTTCTCAACCTTCCTAATGCCGCGACCCTTTAATACGGTTCCTCGTGTTGTGGTGACTCCCAATTTCATTGTTACAAATTGAACATAATTAAAGCATAGTGATTAATCACAAAAACAATATGTAATTATATATGTGTTTTCCGATGGTCTTAGGTGACCCCTGTGAAAGGGTCATTCGACCCCCAAAGGGGTCACGACCCACAGGTTGAGAACCGCTGATCTAGTGCCTAAACTCCCCCAGCAAATCACCTAAACTTCCTAAGCCTCAGTTTCTTCTTTTTAAATCTGGCACTGGAGCCCTAACTGGTTTGGCTCAGTTGATAGAGCTTCGGCCTGCAGACTGAAGGGTCCCAGGTTCGAATCCGGTCAAGGGCATGTACCTTGGTTACGGGCACATCCCCAGTAGGGAGTGTGCAGGAGGCAGCTGATCGATGTTTCTCTCTCATCGATGTTTCTAGCTCTCTATCCCTCTCCCTTCCTCTCTGTAAAAAATCAATAAAATGTATTTTTTTAAAAATCTGGCACTGGAGATTATGTCTGTAGGGGTCCTGGCCCATCCAGTAGGGGTTCAGTGACCGGTAGGTAGACATCGCCTGTCACTGTCACTGCACCACCCCAGACCATGGCTGTGAAGGGCCTGGGCATTCATGCTAAATGCCACAGGGGCCCCCGCAAGGGACAGAAAGTCACTCATCTTTCCTAATATTGTTGAGTGACTATGATCATCTAAAATTTCCCCAGCAACAGCCTATGCCCAAGAGGAGAGAACAGTGTGGTCACCTGGTTCTCTCAGTCAGCCGCAAGGAGCTCACCCATCTCGCAGCTCTCTGTCAATCCATCCCCTGTGTTGGGTTCTCAGCCTAGTCCTAGAGGGCATGAGAGAAGAGGAAGGCCCAGCCCCTGCCCTCCAGAAGTGTAGACTCTCACAGGCCAGGCCACTGTGAGTAGTAGCACATCTGATATGAAGCCTCCCCAGGCCATGGGTGCACAGCACCTGACAGAGCTGCCCAGGTCTGGCTCTTTGCATGGTGACCTCTCAGTCTGGTCTGCACTGTCCTCCATGCCAGCCACACTCCTCTCCTGGTTGTTCCCTGCACATGCCAGGCCTCCTCCACCTGTGCTCTTCCCTCCATCTGGGAGGTCCTTCTTCCAACTCTGATGGGGAAGGTCTGCTGGGAGGCCCTCTCTCCTTGGTTCTCCCTCAGCATTTTCATTTCTTCCACTAATATTGATTGAAGTCTGCTGTGTGGTAGGACTTGAATAAAACAGAACATGGGCCCCACCGGGCACATGGATGCCTCAGTCCTTGTGAAAGGGCAATTATCTCCCCATTCTGTGATTGTTTGTATATCTGTCTCCCCACTAGCCTGTGAGTTCCATGGAGCAGGGGCTGTGTCTGTCCTGATCTCTGTTGTGTGTCCAGCACCTGCTACATAGAGGGTGCTCAGTTGGTTGAATGGCTCCATGTCAATGTCAGACAATGAGTCTGACAGCACTCTGGGAACTCAGAAGAGGCAATCCTGATGCTAAAGAAAATCCAAGAAAGGGTTCCTGCAATGGGTATAGTTTGCATAGGAGGGGAGGGGGGCAGGAATAGAGCAAGGGTGTGGAGGTAGGAATGATCCTGGGCTGTGCCGGCGATGGTATGAAGACCTTCCTGCCTTATTGGGAGGAGCAGTGGGGAGGTTAGTTGAATTCAGGGCAGGAGGAGTTCAGGTGCTGCCTCTTAGAGCCTTGGGGCCTCTCTGCCTTTCTACACAGTTCTTGGTTTCCCCCACCTCCTGGTTCTCTCTCCCTCGTCCCTCTATCTCCTAACAAGACATCAAGAAGTCCATGGGCAAGGGACTCAAAGAGCAGCAAGGTAAGTGGCCAGAACTCTGGTCATCTGAGAGTCTAGGACAGTGGTTCTCAACCTTCCTAATGCCGCGACCCTTTAATACAGTTCCTCATGTTGTGGTGACCCCCAACCATAAAATTATTTTCGTTGCTACTTCATAACTGTAATTTTGCTACTGTTAGGAATCGTCATGTAAATATCTGATATGCAGGATGTATTTTCATTGTTACAAATTGAACATAATTAAAGCATAGTGATTAATCACAAAAACAATTTGTAATTATATATGTGTTTTCCGATGGTCTTAGGCGACCCCCTGTGAAAGGGTCGTTCGACCCCCACAGGTTGAGAACCGCTGGTCTAGGACTTTTCGCTGTTGAAGTCCCAGCTCCAATCACCTTCCCCACCTGGAGATAAAATACAAGTCACCCAGTTAAAGTTGAATTTTAGATAAATGATGAATAATTCTTTAGCATAAGTAATATTTGGGACATGCTTATACTAAAAAGGTATTTGTTTCTTATCTGAAATTCATAGTTTTATTTGCTAAACCTGGCAACCCTTTTCCCACCCACCCCCACCCCCATTTCAGAATCTGTCACTCACCTCTGCCTTGAGCCTCCAGGGAACCATCAGAGCGGTCCTGGAACATTCTGACAGAATAGGATCCAGGCCTAGAAGAAATATTAAAGGTTGTTTAGCCCACCACGCCCTGACATGTGGACTAGGAGACTGAGACCCAGAGCGGACAGGCACTGGCCAGCTCCTGGGCCCCTTGCAACTCCTTGGCTACTACTTGGACCTCCTGGAGAGCAGAAGGGTCCTAAGGAAAGGCAGTGAGTCTCATGTTTCTGCTCTGACACCCCCACCCCTACTGCGGGCATTTTCCTGGATCCTGGCCCCCCCAGGTGAATCATCTCTACCTGCCAGGCTAGATCTAGGGCAGTGCCCAGGCCCAGGCGAAGCTGAGCGGTCCTGGATGGAGGGGTCTCATGGGCAGGGGAGGGTGGGTGGGACTGGACCTCGTGGGAGAGGCTGGTCTTCCAGGCGGCTCATTGCCTGGCCATCCCCTCAGGCCCTTCTGATAGCCAGGCCAGGTGGGACCCTCAGAGATGTCTCAGCTCGCAGACCCTGCCAGCCTCACTGTCTCATCTCACAATGCCGGTCCACTGAGTGCTGAGCATCCTCCAGCTCCTAATCCTTAGATTCCTCCACCGTAGTCATCTGGAGAGTCCATGGTAGGAGTCAACTTGTACCCAGGGGGAACGGATAAACAAAGGAAGCAGAGGCAGGGAGTCGGGGCAGGGGCTTGGCCAAAATCACTCACACCACAAGCAGGGTTTTCTCTGTGGAATAACCAGTGGAACCTGCCCACTTCTACCCTGCTCTGTGCTTCTTTGTCGCACTTTTCCCTCCTTGACATTCTATTATGTATTAGTTTTTTTTAATGGCCAGTCTCCAGTTAAAACAAATCCTGTTCACCATCTTGAGATCCTAGAACTGAGCCTGGCACTGAGTAGGTGCTGAATAAGCATGTGTTGGAGGAAATTTCCCCTATTCCAGTTCACTTGGTGTGGAACACATTACATGATGCCACAGCCCCCCACCCGCACCCATCCTGTCCTCAGACATGCTCTGTGCTGGGCTGTGAGCTCCCCAGCTCGGGGTCCGTGGCTTCCTCCTCCAATCGCAGCCCAGCCTGGGTCCTGGGACTAAGAACATACAGCAAGGGCTGAGATGGAATGACAGTGGGTTTAGGGGTGCTGCTTGGTGAGAGGTTGGGCTCTCACCTGTCTGGCCCAGTGCACCCCTGTGGACCCGACAAGCCCCCAAAATCTGGGCATGGCCATGGAGCTCAATCTCAGAGTCACACCGAGCTGACCACCCCCAGCCAGTGTGGCCCATGAATAACCCTAAGCCAGGAGCTGATGGCCCGTCTGCCTCGCCATGTTACCTGGCCCGTCCCCACCCCTGCTGAGCCTCCTGCCTGTCTGTGCAATGACGGCCTCGGGCTGACGGATCTAAGGTCTACCAGCCCAGCCCACCGTTGGCTTGTTCCTACTCCACCCCAGACCTACGCACCAGCCACTCCTGGTGCCCCGGGGGTGTCCCTTCTCCCTAGGCCCCAGACCCTCCCCTTCGTCCTGGTCACACCCTTTGCTGTCCCTATTGCCTGTCCTTCTCTGGGGCCCAAGTCCAGGTCCTGTTTTGCTTGGGGCCATGGGACTGTTCTGGGGGTACCTGGGACACTTCAAAGTCATCCAGAGAACCTTTCTCAGGGAGGATCTGTCCAGACCTGCCTGGCCCCAGCCCTCTGACCCGTCTCCGCCCTACTCAGACACTCCCTGGTATGTCCAAAGCTGAACTCTGCATCTTCCGCCAGGCCTGCTCCTCTCAATCTCAACAAAGGCGCCTCCAGCCAGCTGGTCACCTGGGCCAGGACCCCGAGATCATGGTTCCTCCCTGCTCTCATCCCATCTCTCGTCCAGTCCTTGCCATCCCTCTGTGACATCCTGGGCATTGTCCACTTCTCACCTTCAGCAGCCTCGGACTTCATCTTCTCCCCCTTGAACCTTGAAAGCAGAGGGCTTCTTGACACCACTCTCTCTGCCTTTAGTCCATGCTCCATGCAGCAGCCAGAGAGGGATCCTACTGGCAGCAAATCCAGCCTCATCACCCTCCTGCTCAAAACTCATCTGTGGCTCCCCATTGCCTGCAGGATAAAGTCAGTTCCTTGGCCTGGCATTCGAGGTGCTTCAGGGTCTGGACCCTGCCGGCCTCACTATCTCATCTCACAATGCCGGTGCACCGAGTGCTGAGCATCCTCCAGCTCCCAGCCTTGGCCCAAGGCATTCCTTCCGCCTGGAATGCCTTCCTCCTTCCTAATCCTTAGATTCCTCCACCTTAGTCATCTGGAGAGTCCATGGTAGGAATCCACTTGTACCCAGGGGGAACGGATAAACAAAGTTTTTCTCAGGGTGCATGTGTGTGCTTTAAGAGCCAGTCAATATTATCTATTTATTCACGAACACCTGTCCTTGTTTCAAAAAGGATTTGAAGTGGGCTGTTAAATATTTGTTGAGTGCCGGCCATATGCTGCAAAGCCCCGTGCGTACATGTGCTTACCCACACTCCCCCTTGCAGACACAAGTCCAGGGAGTCACAAGGGCCAGGGCACAGGGCTCCAGGGCTAGGGGATTCAGAGGAGTTGAGAGGAAGGAATGGGGAGCTAGGCAGGTGGGGGACAACAGCGAGAGGAGCATGGCAACAGACAGGAACGGAGGCAGCAGAAGGAGCAAAGGCTGGGAGGAAGGGGAGGACCCCAGCTTCCCTCTGTGACCCCTGCCTGCATTTTCCTTTCCTCTTGCCCAGTCAGCCTTCAGACCTGTTCCCCTGCAACATCACTGGATGGGGGACAGAGCGAGGATAGAAACCATGAGGGCGAGGACTGTGGGAGCCACTTGGGCTCCAGATGCCCCACAGGAGGGAGCCTAGGTTCTCAGCCAGCTGACAGCCCGGGGGCACAGCTCACTCCAGAGTTCCCAGCGCTCTTTTCACCCTCCATTCATCTCCTCTGTCCCTCCCAACCAGTCTGTATGTATCACCACATCCGTTTCATCAGGGAGGAGACCAAAGACCAGAGTGGTGACAGCAAGGACTCCATTCCTTTGTCCTCAGAGGCTAAAATCCTTCCTCTATCCCAGGTGCCATCTGCTCCTGAATCCTTCGCAGCTGGACACAGCAAGGGGGCTCACGGAGTAGGTGTTAGGTTGGCATGAGGGAGGGGTCCCCTCTCTGCATCCTCCAGGCAGAAAGACACTAATGGCGGGGCTTTACCTCCATGGGCTATTTTAGATGCTGTGGGCCCTTCTGCGTTTCTACCCAGCCCTGGAACCCAGTTGGGCACCAGGAGACCTGGGCTCCTGCCCCAGCTTTGCCATCACTCGCTTGTGACCCTGGTCAAGACCTTGGCCCCTCAGTCTTTTTCTAAGGTGCTGAGCTCCCTGGTCTCTGTGACTTCTGGGTTGTCAAGACCTTGGCACCTCAGTCTTTTTCTAAGGTGCTGAGCTAGAAGGTTTTAAGGTGCTGAGCTCCCTGGTCTCTGTGACTTCTGGGTTTCCATGGGATTTGGTTTGTCTGTCTGCAGAGGCTGAGAACAGGATCAGTTCCCATCCCATGCTGCTGGTCACCACCAAGGGGTGCTCTCCAGGCAGTGGAGATGGTGGCCAGCGGTTAAGGATTCTAGTTGTATCTGTTGCAGCCAAAGCTGAGGCTGGCCTGCTCCACTCTCCGCTGACTTCAACACTGAGTGTCTGGGAACTGACCCAGGTTGAGCTGAGGCAGCTGTCAATGCAGCCCTAAAATTAGCCCCAACAGGAATAGGGAGGGGGCACTGGCCCAGGCTTCAGGCTCCCACAGTGCGGGACTGAGCCCACACCTCACTCAAGGCCAGAGAGGTCAGCCAGAGTCCTGGCAGTGAGCCTGCCATGATGCTGGGTGGGAGAATCACAAATGAGTAGGGACACATTTCAGGAGGGGGATTAAAGGAAGGCGCCCTCTACCAGTTGCTTGAGCCCTGAAGTGACTCCCAGCCCCCAGCTTGTCAGAGGCCTGGGAAGGACCAGGGAGGAGCCTTGCTATTTATATTCTTCTAGACCAGGGTTGGGGGCCAGCCTGTCCTTCCAAGGCTGAGCTGGATAACCTTATACCTCAGCACCACTGCCAAGCACAGAGGAGGAGGCAGGAGGTATAGCAGCCTTCTATGAGAGGGCTGGAGACATGGGGACAGACCCAGGGCCCACCCCCTCCCACTCAGCGATAGCAGCTCTGCCCACGTCCCTCCCATCTGCCTTGGTGCTCTGAGGATCTCACTAAATGCAGATTCTGATTCAGAAGGTCGTGGGTGGGGTGTGAGAGAGATTCTTCAAGGTTCTAACAAGGTCCTAGATTGGTCTGCAGACCACACATTGATCATGAATCTTACTTCCTGGCCAGCCTGGGTGGACCCCCAGACCAGACACCCTATCTTCTGTCCACAGGTAATCCCCACCCCCACCCTAGTAGATCTGGCACAGGTGCATGTGATCTTGGGAGCGTGCGTGCAACTGGGTAGGCATGGGTGAGTGCACGAGTAAAGCAGCAGCAAGGATGAGTAGGTGAGGGAGGAGTTGTGCACAGGGTTCAGAGGGTGTGCAGAAAGCAGGTGGGGAGAAGGCAGGAGACAAAGGCCTGAGTCAGATCAGCCTGGGCTTGACTCCTCACTCCGCCAGGCCGAGCTCTGACTTCCTCTCTGTGAAATGAGTGCATACTAGATGCTTCCTGAGGCTGCTGCTATGAGAAAGAAATGTAATAGTGCATACAAAGTAGCTCGCCCAGGGCAGCCTGACATATGGTAGATGCTCAGGATATGAGCTGGTCCTTTCCTCCGCTCTTGACTGACCTGCTTGGCCATCTGGGAATGGTGTCTGGCCTGGCTGTTGCAGCCAGTTCACTGGTTAGGAGGAGGCATCTGGGGAAGGCCAGGGACACGCAGGGGCAAGGCCAGTAGGGCGGTGTTGGAGTCACGGCTAAGCGGACAACCAAAGGAGAGAGACATCCAGGCTCAGGGCCTGGCCCACTGCCCCTCGGGTTGGCCCAGACAGGAGACGCTGAAAGACTACAGATGCCCTCAACTCAGGAGAGGCAAACATCCTGTTTTTCAGGGAAACAAACACCCTGTCCCTTGACTCAGCCTTCAGCTATGCCAGGCACATCAGCCCTCATGATTCTCTGCAGACTGTGCCCACTGGGGGCCAAATCTCCTCTGGGCTGGGCTGGCGATCCGTTAGGCGGTGTCTGTGGAAGTTCCTGGTGACTAATGTTCTCTTCCTCCACCCGTGACCCTAACCTTGCTACGGGAGCTGGGGTGTCCCTGACACTGGGTGGCTCCCAGCAGGGGCATCTGTGAGGCATCAGTGGGCAGACCCTTACTTACCAGGCACATTTGCTGCCCGAGTCCCTCCTAGGGTAATGAGCTGCCTCCTGTAGGCCTCTCCAAAAAAGTGGAAAGTTGCCTTAACGGACACTCGTCTCTCCTGGGCCCCAGAGTGAAGGGGCATCAGATGGAACCCCTGGGATCCCAAGAAGCAGGTGCCTGGGAATGGAGCACAGGACCCACCGTGGATGAGAGCAGGCTAAAGGTGGGAGACCAGATTATAGCACTGATGGGTCCAGATAGCTCACTGCATTCACCGTCTTCATTTTCCACATGAGGCTCCTAAGGCCAAAAGAGGGACATCACCAGGCCAGGGTCACCAGGAGAAAGGGCACAACCCACCCCAGGTACTCACCGGTGGCTGGTAGAAGAGCTCCCAGAGGAGGCTGTGAATGACTCAGGTTCTGGCGCCCCCGTGTGGCACAAGGGAAGAAAGACGGGGCTGTGCAGAGGGTTGGGAAACAGGTTCCTTGGGTGGAATGATTCCAATGTATGAAGGCATCCCTCCTGGGTAATAGGAGGAGGGTACCCTCCAGTTACACAGCCCCTGTCCCTGCTAATCACAATGCAATATATACCTCCCCCACCAGACCCGGAGCCTCCAAAGATGGGGTCTGATCCATCACCTCCCTCGGGTGTGCCAGGAAGGCATTGTGAAGGTTTGAGGAAGTGGTTTGAATTGGATTTACTTCTGTATAAATGGAAGGAAACAGTGTGGAATGTGGACAAAGATTTATTTATACACAAGAATATTCATCAAATCTATGTCTGGAAAAGCATAAATTATGTTGAAAATCATTGAAGTGGGTGATGGCTACAAGGGTTCATTATATTGGGTTCATTATATTATTCAACTCATTTTTGAGTATTTGAAATGATTTGAAACAAAGGAGTTAATAGAAAACATAAAGGTCCAACAATAGAAATCTAAATAAATTATGATGCAGCTGTGCGAAGGAATTATGTCTATAGACATGAAAAACGCTCTCATGGAGTTCTTTTGTGTTTAATCATAACAGCTTTATTGACACATAAATCACATAACATATAATTTACCCACTTAAACTGTACAATTCCATGGTTTTTAGTATATTCACAAAGTTTTGTAACTGTCACATAATCAATTTTAAAAACAGTTTCTTCACCACCAATGGAAACCATTAGCAGTCCTCATTTGTTCCCAAATCTCCCCCTCCCCACAACCCAGTCCAAAAGTCTACTTTCTGTCTCTAATAGATTAATCTATTTTGGACATTTAATAAAAAATGAAATCATATAGTATGTGGTCTTCTGTGTCTGACTTCTTTCACTTGGCATAACGTTGTCAAGGTTTATCCATGCTATAGCATGTATCAGCACTTCATTCTTTTTGTGGCTAAATAATATTCCATTGTATAGATATACCAACATTGTTTAACCATGCATTAGTTCAGGGGTCCTCAAACTACGGCCCGCGGGCCACATGCGGCCAGCCGAAAACATTTATCGGGCCCGCCGGGTGTTTTTGCCGTGGCTGTGTGCATAGGAATTTGTTCATAGTTTTTTTTAAAACTATAGTCCGGCCCTCCAACGGTCTGAGGGACAGTGAACTGGCCCCCTGTTTAAAAAGTTTGAGGACCCCTGCATTAGTTGATGGACATTCAGGTTGTTTTCGTTTGGGGGCTACCTATATATGTATAAAACCCTAATATGCAACTAGACTGAACGGCGGAACAACCGACCAACCGGTCACTATGATGTGTGCTGACCACCAGGGGGCACACGCATAACATGGCAGGCATCGGCATTAGGTGGCAGAGCGTGGAACATGTCAGGCATCGGCTGCAGCGGGATGGTGAAGCAGATGAGTGGGGGCCCCAGACCAAGGTGGGGCACTGGCTATCATGGGGTGAGCCTCTGGTGGTTACTGAAAATTCTTTGCTCTCGTGGGCCACGGTCCTACCAGGCGCTCACACCTGCAGCTGGCACCGGCCCCACTCGCACCCACTGGCAGTGCCATCAGCGGGGGTAAGCTGCGTCTGCCAGTCCCGATCGTCCCTCAGGGCTTCTCCAACTCCCCCTGCTCCTGAGGGGCAATCAGGGCAGCAGCCGCCACTCACCCCCGCTGATGGCACCGGCCCCACTCGCACCCACAGCTGGCACCAGAGCTGCTGCTTGCACCTGCTGCCAGTGCCCAGCGCCGGTCCCAATTGCTCTGTGCTGTCAGTGGGTGTGAGCGATGGCTGCTGGCCCAATCATCCCTGAGGGCTTCTCCACCTCCCCCTGCTCCTGAGGGGCAATTGGGGCAGCAGCCACCACTCGCACCTGCTGCTGGCTCCAGCCCCGCTCGCCCCCACGCTGCTGGCGCCAGCCCCAATCGCTGTCAGCGGGTGTGAGCAGGGCAGGCGCCGTCAATGCGTGGGAGCAGTGGTGGCAGGAGCAGGGTTGCCAGCAGATAGGGGACCTGGGCCGTAGCAGGAGGGGTTGGGTGGGGGCGTGGAGGATGGGCCGAGACCGGCCCCTGTGCCCACTGCAGCCTCGCAGCCCACAGTTCCTTTCAAGGTGCACGAATTCATGCTCTGGGACCCTAGTTATGAATAATATTGGTAATAGCATTCATGTACAAGTTTTTGGTGGATATGTTTTCATTTCTCTTGAGTATATGCTGAGGAGTGAAATTGCTGAATCATGAACTCTATGCTTAACTATTTGAGGAACTGCCAGACTGTTTTCCAAAGGGACTGCACTATTTTACACTCCCACCAGCAGTGCACAGGGTTTAAATTTCTCCACATCTTTGCCACACTTGTTATCATCTATCTCGCCATCCTAGTGGGTGTGGCCCATGTAATTTTTAATGACGTAGAAAATGTCACTGGTGGATTGTTAGATTTAAAAAACACACACAGGCTTTAGAAATGTCTATACAGTGTAATATCAACTGTATACAATATATCTACAAAGATCATGCAAAAATAACCTATTAAAATGTTAATGCAGTTATCTGTGGGACAATTTGGGGTGATTTTTACTCTTTCCTAAATTTTTGACAGAGTGAACATGTATTGATAGGGGAAAATACACACAATATTATAAAAGAAGGTAAGAGAACAATCAATAAATGTTAGGAACAGAGATAATGTAAGTACATTAAAGTAAAACATTAAAGTGAAGCCAATTAAGCACCGGTGTGCAGAACCTTGGGCACGGGGAGTGGGCATCTGGGTGGGGACGGGAGAGGCAGAAGAATCAGGCCACTGATCCCAGGGTACGGGGTGTCCAGATAAGAATATCATTCTCACTGAGAATCAGGAAAGGCTTCATGTACCAGTAGGAGACAACCTTGCTGGCTGGGCTCTGAAGCAGGAGCCAGATTTAGACGCATGGAGATGGGGGGTTAGGTTGCAGGTTCCAGGTACATCAGACACAGGCCTGACCTCTGTGCACACCGCCCGCTGGGAGTGCAGACGAGGACGCCAGTGTCGCCACAGGCAGAGGCGGTGGCCTGATTTGGGTGCCTGGCCTTGCCCACTGGCTGAAAATGAGTTTCCTAATCTGTAAAATGGCCACGATCACCTCCCTGGAGCATTGAGTGAAATAGGAGCATCAAGTAGCCTCCAGCACAGGCCAGGCCCACAACAGCTGCGTGATTTGCTGCTAGATAGAAAGGAGAGGCCGGGGTGACTAAGGATGGGATGATGTGGGGGAGGGGGGGGAGGGGGAGGTTTGAGGAGAGGGAACCCTCGCTGGGCCTTGAAGGACAGAGGTTGGTTAAGGGAGAGGCTGTCATTTCAGGCAAAAGTAGCTGGGATTCTGAGTCCCCAGCAGGAGGCAAAGGGTTAAAGGAGAGGCCGGGACTAGGGGTGGGTGTTGGAGAAGGGGTGCCAAGCCCTTTCACAATAGAGTTTACCACATCTTATCTACTTTCACCAGCTAAGCCCAGAGAAGGCAGAACTGGCTCAAGGTCACATAGGGAGATCCAGGCCTCCCAGCTGAGGGCGCGTCTGCAGAAAGTTGTCCCAGCGCTGGGAGGAGTGTGGGGGGCTGCAGTGGGAAACAGGAATTTGCGTCTGAGTCCTGTGTGTCTTCCCCTCCCACCTCTCCCACAAGTGGCCCCCCCTGGCATCATGGAGTTAGAACAAAGAGGGGAGGCAGTTTTATTTTCTTCTTTATTTCTGTTTTTTTCTAAGCCCTCCACACTGGGCAAGTGCTGCCTTTATCACCATCGTAAGTGTCACATGCTGCTGTAGGTGCTTTTCAAAGAAGTTTCTAAGACAGCTTGCTCAGACTTTACAAAAGTCCATGTGACAAAATTCTGCAACTTATTGTCAAATATATCTGGGAGGGAAAACGTATCCAGGGAGATGAAACAAATGAGGCAAAATGTTAACAATTGAGGCAGCCTAGGAGAAGGACATGTGCATGTAGGCGTTGGTGGTACTACTTTTTCAACTTTTCCATAGATTTGAAAGGTTTAAAAAAGTGCTTGGAAGAAAAGGCAAGATAGAAAATCATACATACGATGTGAACCCAAAATTAGAAGGAATAACAAAGAAACAAAATCTTTGTGATCTTGAGTTACGCAAAGACTTTATAGATACAATAACAGAAACATGATCCATAAATGAAAAATACTGATGAACTGGATTTCATCAAATTGAAGAACTTCTGCTCTTTGAAAGACACTGTTAGGAGAATGAAAAGACAAGCTTCAAATGGGAGAAACTATTGCAGATTACGTATCCAAGAAAGAAATTGTATTCAGAACAACTGTAAAAGAAAAAAAAAACTATAAAAATATATATAAAAGAACTCTGCCCTGGCTGGGTGGGTCAGTTTGGCTGACACCAAAAGGTTGAGGGTTTGATCCCCGGTAGGAGTGTGTATGGGAGGCAACCAATCAATGTTTACCTCTTACATGGTGTTTCTCTTGATGATCCTCTCTCATCATTGATGTTTCTGTCTCTCCCTCTGCCTTCCTGTCTCTGAAATAAATTAAAAATATTTTTTTTAAAAAAAGGGGGGAAAATATCCTTGGGTAAGGATTAAGCGTGCACACGCACACACACACACACACACACACACACACACAATGAGATGCCACTACACATCTATTAGAATGGCTACAATTTAGAAGACTGACCATATCATGTGTTGGGGAGGATATGGAGCAACTAGAATTCTCACACAGGATGGTGGGAATGTAATATGGTATAACCACTTTGGAAAACAGTTTAGCAATTTAAAAAAAAAAATTAAACAAAAACCTACCAATAACCCAGCCATTCCACTTATTGGTATTTACCAAAAAGAAATGAAAGCATATGTCCAAACAAAGACTTGTACTCGAAAATTCAAAACAACTTTATTTGCAATAACCCCAAACTAGAAATAACCCAAATATCCATCATCAAAAGCATAATCAACAAAAGAAAAAAAATACATAGTCCTGGCCAGTAGTCAGGTGGTTAGAGCATCATCCTGATACACCAAGTTTTCGGGTTTGATTCCAGGTCAGGGCATATACAAGAATCAACCAATGAATGCATAAATAGGTAGAGCAACAAATCAATGTCTCTCTCTCTCTCTCTCTCTCTCTCTCTCTCATCAATCAATAATTAAAAATTTAAAAAGAAAAATAGATAAATTGAACTTCATTAAAATTAAGAAAATGCTTGTGCTTCAAAGAATACCATCAGGAAAATGAAAAAAGCCTGGCTGGCATGGCTCAGTGGTTGAGCCTCAACCTATGAACCAGGAGGTCATGGTTTGATTCCCAGTCAGGGCACATGCCCGGGGTTGTGGGCTCAATCCCCAGTGGGGGGCAGGAGGCAGCCGATCAGTGATTCTCTCTCATCATTGATGTCTCTATCTCTCTCTCCCTCTCCCTTCCTCTCTAATATCAATAAAAATGTATTTTTTTAAAAAAGAAAGAAAATGAAAAGATAATCCACAGAATGGGGGAAAGTATTTGTTAATTATATATTGGATAAAGGTCTTGGTCCTAGAATATAAAAGAACTGTCGCAATTCAATAAAAAAAAACCAACAACAACAACAACAACAAAAAACAGCCAAACCAGTTTGGCTCAGTGGATAGAGCATCGGCCTGCGGACTGAAAGGTCCCAGGTTCGATTCCGGTCAAGGGCATGTACCTTGGTTGCCGGCACATCCCCAGTAGGAGGAGTGCAGGAGGCAGCTGATCGATGTTTCTAACTCTCTATCCCTCTCCCTTCCTCTCCGTAAAAAATCAATAAAACATATTTTAAAAAGAAAAAAAATACAAACAAATAGCCCCCCTTAAAATGGACAAAGGAGCCCTAACTGGTTTGGCTCAGTGGATAGAGCGTCGGCCTGCAGACTCAAGGGTCCCAGGTTCGATTCCAGTCAAGGGCATGTACCTTGGTTGCGGGCACATACCCAGTAGGGAATGTGCAGGATGCAGCTGATCAATGTTTCTCTCTCATCGATGTTTCTAACTCTCTATCCCTCTCCCTTCCTCTCTGTAAAAAATCAATAAAATATATTGTTTTAAAAATGGACAAAGGAGCCCCACCGGAGTGGGTCAGTTGGTTGAGCTTCCTCTTGTGTACCGAAAGGTTGCCACTTCAATTCCTGGTCAGGGCACATGCCTGGGTTTCAGGTTCAATCTTCAGTCAGAGCATGTACAGAAGGCAACTGATCAATGTTTCTTTCTCACATCAATGTTTCTCTCTCTCTCTCTCTCTCTCTCTCTCTCTCTCTCTCCTCTCAACATGTCCTCAGATGATATTTTTTTAAAAAGGGCAACCCAGCTGGTGTGGCTCAGTGGTTGAACATTGACCTGTGAACCAGAAGAACCAGAAGGTCCTGATTCAATTCCGGGTCAGAGCACATGCCCGGGTTATAGGCTTGATGGGCAGCTGATCAATGATTCTCTCTCATCATTGATGTTTCTATCTCTCTCTCCTTCTTCTTTCCTCTCTGAAATCAATAAAAAATATTTTTTAAAAATAGGCAAAGGATCTAACTAAACATTTTTCCAAAGAAGATGGACAAATAAACAAAGAGACAAAAATGAACAATAAATACAAGAAAAGATTCTTGACACCATTAGCCATCAAGGAAATGCAAATGAAAACCACATGAGTTATCATATTCTTCCCCGAAGAAAGGCCATAATAAAAAAAGTCAGATAATTGGCAAGAATGTGTAGAAATCAAGCCTCATAGATTGCTGGTTGGAATGTGAAATGGTGCAATTAGTCTGGAAAAACAGCATAGCAGTTTCTCAGACAGTTAAATGCAGAGTTACCATGACTTAGCAATTCCACTCCTAGGTATCTACCTGGGAGAAATTAAAATTCATGTCCACAAAAAACTTGAACTCAAATGTTTATAGCAGCATCATTCATAATAGTTAAAAAGTAGATACAACCCAAACGTCATCAACTGATGAGTGGATAAACAAAATGTGTTATATCTATGCAATGCAGTATTATCTATATATATAAAAGCCTAAGCAACCGGTTGACCAGTCAACCAATCGACCAGTCACTATGACGTGCACTGACCACCAGGGGGCAGACACTCAATGCATAGGATTGGGCTCCCTCCTGTCTGGATCGGGCCTGCAGGGATCAGGCTGAAACCAGCTCTCTGACATCCCTCAAGGGGTCCCAGATTGTGAGAGGGCACAGGCCAGGCTGAGGGACCCCACCGGTGCATGAATCTGTGCACCGGGCCTCTAGTTGGACTATAAAAAGGAATGAAGGACTAATACATACTACAACATAGATAAATCTTGAAAACATTATGCTACATTAAAAAAAAAAGATTTCATTTATATGAAATGTCCAAAATAGGCAAATATATAGAGAAGGAAATTAGATTTGTGGCTGCTTAGGGCTGAGGAGTAATAGCTAAAGGGTATGGGACTTTATTTTATTTTTTTGAGGTAATGGAAATGTTTTAAAATTGAATGTAGTGATGGTTGTATATATCTGTGCATATACTAAAAACTATTGAACTGTATACTTTAAATGAGTGAATTAAGTGATATGTGAATTCTATCTCAATAGAGATATTATTTTTAAAAAGCATGTATACTCAGAATTTTTTTGTTGTTGTTAATCCTCACCCGAGGATGTTTTTTCCATTGATTTTTAGAGAGTGGAAGGGAGGGGGAGTGGGGGAGAGAGAGAAATATCTATGTGAGAGAGTCACATTGTTTGGTTGCCTCCTGCATGCACCCCGACCAGGGCCGGGGATCGAGCCTGCAACTGAGGTATGTGCCCTTGACCAGAATCGAACCCTCGACCCTTCAGTCTGCAGGCTGACGCTCTAACCACTGAGCAACCAACTAGGGCAGAGTTTTGGTTTTTTTTATTTGGAAGGAAACATACCAAAATGCCAACAGTGGGTAACTGAAGGTGGTCAGATTACAGATTATTTTCTTTTGTAATTTTTCCTATTTTGGGGAGAAAAAAGTGAGTCACCTGTTCTAGATTTAAAGAGAATGAAGTGACCAACAACCAAATGAAATGAATGAACATCAATTGGATCCTGGATCCCTCGCCACCCCTCCCACAAAATAACTATAAAATACATTTTGGAGAAATTGGGAGAAATATGAAGATAGACTGGATATTAGATGATAGTGTGGAATTATTTATCATTTTCTCAATATTGTGATTATTACTGTGTAGGAAAATGTTCTTAATCTTAGGAGTTGCATGCTCAGGTATGGGTGTCATTGCGTGTCATGGTATCTGCAACTTACTTTTAAATGCTTCCGATTTTTAAAAGAGGAGAAAGCAATGAGACAAATAAGACAACTCATTAGTTGTTGAAACTAGGAGAGCATATGGATGCTCATTGTATGCTTTTCCCCCATTGTATTTGAACATTTTCTTTTAAAAAAAAAAAAAGCACATGGAGAGAAACAAATTTCCCCACTGGGCACACAGTAGAGCCTCTCTGGGCTCAGGGAGGTAGACAGAGAGGCGAGGCTGGGAAGTGGGCATCCGGGGGCCCAGGATCCAAAGCGACAAGCAACCCCTTCTGGAAGGGATGTGCTCAGAGGGATGGGCAATGGAGAGAAGCCTCCGTCACTGACATCAGCCCATGCCAGCAAGGTGCTAATGAGCGCCTTTATATGCATTTTCTCATTTAATCCTCACCACATCCCATGAGGTAGGCACCATTGTTATTCCCATTTTACAACTGAGGAAGCTGAGACCAGTTTCAGTAACTGCTTGGAGATCCTTCTCCTGGTCCAAGGGCTGCACCTGGGCTCCCTATTGGCCAGAGAGGTCAGAGGACTGTGTCCGCTAGGATCAGCCGGAGGTCAGTCTGACCTAACCCTGGCCTTGGGGAAGGAGGGAGGCTCCAGGTATCAGGGCCTCCAGTGGGTAACCTGACCCGTGAGGATGGGGGTGGAGTTGTAGACAGGGGCCCTGTACCCACCAGCAAGAGGGTGTGGGGATGGGAGGGGGACTGTGCGAGCCACACATGCCCGGGGCTGTGACCTTTCTGACCTTATATTCGGCACTTCCTCTTCCCTCTCACTCCTCTCACCCTCCAGCTTATACACAAACACTCATGCCTTGGCACAGGTACGTTCCCTGAGCGTGGAATGCCCTTTGTTCACAAGGCAAATTACTATCCTCCTCCAAGACCCAGCTCCAAGTGTCTGGCCCTGGCCCCACCTCCACTTCACCCCTCTCCATTAAATCATAATTGATTCCTTGAAGGTACAGACCTGGCCCAAAAGATAGTCAATATGAGTCTCTCCTCACAGCCCTGTGGTGCTCAGAGGCCCACCCCTGTCCTGGACTTGGTGCTGTGGCAGCCTCCTCATGTTGAGGCCAGAACCCCTTCTTTATCCCAGCACCTACCACTGGGTGGCACAGAGGCCCTTCCGTGAGTGAAGGCTGGCCTGGCATGCCACTCCCCGTGGGATTCATGTCCCACTGATGGGGCCCCAGGTGGCGCTGTCAGCCCAGGCAAGACCTGGGGAGCCCCCGGCCCCAGAGCCTGTGGCTCTAGTGCAGCCTGGCATGCACATAAGGAGCAGATTGTCAAACCCCAAATTCCAGAGCTTCTTTCATTCATCCACGCCTGATTTAAAGCTCAGGATGTCAGGGCTAGATGGACAGTGAGGGACCCGGGCCAGCAGATGCAGAGAACAGTGATCCTTGCAAGACCATGCAGAGGAACCAAGAGGGCCCAGGTCTCCTGAGAGGTCTAGAGACAGTGAGCAACCACCTGGCAACAGTCACTTCACCCAACTCTGCCACTATTGGCTGTGTGATAGGACAGCCCCGTTCCCTCTCTGAGTCCAAACCTGCTGCCTCCTGTGGGTACTGAGAGCTGAAGAAATGGCCGGAGTGCTGGTTTCTGGTCCTGGTGAGCAGCGCTGGCTTGTGCCCAACCCCCTGAGCCCCAGAGACCCTGGCTGTGAAATGGGGGGTGGACCCGGGCTGTGAGCTGTAGGAGCCAGGATACCCAGTAGGCAGGAGAGGCCTGGGTGTGGGGCTGTCACCTTGGCCAAGACAGGCCACCTCGGGAGTCGCCAGACGGGAAGCATTTTCCGGGAACCGGAAGGTCTGGCAGAGCCCAGGGCCAGGCTGAGCAACCACAATGGACCCTTGTGTGAAGGTTTAGTTTGGACCCACCCGCAGGCCTGGTCCCTGGGCTGGGTGGGCCCTGCTTTCTGATCTGCAGCCAGACCCAGCTCCCAAACAACCCATCCTAGGCCCAGAGACAGGAGTGTGAGGTGGGATCCTAGCCCAGCTCCAGAGTGACACCCACAGGCCGCTCACCAGTGCCTTATTTCCACCACCAGCCTCCCTGGAACCTACTTACCTAAATAACCTCACACAAATGAGGAAGCCCATCTCCCCAACCAGACAGGAGCCCCAGGAGGGCAGGGGAAAGCTTCTCCTCAAGTCAACGAAGGGAGCTCAGGACAGACCGTGGGCCAGTCTGGTTCATGTATGATGAAGACCCCTGGCTTGGGAGCCTTGGGGGGGGGGGGGGG